>NC_047085.1:338326899-338637478 GCF_902459505.1 Geotrypetes seraphini
AATGCAATGGTAAAGTACCTGAAGAAAGAGCTGTTAGGATGGGAGGACATTAGAGAAGTGGAAAGACAGTGGTCTAAGCTGAAAGGAGCGATAAAAATGGCTACGGACCTTTATGTGAAGAAAATCAATAAAAACAAGAGAAAAAGGAAGCCGATATGGTTCTCCAACCTAGTGGCTGAGAAAATAAAGGCGAAAGAGTTGGCGTTCATGAAATATAAAAAAACCCAAGAAGAGGAGAGCAGAAAGGACTACAGGGTGAAACTGAAAGAAGCCAAGAGAGAGATACGTTTGGCGAAGGCACAGGCGGAAGAACAAATGGCTAAAAATGTAAAAAAGGGAGATAAAAATTTTTTCAGATATATTAGTGAAAGGAGGAAGATAAAAAATGGAATTGCTAGGCTAAAAGATGCTGGGAACAAATATGTGGAGAGTGATGAGGAGAAAGCAAATGTGCTAAACAAATACTTCTGTTCTGTGTTCACAGAAGAAAATCCTGGAGAAGGACCGAGAGTGTCTGGCAAAGTTACACAAGAAAATGGAGTAGATTCTGCGCCGTTCACGGAGGAGGGTGTTTATGAGCAACTTGAAAAACTGAAGATGGACAAAGCGATGGGACCAGACGGGATCCATCCCAGGATACTAAGGGAGCTCAGAGAGGTTCTGGCGAGTCCTATTAAAGACTTGTTCAACAAATCTCTGGAGACGGGAGTGATTCCTGGGGATTGGAGGAGAGCGGATGTGGTCCCTATTCATAAAAGTGGTCACAGGGATGAAGCAGGAAACTACAGGCCGGTGAGCCTCACTTCAGTTGTTGGAAAAATAATGGAAGTGTTGCTGAAAGAAAGGATAGTGTATTTCCTTGAATCTAATGGGTTACAGGATCCTAGGCAACATGGCTTTACAAAAGGTAAATCGTGCCAAACGAACCTGATTGAATTTTTTGATTGGGTAACCAGAGAGCTGGATCGAGGACATATGCTAGATGTAATTTACTTGGATTTCAGCAAAGCCTTTGATACAGTTCCTCATAGGAGGCTGTTGAACAAACTTGAAGGGCTGAAGTTAGGACCCAAAGTGGTGAACTGGGTCAGAAACTGGCTGTTGGACAGACGCCAGAGGGTGGTGGTTAATGGAAGTCGCTCGAAGGAAGGAAAGGTGACTAGTGGAGTCCCTCAGGGTTCGGTGCTGGGGCCAATCCTGTTCAATATGTATGTAAGTGACATTGCTGAAGGGTTAGAAGGAAAAGTGTGCCTTTTTGCAGATGATACCAAGATTTGTAACAGAGTAGACACCGAAGAGGGAGTGGAGAATATGAAAAAGGATCTGCAAAAGTTAGAGGAATAGTCTAATGCCTGGCAACTAAAATTCAATGCAAAGAAATGCAGAGTAATGCATTTGGGGATTAATAATAGGAAGGAACCGTATATGCTGGGAGGAGAGAAGCTGATATGCACGGAGAGGGAGAGGGACCTTGGGGTGATAGTGTCCGAAGATCTAAAGGCGAAAAAACAGTGTGACAAGGCAGTGGCTGCTGCCAGAAGGATTCTGGGCTGTATAAAGAGAGGCGTAGTCAGTAGAAGGAAGAAAGTGTTGATGCCCCTGTACAGGTCATTGGTGAGGCCCCAATTGGAGTTTTGTGATCAGTTTTGGAGACCGTATCTGGCGAAAGACGTAAGAAGACTTGAGGCGGTCCAGAGGAGGGCGACGAAAATGATAGGAGGCTTGCGCCAGAAGACGTATGAGGAGAGACTGGAAGCCCTGAATATGTATACCCTAGAGGAAAGGAGAGACAGGGGAGATATGATTCAGACGTTCAAATACTTAAAGGGTATTAACGTAGAACAAAATCTTTTCCAGAGAAAGGAAAATGGTAAAACCAGAGGACATAATTTGAGGTTGAGGGGTGGTAGATTCAGGGGCAATGTTAGGAAATTCTACTTTACGGAGAGGGTAGTGGATGCCTGGAATGCGCTCCCGAGAGAGGTGGTGGAGAGTAAAACTGTGACTGAGTTCAAAGAAGTGTGGGATGAACACAGAAGATTTAGAATCAGAAAATAATATTAAATATTGAACTAAGGCCAGTTACTGGGCAGACTTGCACGGTCTGTGTCTGTGTATGGCCGTTTGGTAGAGGATGGGCAGGGGAGGGCTTCAATGGCTGGGAGGGTGTAGATGGGCTGGAGTAAGTCTTAACAGAGATTTCAGCAGGTGGAACCCAAGCATAGTACCGGGTAAAGCTTTGGATTCTTGCCCAGAAATAGCTAAGAAGAAGAAAAAAAAAAAAATTTTTAAATTGAATCAGGTTGGGCAGACTGGATGGACCATTCGGGTCTTTATCTGCTGTCATCTACTATGTTACTATGTATCTTCAAGCCTCTGCCTGCTAGTAAGGAAATATAACTGGCCTAGCAGAATAATTAGGAACAGCAACTGATGATGCACCAACCCTGTCTCAACATGCTTTGAAGGACATAAAGCATCAGCAAAATGACCCCAAAGATGACTGTAAAGAAAATAAATATTAATTTTCCCTTCACAGAAGGGAACTGGCTATGGGTTCAGTGTGGAGGAATGCAAATTGAGATGGAATGGAGGAGACAGATCTGGAGGCTCAGATTATATCTGAGCTGAAACAGTGGCTCCAGGAAATTAAAGGAGACATCACTAAGGTATAGGCTGAGATTGCAATGCTGGTATTACAATTGGGATCAGGCAGGCCGAGGAGGCAGGCACCTAGAGAAAACAGAGATAAAAGCATGGATAGCACTTGAGCAGCATATAGCACTGAAGTCAGGCTTATCGGTCCGTAATTTTCTGGATCTCACCAGGAACTTAAAAAAAAAAACACCCTCCAATCTTCAGGTACTATAGACAATTTTAGCAACAGGTTACAGCAGGTCAGCAATTTCATGTTTCAGTTCTTTTAGTACTCTGGAATGTATACCATCCGGTCCAGATGATTTATAGCTTTGTAGCTTGTCAATTTGGCTAAGTACATTTTCCAGATTCATCAAGATTTCTTTCAGTTCCTCCGCATCTTCACCCTTGAAAACCATTTTCGGTTCAGGTAGATCTCTTACGTCTTCTTCCATAAAAACCAAAGCAAATAAATTCATTCATCCTCTTTGCTATGGTCTTATCTTCCAAGCACCCCTTTTGCTCCTTGATCATCCAACAGTCCCACAGATTCATTCACAGGTTTTCTGCTTCTGATATACCTAAAAAAATTGTTACTATGAGTTTTTGTCTCTTTGGCAAGTTTCTCTTCATATTTTTTTCTTAGCTTTCTTTATCAATGCTTTGCATCTAACTTGTCAGTGCTTATGTCTCTTCTTATTTTCTTCATTTGGATCCTTTTTCTATTATTTAAAGGATTTTGAGGGGCTCTAATAGCCTCTTTCACTTCACCTTTTAACCATGCCAGCTCACGTTTTCTCTTCTTTGCACTTTTGTTATTACATAGAATACACCTGGTCTGGGCTTCCACAATGGTATTTTTAAATAATGTCCATGACTGGTTTACAGTCCTAACCTTTGAAACCAATCCTTTTAGCTTCTTTTTAATTATTTTCCTCATTTTATCGTAGTTGCCCTTTTGAAAATTAAGTGCTGCTACAGTAGATTGTTTTAGCTATGTCCAGATATCAACTCAAATTTGATCTTGTCCATTCTATAAGTTTTAACAGGAAAGGAATGTTAGACTGGTCAGTAATTTTTTAGTTTGTCCTCATCAAGGGAGATCTTTTTCAGCAGGGGGTGCACCACAACTCTTTTTAGTGTTTTTGGCAGCTACCCATTCTCAAGTGAGGAGTTAATTTTAGTGGCCCCTTAAATGAGGCCTATGCTCGCTTTTTGTACTTTCTCTGCTAGACAGTGGTTGAGAGGACAGGTTGTAAGCCTGTTTTTTCGAGAGCTTCCTCTGTGACCTGGTTGAATGAGTCCCAGATGGTTGTGCATGGTGGGAGAGAAAAAAATGTTCTGTTTATTAGCTGGTGGGAACTTTGATGGGACTGTCTGTAAGTCTTGATGAAGACCTTTAATTTTGTTGGCAAAATATTTGACAAAATCATTGCAAGTTAGTTGTGACTGGGAGGGCTGGTTCTGTTGTGGGGTCTGCAGTAGGCTGTTTATTATTTAAAATAGCTGCTTGGTTGAATTTGCAGCTTGTACGATGTTTTCAGAGAAATATTATATTTTTGCTGTTAAGGCCTGGTGATACACTGCCATGTGTTTCTTACAGTTGAACCTGTCTTCATCTAGTTGAGATTTTTGCCACTTTTTTTCCAGTTGACATCCTTAACATTTAAGAACCCATAGTTCTGGGGAATGTTTATTGTACCAGGAGGTCAAATTCAGGCTTTTAACCACAAAAATATCTGGATAAAGTCAGAACAGGAAAAAGGCTGTCCTAACTTTACCTACTTAGCTATCTAACATCTCCAGCATTAACTGTCCTATCCAGAAGTTTACCGGCTGACATTCAAAGTGATTTAGCTGGCTGCTGACCAGTTAAATTGCTATGATTGGGGCTAGCCACTAATTTTCAGTGGCACTTAGCGGGGGATTCAATAAAGAGCGCTAAGCACGTTAGCATGCACTAATGCATTAGCACATGCAATCACATTAGCATGTGCTAAATGCTAAAGATGCCCATTACTGCATGCTAAAGATGCTAACATGACTGCATGCGCTAGTGCACTTAGCACTTATGTTGAATCCTCCCTTAACTAGTTAAGTGCAGCTGAAATTCGCAGTTAGCACCTAACACAAATCTGACTACGTTTGAGGGTGTTCTGGGGGAAGAGTCAGCACTTGGCCACTTAAAAACTGATATTTAGCCCTTGAGCAGCCAGGTTTAACGCATACATTGGATCATTAAGTCTGTCATATCTTTATGCACTAACTCACAACCACTTATGTGCTAAATATAAACTTATGTGTCTATGTGTTAGCTGGCTCAAAAAAACCTGGATATTGATTGCCAAAGCCTGGACAGGGCCCAGATTTGAAAATCCAGGGAAAACGCTATCAGCGGTGAACAAAACACTTACTGCCACTGCCCTTAGAGTTGGTTACCATCTGGATAGACGGCACTGAATAGCTAGATTTTTATTTTTTTTTTTTATTTGCCAAACTGAATTTTTTAAAAATGTTGACCATTTTAGCTCAATATTGACTTGATCTTTTTTAATTCAGGATTTTTCATGTGTACAAAAAGAGCACCATCATTCAGTGCTTATCTTATAAATGTTATTACTTTTACATAGAGGTAACAATTTTTGCTACAAATGTTGATGCTTTCTTGTATTACAGAACTATTCTACAAAATTCTATATAAACGCAGCCAATTAAGAAGCCAATTCCCAAAAGGCAATTTTTTAATTTTTTTTAACATTTTAAAAAACACTGGCCTTTTACTAAGCTGCGGTAGAGGTTTCTACCGTGGTTCGGGCACTACATGCTCTGATGCTGCTCCAGCGCTCATAGTAGTGCTGCCCGATTTCCGATTTGAATCAGGTGAATCAATTCAAATCGGTTCATTGTTAAGAAAAACCGGACTCACTGATTCAGCCCCTAGATCCGTTCAGTTTTTCCCTGCCTGCCGGAGTCGTTTCCATCTAATGTAACTTCCTGTTTTGCGAAACCGGAAGTTACATCAGAAGAAACGAAAGGACCTCGTGCAGATCGGTGCCAGCAGCAGCGTTGTTCCTGATAGTTTAGTTTTTCTTCCAAGTTACCCTCCTCCCCTGTTATATCAAGCGAGTCAATAATCCTCCAGCGAAGATCTGCTATATCATGTTGTTTTTGCAACCAGTGTTGAACCGCTGCTGACTGAACGTTTTCAGTATGTATTCGAGATTTATATTTGTTTAGTCTCAGTTGAATAAAATGTGGTAGATGCCAATGGTGCGCGTATACAATAGAAGGAGATGTCTGGCAAGATCAAAGACGAAAAAGAAAATCTGGGGTAACAATAACACTACCTGCCATTCTGTGGGGGTGATATACATACATCTTAAAATGTCCATGCAATCTGATTTATGTGGGACGCACGATGCGCCCTGTTCAACTGAGACTAAACAAACATAAATCTCAAATACATACTGAAAACATTCAGGCACCAACTGAAAGAGACTCACCTCATGCGCATTTATGCCACGTAGGTATTTAAACATCTCTCTAGAAACAATACTAGCAATAACAATCTAAATAGATAAATAACTTCAACAAAAAATGTTGCAAAAATGTTATAAACCAAGTGGTGGAAATATCCTTTGAAAAACCATTTAAGTAAAGTGGAGAAAAAAGCGTCAACTAGTTTTATATGCAGACGGCAACCCAATGAGTTTTTTAGCCATTCTTAATCTGTATCATAGGCATAAAAAAACTCCACTACTTCTCTAAATGTAATCTTTCAAAATAGGAAAATATTTCACCACTGTGCACAGGGAACAGGAAAAAGAACCTTCAGGAAGGTTACACTTATCTTCACAGCTGTTGATGTAAGCCAGGACCGCGATCCAAAAACGCAACGATCTTCCTACAGTCACATTTCTGGCATTGAAGTGAAGACAAGGAACCAATGTCCAAATCCAACAAGGCACTTGTTTCACCAACGAATGGCTGCTTCAGGGAATTCCCTCCTATTCCATCCATCTCTATCATATCTCCCCTCTCCTGCCTTTCCTCCAAAGTACACATATTCACATCTTTAAGTCTGTCCCCATACGCCTTATAATGTAGACCACCAACCATTTTAGTAGCCTTCCTCTGGACTAAATTTATCCTGTTTATATCTTTTTGATGGTGCAGACTCCAGAATTGTACACAATAAATATTCTAAATGAGGTCTCACCAGAATAGAGTTACCATATTTGTGAAGTCAAAAAAGAGGACACATGACCCCACCCCTTCACCACCTTCACCCTATCCCCGGCCCTACCCCAGCCCCTCCTCTGCCTCCCACCAGTCTCGCCCCTGCCCTGACCCACCCCTCCACCTTTCACCAGTCTTGCCCTTGCCCCCACCTTTCCTAAGTCCTCCTTCCCATCCTCTGTCCCTTTTAGTGCTTCTCTCTATATACCTCCAGCCCCTATCATGCACAGTGTGAGCTCCAAACTTTTTAATTCCCAAAGAGAAAAAAAAGGAGGGGGTTAATTTGTATTAAAATTATTTACTTTCCACTCTCTTTTCATCCCTTCTGCTCTGCACAATTTTCTCTTTCCTGTTTATCTCCCTTACCCCTCCTGCAATACATTCTTATTCTACAATTCTCTCTCACTTACACTGCTCACTCAACTTTTCTTTTTTTTTGTTTTTTGTTATCAGCCTCTCACTTTATTCCAAACTTCATTCTGGTGTTCCTATGGCCTCTTTTAGTATGTTCCAAGTCTCACTCTGATTTTGAGTATGTCCTATATAGAGCTTGTTTGTTTTTGTCAGCTACAGGTCTGGACTCTTCTTTTTCTCCTCTCCTGAGCAGCTGCTGGATTCCTGCTGTGTACATGTGCCTCTCTATTATGATGCAAGTTGTTACCCCCCCCCCCCCGCCTCTCCCCGACAAAACAACAACATTAAAAAAGCCAACCAGACCCCTGACAGAGCCATGAAAAAGAGGATATGCCCGAGGAAGCCGAATATACAAGTATGGTAACCCTTCACCAGAGTCTTATACAGGGACATCAATACTTCTTTCTTCCTACTGGCCATTCCTCTCCCTCTACACCCAAGCATCCTTCTAGCATTGGCTGTCGCCTTTTCAACCTCTTTGGCCAACTTAAGGACATCCAAGTACCGCTCTTCTTTCTTGCACAAAAGTTTTCACCCACTAAACTGTACTGTTCCCTCAGGTTTTTGCAGCCCAAATGCATGATCTTGCATTTCTTAGCATTAAATCTTAGCGGCTAAATTTCAGACCATTTCTCAAGCTTTGCTAGGTCTTTTCTCATGTTATCCACATCATCAGGGGTATCTATGAAAAATGTGAAGAATAAAAGATTTGAAGCCCCATTTTATACAGAACCTTGAAATCAGATTTGAGACATCCAGGTCGGTACAAAGTCAAATTCTAGTAGTGTTTTAGAGAATAATCTACCAACATAGAACTTTTTATAAAATACATGCAAGACTCTTCATGTATGTACCAGCTGAATGTGGTAGAAGTAGAAATTTTACATTACCAAAGACTAAAACATCAAAATAGGTGACTCGGCAACATACGTCTTAAGTGTAAGCACCTACACATCAAATTTCTGAAATGCCAACTTCCACCTGTAAGTGTTGACACAGATATGTACTTGTATGTCTGCCATTTTGAAAACCTACATATCTAAATGTTCCCAAGTAAGCACAGAGCCTGCAATTACTCAACACTATTAATTTTGGGAGTGAAAAACAACACAAATATCTTCCTTTAGAGCATTGACCAAAGCAAGCATTAAAAATAGATATATATATACCATGAATAGCTGTAAATCCCAATGTTGATCTCTGTGATCATAGACGTGCACTGTCCTTCTGAAATAGGGAATGTGTTAATATTTTTTGCCTTGCCTTGGTCTCACCCAAATCACACCCTCTTTCCATATGCAGGTTTTGTAGATTTACATGTGCAAATTTCTGTTTCCTAAAAATGTTTTTTTCAATATGCATTTGTAAATGCTGGTATTTTACAGTGCATGTGATTCAAGACCCCTTCTAGAATTGCACAAGTAGAACTGCTTTCAGCAATCAGGTTAGCATTTTTTTAAAAAAAAAACCTCTGGGGACTTTAATGTAGGTGTATACAGTATAGATATTAATTAGACATAAGTTATCCCAGAATGTTTTCTCAATTAGCTTCATCCACCTACTTTCTGAGGTTTGATTTAGTATAATGGCATCCAACTGCTGCCCTATTTATTTCTCAACGACTGGGGAAAAGGACCTATCCTCATATATTTTATCTATCAGTAATTATTTATGTGAAAAATGGGATTCTTTAATAGAAACATGACAGCAGATAAAGGCCAAATGGCCCATCCAGTCTGATGCTCCACATCATCCATTATCTCTTCCTCTCCCTAACAGATCCCACAAGCCTATCCCATGCTATTTTGAATTCAGATACAGTCTGTCTCCACACCTCCACCGGGAGACCATTCCATAAATCTACCACTCTTTCTGTAAAGAAATATTTTCTTACATTACTCCTGAGCCTATTACCTCTTAACCATCCTATGCCCTCTCCTTCCAGAGTTTTCCTTCATTTGAAAAAGACCTCCTGTACATTTACACCATGGAGATATTTAAGTGTCTCTATCATATCTCCTTTCTCCTGTCTTCCTTCTAGAGCAGGGATCTCAAAGTCTCTCCTTGAGGACTGCAATCCAGTTGGGTTTTCAGGATTTCCCCAATGAATATGCATTGAAAGCAGTGCATGCACATAGATCTCATGCATATTCATTGGGGAAATCCTGAAAACCTGACTGGATTGCGGCCCTCAAGGAGGGACTTTGAGACCCCTGTTCTAGAATATACGAGGTCTGACAATTAAGTTCATGAACTTGCCACTGTGCACTTACATTGGCAGCACTGCACAAACAGTTCAGTAAGGTTTCATAATCTTGGTATATCAGTGTCTCACAGCTGTGTTCATGTCGACGTATGGCAATGTCTTGTTGGGTGGCATTCATTATTGTTGTTGCAAGTTTTTGTGTGCTGTTGCGAGAATGTCAGAGCTTGAATTAGAGCATGAACAAACATTAAATTTATTTTAAACTTGGCAAGAGTGGAAGTGAAATCAGGGACATGTTAGTCCAAGTTTATGGAGATACACTTCCCCCTCCCTATTCGCGGTTTTGGGGTTCGCAGTTTCGATTATCTGCGATTTTTTTTTCGGGGGGGGGGAAGCATAGTTTAGGTCCTTCCCGCCTCCCTACAGGATTTAAAATGTCTAGTAGCACTATAGATTACTCCTTACCTGATGGTCTAGTGGACTTTCGGGGCAGGAGTGATCTTCCTACGCTCCTGCCCCGTGTAGATTGCCAATAGGAAATGGCTGCCATGAGCTCTCATTGTAGTCTCAAGAGACTACGGGAACTCACGGCAGTCATTTCCTATTGGCAATCTGCATGGGGCAGGAGCATAGGAAGTTCGCTCCTGCCCTGAAAGCCCGCTAGACCACCAGGTAAGGCCAGGATGCCAGAGGGAAGGCGGAGGTGGGTCAGAGCCTGCGAGAAGTTATTCGCGGTTTTTCACACTTCGTGGTCCGGCTCTGCCCCTAACCCCCGCGAATACCGAGGGAGAAGTGTAATGGCATGAAGAAAATAACAACATATAAATGGATTAAATGTTTTTTCTGAGGGGAGAGAAAGCGTCACTGATAAAAGAGAGGTCAGGGCAGCCAGTAATGAGCAGAACTGACAAAATTCATCGAATTGTGCATCAAAATTATCATCTCACTGTGAAAAGCATAGCAGACCAAGCAAACATCGATAGAGAAACAGGAAAATCTCAACTGAAAATCTTGGCATGAGTTAGGTTGTGTGTAAAAATGGTCCCGCATGGCTCTTGCATCACACAATACTGTCTATGAGGGAGATTTTAGCCAGTAAACAAATAACTGTATTGGAACACCCTCCCTACTTTTTCTTTACCAGAAGATAAAATAAATACTGAAAGGAAGACATGTTGATGACATTCAGGACATCAAGGTTAATACGACAACAGCTCTGATGGCCATTCCAGAAAAAGAATTCCAAAATTGCTTTGAAGGGTTGACTAGGTGCTGGGTTGGTGCATAGCTTCTCAAGGGGAGTACTTCAAAGGTGACCATAGTAATATTCAGCATTGAGGTATGTAGCACTTTTTCTAGGATGAGTTAGGGCTAGATTCACTAACTTTACTTTCTGTATCTGATCCGTGTCCGATTGCATGCAGGCCGACAAATTCACAAAAGGCCTGTATGCAAATGGGGCAATTGTTGGCACACCCCCCACCGACAGCGCATCGCTGGAGAGTGATCCTTGAACATGCGCAGACCATCTTCCTTGACTGTAGATGGTCTGCGCATGCGCTCGCCCTTTGTGCTAGGCAGAGCAGAAAACATTTTTTTGCTGCAAGGATTCTGCTGCACAGGGGGATGGGAGAGAGGGAGGGAAGGAGGGAGAGAGGGAGGGAAGGAGGGATAGAAAAATACTGCACAAGGGGATGGGTGAGAGGGGAGGAAAGATGCTGCACATGTGGGGGAGAGAAAGGAAATAGAAGAATTGGGGGAGAGGAGAGGAAGGGAGAGATGATCATTGTACATGAAAAAAATAAGACCTATCCCGAAAATAAGACCTAGTGCATTTTTTGGGCCCAAAATTAATATAAGACAAGTTTCTTATTTTGGGGGAAACACGGTAGTTCTTACTATTGAAAGGGGTTTTCTAGGCACCACAAACTTCTATAAAACTAGTTCCATAGCAAAGTTCCATAAGATATGAGTCATTCAGGCATGTGTAGAAAAGTAATCTAAATTAAACACACACAAACTCCAACATCAATAACAAACTTTATAAACTGTTGCTCGAACATTCATACACCAAAAAAAAAAAATCACTCAGGCAATTACTTAAGAAGAGTATAGAAATATTTAAGAAGTTTGCTCACCACCACTCATATCTATTCAAGGTCAATATACTATTTCAAAAGAGAAGGACAACAGATAATGTGTATTCCATATCTTCAAATCCAGTCTCACTTTTGCAACATCACCACACATTGTCACCTTAATTTTTGGCTGGAGCTGTTGATAACAAAAAACAATTTTGAACATTCCACACTTATATTACATACATCCAAGCCTTCTGTCACTGAAAGCCATAAATACAAACCCCCAATGCTATTCAATAAGATCTGCATAGTAATCAGAGTACAGGTTACAGGACAAAAATCACCACACACACTGCTGCATACATATCCCATCAACATCACATCTCAAATAGCTGTTCAGACTGTAACTGCAATACGTCATCTATCTGGAACAAGGACACTTGCAAACCAGTCAGATGGTGAAATCTAGGGTACAGCCATGAGGACTCAAAGGTATCTGAACAATCCAAACTTCTCTATGGATGGCAGCCATATCCATAGCTAAAGACTGGCAAACCTAAGTATAAACAGGGCAAAGAATCTGCTGGTCAGGCTGAGTTTCTTAGGTTAGCTAGCTATTAGTGTGTTACAATGGGTCCATACCCAGGTAATTCAAATCATCATCCCTCCTGCTGTCCAATATAGCTACAAATAATAATAATAATAATAACTTTATTTTTCTATACCGCCATAATCTTGCGACTTCTAGGCGGTTCACAATGAAGATAAGCTGTACAATCAGCGAATTACAGAGTATAAATAGATATGAGAACATTAAGCAGTCAGTGAATTGAAAGGTGCAAAATGGTTAGGAGAAAAATGTACATAGGTTATTGAAAAGAATTAACTTATTTTCATATTACATTGAAAAACATCGGGCATCGGCGGGAAGCTGGATACAATTGTGAGGAGGACATAATAGCAGACAGAGAATATAGGGTTCCTATTGAGAGGAAAGAAGGAATTCGGGTGAGGTGAGTCCTAAATAGCTCAGGAATCACCAAAACTCTGGGTTGAGCCACTGCGAGTGACCCACATAGAGGGCAGGTTGCAAAGGGAGAATAGCGCTTTCAGAAACAAGAGACGTCGGGAGTTGTTTAGCATATCAACGTTGATAGTGGCTGGTTCCAACTCACAATAAAGCTAAATGGTGCCTTTTTCTTTCCAAAAATTTTTTTTCTCTCTATTTTTCCTTTTTTATCTAACATTAGCAGTTTTGCACATTATATTCCTCATATTTAAGGAGCTGTTTTGCACATAAAGCAATGTTACTTACCGTAACAGTTGTTATCCAGGGACAGCAGGCAGCTATTCTCACTAGTGGGTGATGTCATCCGACAGAGCCCCGACACGGACATCTTGAAAGCATGTCTTGCTTGAAGAAACTTAGAAGTTTCGAGATGCCCGCACCGCGCATGCGCCAGTGCCTTCCCGCCCGATGTACCGGGCGTGTCTCCTCAGTTCAGGTAGCTAGCCTGAGAAGCTAACCCAGGGGAGGTGGGTAGGACGTGAGAATAGCTGCCTGCTGTCCCTGGATAACAACTGTTACGGTAAGTAACATTGCTTTATCCCAGGACAAGCAGGCAGGTATTCTCACTAGTGGGTGACCTCCAAGCTAACCCCAATGGGATGGTGGGAGAGTTGGCAATTTCAAGAGAATAAATTTTGTAACACTGTTTGGCCAAACTGTCCATCCCGTCTGGAAAAAGTGTCCAGACAATAATGAGAGGTGAAGGTATGAACCGAGGACCAAGTGGCAGCCTTACAAATCTCCTCAATCGGTGTCGATCTGAGGAAGGCTACCGAGGCTGCCATTGCTCTGACCTTATGGGCTGTGACCTTACAGGGAAGGGATAATCCAGCCTGGGCATAGCAGGAAGAGATACAAGCCGCCATCCAGTTAGAGATGGTGCGCTTCGATACAGGTCGTCCCAACTTGTTTGGATCAAAGGAGACGAAAAGTTGAGGAGCAGTTCTGTGAGGCTTTGTGCGATCCAAGTAGAAAGCTAAAGCACGTTTACAGTCCAGAGTGTGCAAAGCAGCTTCCCCAGGATGAGAATGAGGCTTTGGAAAGAACACTGGAAGCACGATGGATTGGTTGATGTGAAATTCAGAGACCACTTTAGGCAGGAATTTCGGATGAGTACGAAGAACCACCTTGTCATGATGGAATACAGTGAACGGTGGATCCGCCACTAGGGCCTGAAGCTCACTGACTCGTCGAGCAGACGTGAGGGCCACCAGAAAAACCACCTTCCAGGTGAGATACTTAAGTGGAGCCTTGTTGAGAGGTTCAAACGGAGGCTTCATGAGATGAGACAGGACAACATTGAGATCCCAAACCACAGGAGGAGGTTTGATAGGAGGGTTGACATGAAAAAGACCTTTCATAAATCTGGAAACCACAGGATGAGCAGACAAAGGTTTCCCCTGTAGAGGCTGATGGAAAGCCGCAATAGCACTCAGGTGGACTCGTATGGAGGTAGACTTGAGACCAGACTGAGATAGGTGTAAAAGGTAGTCCAATACAGAAGAAAGGGAAGCTCGCTGAGGTTCCGTGGCATTGGAAATACACCAGGAGGAGAATCTAGTCCATTTTGGGAGTAGCATTGTCGAGTAGCAGGCTTCCTGGAAGCCTCCAAAACCTCCCTCACTGCTTGAGAAAACTGGTGAGGAGTTATGTTGAAAGGAACCAAGCTGTCAGGTGGAGGGACTGCAGATTGGGATGAAGTAGTGAACCTTGATGTTGAGTGAGAAGTGAAGGAAACACTGGAAGAAGTATGGGCTCCCTGCTGCTGAGTTGAAGTAGAAGGGAGAACCAAGGTTGTCTGGGCCACCGAGGAGCAATTAGAATCATGGTGGCATGGTCTGATCTCAACTTGACCAGAGTCTTCTGAATAAGAGGAAAAGGAGGAAACGCATATAGGAAGCGATTCTCCCAATCCAGCAGAAAAGCGTCTGCCTCGAGGCAGAGAGGAGTGTAGATCCTGGAGCAAAACTGAGGCAGCTTGAAGTTGTGGGGGGCTGCAAAGAGGTCTATCTGAGGTGTCCCCCATTGTGCAAATATCTGATGAAGGGGTTTGGAATTGAGCGTCCATTCGTGAGGTTGGAGAAGACGGCTCAATTTGTCTGCCAAGACATTGTCCTTCCCCTGAATGTAGACAGCCCTGAGGAAGGTGTTGTGGCGGATCGCCCAATCCCAGACTCAAAGAGCTTCCTGGCAAAGGGAGGCCGAGCCTGTGCCCCCTTGCTTGTTTACATAATACATGGCGACCTGATTGTCGGTGCGAATTAGGACCACCATGTCGTGAAGCAGATGTTGAAAAGCCTGAAGAGCATTGAAGATGGCTCTGAGCTCCAGAAGATTGATTTGATGGAGTCGTTCCGCACTGGTCCAGAACCCCTGAGTGCGAAGACCATCCAGATGAGCTCCCCATGCATAGTTCGATGAATCGGTCGTGAGAACCTTCTGGTGGGGAGGAGAGTGAAACAGCAAACCTCTGGATAGATTCGAAGAGGTCATCCACCAAAGAAGAGACTGCCGTAGAGCAGGAGTGACTACAATGTGGCGGGACAATGGGTCAGACACCTGAGTCCACTGAGAAGCCAAGGTCCATTGAGGAATTCTGAGATGTAGTCTGGCAAAAGGCGTCACCTGAACTGTGGATGCCATGTGACCCAAGAGGACCATCATGTGTCTCGCTGAGATGGACGGGCGAGAAGACACCGACTGGCAGAGTAGAAGAAGAGCATCCATGCGCTGAGGAGGGAGGAACGCTCGAAGTTGGATGGTATCCAGGACCGCCCCGATGAAGGGGAGAGTCTGGGTGGGCTGAAGATGTGACTTGGGAAAGTTGATCTCGAAGCCCAAGCTCTGCAGAAAACAAATCATGGTCAAGGTCGCCGAAATGACCTCTGGGGCCGACGGGGCCTTGATGAGCCAGTCGTCGAGGTATGGAAACACCTGAAGACCCATGTTCCGGAGTGCAGCGGCCACCACCACCAGACACTTTGTGAAGACTCTGGGCGAAGAGGAAAGGCCAAATGGAAGCACTCGATACTGCAGATGTAGATGTCCCACCCGAAATCTGAGGAACTTGCGGGAGGCCGGATGAATCGGGATGTGAGTGTAGGCCTCCTTGAGGTCCAGAGAGCATAACCAATCGTTCTGCTCGAGGAGGGGATAGAGAGAGGCAAGGGTCAGCATACGGAACCGCTCCTTGACCAAAAACTTGTTGAGGACTCGAAGGTCCAAAATGGGCCGCAGATCGCCCGTCTTCTTCGGAACTAGGAAATACCTGGAGTAAAACCCTTGGTTTTGCTGATCTAATGGGACCGGCTCGACGGCCCGAAGCCGAAGCAAAGCTTGGGCCTCCTGGAGAAGAAGAGCGGTCTGCGTTAAGTTTGAAGGATACTCTCTTGGAGGGTGGTCCGGGGGGACCTGTTGGAAATGAAGAGAGTATCCCTCTCTTACGATGGTAAGGACCCAAAGGTCTGTGGTGATCGCCTCCCATCGATGACAAAAATGATGGAGACGACCCCCTATGGGAAAAACAGTGGAAGACAGAACGTCGGTTATGCTCCCTGGAAGAGAGTCAAAAAGGCTGAGTAGCCTTGGGTGCAGCCGGCATCTGAGGCTTCTGCTGAGACTTTTGCGGAGGCTGTCTCTTCGCAGGCTGTCTCGCAGGAGGAGTCTGCCTCGGTTGATAACGCCGCTGGTAAATTTGAGGCGGTCTGGATGGACGAGACTGCTGAGGTTTCGGTTTAGGACGTAGAATAGACTGAAAAGACTTTTCATGGTCCGACAGCTTTTTAGTAACAGTTTCGATGGACTCATCAAATAGATCCGCTCCTGCACAAGGTACATTTGCCAGTCTGTCTTGGAGGTTCGGATCCATATCGATGGTTCGAAGCCATGCCAGACGACGCATGGCAACCGAACATGCCGCCGCTCGAGCCGAGAGCTCAAAGGCATCGTAGGAGGATTGCATCAGTTGAAGGCGTAATTGGGACAGGGTCGCCACCACCTCTTCAAACTGGAAACGAGCCTGAGCATCGATGAAAGGAGTGAACTTGCGGAGCACCGGCAAGAAAAAATCCAAGTATGAAGAAAAGAAAAAATTGTAGTTGAGCACTCGAGTCGCCATCATCGAGTTCTGATAGATACGTCTACCAAACTTGTCCATCGTTCTCTCCTCTCTGCCCGGAGGAACGGAAGCATAGACTTGGGAGGGATGAGAACGTTTGAGAGAGGACTCGCCTAGAAGGGACTGATGAGAAAGTTGAGCTCCCTCAAACCCCTTGTGGTGAACGATGCGGTATCGAGCATCCAGTTTACTGGGGACTGCAGGTAAGGAATACGGTGTCTCAAAACAGCGCATGAAAGTCTGGTCCAGCAGTTTGTGTAGAGGAAGCCGAAGTGTCTCCGCCGGAGGATGAGGTAAATGCATGGTGTCCAAATACTCTTTAGAATATTTTGACCCAGTGTCCAAAGTCACATCCAAGTCATCCGCCATTTGTCGGAGAAAGGATGAGAAAGACAGTTGGTCCGCCAAGGCCGGCCGACGAGACGGGCTAGAAGACGTGGAAGCCTCCGGGTCCAGGGAGAGCTGAGATCGGCAAGGAGAATAGGAAGTAGATGGTTCCTCATACTCCGGCCCTTCCGGCTGGGACAAATCCGACGAGGAGTATCCCAAACGCTGCATCTTCTTCTGCGGGGACACCTCCGAATGACGTGAGGAGTGCCGAGAAGAGTGTCGAGATCGATGCCCCTCCCGGTGACGGGACGGAGAACGAGATCTTCTATGCATCGAGTGGTCCTTCGAAGCCTCAAAGGAATGGATAGGGCTTGATGCAGTGGATCGTAGAGGTGGCAGAGATGCGGATTCACGCAGCGCCACCCAGGTCTGGTATGGAGTGCGGAAGAACTCCTCCTGCGATGCAGAATGCCCAGGACTACGATTATCAGGAGCCGCCCTAGCACCCTGTTGGCGTGGAGGTGTGATGGGCTCCAAAGGTGGCATCTCAGGGAGGGAAGCTCTCCTGGAGGATTCCGCCGCCCTCCGCCGATCCCCCTCGTCGAGTAGAGAGATTGAGCGACGAGGAGGAGGGGGAGGGGGCGGACCGCCCTCTGAAACCAGGGTCGGAAGCTCACCGTGAATGTTGGCAATAAGCCGGGGTCCCATAGTGCGCATAAGCTCGACAAACTGAGCTTCTAGCAGGGAACGAAGCGAAGCCGATATGGAGGGATCCGCACCGAAAGGGGGTCCTCCAGTATGGTCTTCGCGTTCCTTCGTGGCCAAGTGCTTCTGCTTGCTAGCTTTAGGCACTTTGATGACCACCGGAGGAACAGTGGAAGGCGGTACCTGAACCGAGGAGACGGAAGCAGGCGCCGATGCTGAACTCGATGCTGAAGCCGGTGTGAACGATGCAGGCTTCACGATGCTCGATGCAGGAGTCGTCGATGCAGGTTTCGAACAGACCGGCGAAACCTCAACAGCCGCAGTAGTAGAGATGTCCTTGGCAGTCTCCATCTTGAACATCGACTCCCAGAGCAAGCAGCGCCGCTTAAACGAGCGCGCAGTGAGCGTGGAACAAGGCCGGCACGATTTCGGAACGTGTTCCGGACCAAGACACTGAAGGCAGCGTCGGTGTGGGTCCGTCAGCGAAATCGCACGCTGGCACTTGCTGCACTTTTTAAAACCGGTGATTGGTCAGGACATAGGCCGGAAAATCGACGCTGCAAGGTCGAAGCCGCTAGGCCGCAGCCACGAGGCCGGCCCGGCCGAACCCCCGGAAGAAATAATTTTAAGTTTTTTTTTTGTTTTTTTTTTTAGAAAAATAAAGTAAAATTGAAATAAAATCAAAGAAAGAAATAGAAACGCGGGAATTAGAAGGCAAAAAAACTGAATTTCAGTCAGCGCAGAATGAAGTACAAACTTCTCAGCTCCGCGGAAAGAAAAGAACTGAGGAGACACGCCCGGTACATCGGGCGGGAAGGCACTGGCGCATGCGCGGTGCGGGCATCTCGAAACTTCTAAGTTTCTTCAAGCAAGACATGCTTTCAAGATGTCCGTGTCGGGGCTCTGTCGGATGACATCACCCACTAGTGAGAATACCTGCCTGCTTGTCCTGGGATAATATTATTTATAGTTAAGAAGTTTTTGTAGGCTTTTGCACATTTTAGGCACATATGGTTTAGCTGATCCAACACATATATACCAACCCCCTTTTGTTAATAAATTGAAGGTTTTCCACTTCCATCTCATGAAATTTAAAAAAAGTGCTTTCAAGTTATAAATTTATTGAATTTCTAAAAGAACCTTTTAAATTTATATGAATTTATCACATTAACACGAATCAATATTTTAAATCTCTTTTCTATTTGTTCTATTCATTCATTATATAAAATGATATACAAAATAATATACATTATAACAATATTTAATAAGACATTATTAAAAACAGTATATATTTTAATAAGATTCAAAATTAGTTAAAATAAATTTAGTAATAATAATTCTATTAGGGAATAAAGTGTTAATAAATTTATTAGGGAATAAAATTTAAAATTAAGCAATTGAAAAATAAAGTTTCAAGTTTATTGGTTTTTAATATCCCGATCATAAAACAAATATCTGACCGGTTAGCAATGAAATTTAAATAGGAAAGAAAGAAATATTTAATGGTGTTTTAGAGAGATTAGTGTGAAAAATAAAAACATATAAAACGTACGGACAAACCTGACAGTGAGGATGAGTGGGGAGGAAGGGAAAAGTTACATAATCTTAGAAGAAATGAGATAGAGGGAAGGGATATAACACAAGGGACGGGGGTGCATGGAATAAGAGATATGCGCTGAAGAAAAAAAATTAGATTTGTAAAAGAGATCTAAAAGTAGACAAAGAAAAGATTAAGATTTGGCATAGGCATCTTTAAATAGATAGGTTTTAAGATTAGTCTTAAATTTTGGTAATTGGATTTCGTCCCGAAGAGATTGAGAGAGGGAGTTCCATAAAGTGGGGGCAGTTATAGCAAAGTTAGTATTCCTAGTGTAGAAGGATTCTTTTAAAGAAGGAATGAAAAGTAGTTTTTGATCAGTTGATCTTAAGGAACGAGAAGAACTTTGGGGGATTAATAGTTTATCTAGGAATAGGGGCAAGTGAGAATGTTTAATTTTGAAAGTAAGCAGAATGATTTTATAAATTATCCTATGAGTGACTGGGAGCCAGTGAGCCTCTTTGAGAAGAGGAGTGACGTGTTCGAACTTACCGATTCTGTAGATGAGTTTGATAGCGGTATTTTGAATGAGTTGCAGCCGTCGAAGTTCTTTTTGGGGGAGTCCATTTAGAAGAGAATTACAATAGTCTAAGTGGGAAATGACTAGGGAATGAATTAAGGTGTTGATCGAGTCGGTAGTTAAAATAGATCTAAGGGAACGAATGATACGTAGTTTGAAGAAACAAGTTTTTACAACAGAACTGATGTGGTCATGAAATGTAAGTTCGCTATCTAGGATGACACCTAATAATTTTATTTTAGTCTCCATACGTAAAGGTGAGGATTTGATGTAATTTGTTCCTGGTAATATTTCAGATTTTTTCATGGGGAGAAGGAGACCGCAGGATTTGTCGACATTGAGTGAAAGTTTGTTGGTGAAGAGCCAATCACTTAAGATATCCGAAACCCCCCGAAACCACAACATCTCTGCTGCCTTCCTTCAAAGCAGCTCCTCTGCCACCGGGAGCTGCCTCCACAACTTTAGCGACCTCGGGCCGCGTGGGAGCCCTGCTCCACCCCCGAAACCCCAGCAACCTTGTTGCCTTCTTCAAAGCAACTCCTCTGCCACCGGGAGCTGCCTACACAACTTTAGCGACCTCGGGCCGCGTGGGAGCCGTGCTCCGCCCCCCGAAACCACAACATCTCTGCTGCCTTCCTTCAAAGCAGCTCCTCTGCCACCGGGAGCTGCCTCCACAACTTTAGCGACCTCGGGCCGCGTGGGAGCCCTGCTCCGCCCCCGAAACCCCAGCAACCTTGTTGCCTTCTTCAAAGCAGCTCCTCTGCCACCGGGAGCTGCCTACACAACTTTAGCGACCTCGGGCCGCGTGGGAGCCCTGCTCCGCCCCCGAAACCAAGACTCTAAGAAAGAACCACTCCCTCTACCTAACAACCCGAACACTCCAAACCAGACATCAAATATGAAGCCCTCCCGAAATACACACAAAATAGCCATCATCCTGATAATCCTCCTCATTTCTAGCTGGAAAACAACAGCAAACAACCTACCCACCACAACCTCAACCGCAAGTACAACCAACTTCCAAATCCCCAACAGAAGAATACTCACACCAAGAAACCCAAACCACCACACCAACACTCAACACCCCATCACTGTTATCTGGAGAAGAAGATCAACACCCCCGAAAACAAAATCTCACACAACCCACACAACACTCATATACCCGGAAACAACTTACAGTCCAAAGACCAACACGACCTCCCTTACATGTGCCTATGTCAACATCAGATCTCTAGGACCAAAAACAGAAAACATAAAAAATTGGATAACAACAGAAAAACTTGACTGCCTATTCCTCACTGAAACCTGGCTAACCTCAGACACAGACCCTAGAATAAAAGAAGTATGCCCGCCAGAATACAAAATAACAGTAACCTGCAGAGAGAAAAAAAGAGGAGGAGGACTAGCAATAATATTCAAGAGCTCCCTAACTCTAAACATACTTGAGAAAGTATCCACTCCACAATTGGATTTCCTAGCATGCCAACTCACAAACACAACACTAAAAAACTCTCTAAACTGCCTGCTCTGCTACATAACACCAGGAAACTGGACCACAGTGAGACCCGAATTTGAAAACTTCATCTACCAAAACTCACTAACAGCTGATTTTAACCTCATCCTAGGAGACCTAAACCTACACCTAGAAGACTCAACCTCCACACCAGCAAATAACTTTCTATCCTTCCTCAATGCATTATCCTTCCAGATCCTAAACCCACAAACCACTCATGAAAAAGGTCATCAACTGGACATTGCAGCATTCATGTCTCACCAACCATCCAATCAAGAAATCCAAACTCCTAACGGAACATGGTCCCCATCCCTATGGTCAGACCACTACATCTATAACTTCAACATCAATTGGACCAAAACCAAACACACACCTCTATCAAAAAAAACCACATATACCTCACGCAAACATATAGACCCAACCATTTTCTGGTCAAATGTAGACGAAACCATCCAAGACTGTGACCCAAAAAACTTCATCTCCCACTGGAAAAATGTATCCACCAACATCCTTGATAATTTGGCACCCCTACAAACCAAAACCAGAACCAGCAGGAAATCAGACCAATGGTTTGATAATGAATTACTCCAACTCAAAAGACAGTGTAGAAGATTAGAAAGAAAATGGAGAAAAAAGAACCAAGAACAAACAAAAACAGACTGGAAAAAAATCAACAAACAGTACAAAAAGCTACTAACAGACAAGAGGAAAAGCTACTATACCAATCTCATAGGCACAGAAACACAAGATTCCAAAAAAATATTCCAAATCCTGAAAGAATTAACAGACACCAAACCATACACTACTACCACGAACACACCTCCACCATCACCCACCCTCTTAGCAGAACACTTCAAGAACAAAATCACCAACACCAGAGCCACACTCATCCTCAACCCCTCCAAGCAAAATCCAATCACAATCCAACCTACAAGAAAAGAGGCAATCGCAGCAGACAGAATTTGGACTCAATTCCCAAACATACAATGGTCAGAATTCAACAAATTCTACAAAAAATACAGCCATGCCTCCTGTGACCTCAACCACTGCCCCTCATATCTCCTTACCACCTCTAGTGTAAAGTTCCGCACCATAACGCTACAATGGATCCAACTCACGCTCACAGAGGGCACATTCCCTGACAACCTCAGCGAAATTGTCATCACCCCAATCCAAAAAGACCCAAAGGCACCACAAAACCTCCCATCTAACTATAGACCTATAGCCTCAATTCCGCTATATGTCAAAATTATAGAAGGCCTAGTAGCCAAACTCCTCACCAATTACATAGAAGACCATAACCTACTCCACCCCATGCAATCAGGATTCAGAACAAACTTCAGCACAGAGACATTACTAGGCTCCCTCATGGATACCGTCAGACAACAACTTAGTACAGGGAAAAAAATGCTACTCATACAACTGGACCTATCAGCGGCATTCGACCTAGTAGACCACAACATCCTTCTACAGATCTTAGATGCAATAGGCATCTCAGACAAAGTATACTCCTGGTTCGAAGGATTCCTAAAACTCAGAACCTACAGTGTAAAATCAAACAAAAAAAAATCAGAATCCTGGTCAAACCCCTGCGGCGTACCACAAGGATCTCCACTATCCCCCACCCTCTTCAATCTATACACTGCCTCTCTAGGAACTCATCTGGATAATCTAGGCATAACATCCTATAGCTATGCGGATGACATCACCATCCTCATCCCATACGATCATTCTAAACCTACCATGACAGACGAACTTCACCAAACACTGGAAGCAGTCACAACCTGGATGGAAAATCACAAACTTAAACTCAACCAAGACAAAACCAAATTCATCCTCCTAGAAAATGACAAGATCCAAACCACAACCATCCTAGACATAAACGCAACCAAATATCCCATCCAAACAACCATAAAACTACTTGGCATGACCATAGACAGATGCTGCACTATGCAACCGCAAATAAACAAAACAACGCAAAAATCATTCGCAATCATGAGAAACCTGAGACAAGTCCGAAAATTCTTTGAAAGTACACAATTCCTACTTATAGTACAATCCCTAATACTAGGTATATTGGACTACTGTAACATACTCTTCCTCCCATGTCCGGCAACTACGATAAGACAACTCCAAACAATCCAAAATACAGCCTTAAGACTCGTCTATTCATTGAAAAAACACGACCACATCACTGAGGCCTTCATCAACTCACACTGGCTCCCAATCCAAGAAAGAATCCAATTCAAATTCTACTGCATATTATTTAAAACCCTACACGGAGACAGTCCATCATACCTGAACAATCGCCTCATCCAAGCAACCAATACCAGACACAGAAAAACGCACTCCCCATTCATACCCCCCCCATCCAAAGAAGTAAAAAGAACAAAACTACATGACGGCCTCCTAGCCACTCAAGCTGCAAGACTAGACAACCAGATCTCCAACCTTCTGATGACCACCCCAGACTATAAGACGTTCAGAAAAGAAATAAAAACCACACTCTTCAAGAAATTCCTAAAACAGCAATAACAACACGACCTCTAAAAGCCCTTAAGATCTACATCCTACCTCTCTAGCTACTCATTATAATTCATGTAATTCTGTAATTCTGTAATTCTGTAATTCTGTAATTCGGTAATTCTGTAATTCATTGTAATTCTGTCTTTAAACTAACCTTTGTAATTCTGTAATTCGGTAATTCTGTAATTCATTGTAATTCTGTCCTTAAACTAACCTTTTGTAATCCGCCTTGAACCGCAAGGTAATGGCGGAATAGAAATCCCTAATGTAATGTAATGTAATGTAATATCCAGTTTATTATTTAGATCAGTAATATCTAGAGGATTTGAAGTGTTAATCGGGTAAAGCAACTGTATATCGTCAGCGTAGGCGAAAATAGAGAATCCAAGTGATTGAGCGAGTGAGAGGAGAGGGGATAGAAAGATATTGAATAATAGTGGAGATAAGATGGAGCCCTGAGGGACTCCGAAATTTTGGATTACTGAAGAAGAGAGTTGGTTTTTTGCATTAACTTTGGAGTTACGCTGATGAAAATAAGATATGAACCAGTTGAGAGCGTGACCTGTGATGTTACAGTCTGTCAGTCTAGATAATAATAGAGAATGGTCGATGGTGTCGAATGCTGCAGATAAGTCAAGAGAAATTAGTATGACTGATTTTAAGTGGTCGTGAAAGTAATGTATAGTAGTAATGAGGCCTAGTAATGATAGCTCTGTGGAGTGTGAAGTACGAAAGCCTGTCTGATACGGATGGAGGGCATGCGTCTGATCGAAATAATCGGATAATTGGGCGTGAACAATTTTTTCGGTAACTTTAGAAATTAGAGACAGATTTGCGATTGGACGATAGTTATTAGGTAAGGAGGGATCAGTATTATATTGTTTGAGTTTTGGGAAAACTAGTGCGGTTTTCCATGCTGTTGGAACGTGACATTCGGTAAAAGATTTAGAGATCATCTCCCTTGTATAGGGACCAAAGAAAGAAAAATTTTTTTTGAGTAATTGTGGAGGAAAGGTTTCAATAATATTGTTGGGAGAATTTATTGATTGTAGAACGGTGGATAATTGGGAAATCGAAGGTACTTTAAAATGAGAAAAAGAACTGAGGGGTAAGAAGGTTGAATCATTGTTGATGGGTGGAGAAAAAGGGGGAACAGATGGTCCGAGGTGAGTTCTGATATTAATCACTTTAGTGTGGAAGAATTGGGAAAGTTCGTCCGCGGATGGAGATGTTGAAGCAGGAGGAGGAATTTTTTTTTTTTGAATATTTTGAAAGAGATTGGGCTATGCTAAATAAAGTAGATGAATTACTAGTTTTTGAGATGAGTTTTGAATAATATTGTTTGGTAGGGGGTGGTGGACATAGATGATTATAACAATATACAAGACAGGAACTTGCAATGGTATACATCATAAGAGGTTCCAAAGACTGAAGTCTTTATAATTTATGATATATCCACCATTTTTGCTTTAAATATCTAATAGGAATTGTAATTTAGTATTAATACTTTTTATACATATAGTCCTTGGAAATCATTGATTTAAAAACCTTATTTATTAGTTGCTATGCTATGATGGCTTCGATACAGTTATGAACATAGTTAAAATTGTTATGTAACAAATATTATCTTACCTTCCAATTTTTAGTGGCTTTGGTTGGCATCCCTTTAGAAGGTTGTTGTAAACAAGAGACTTACCGTATTTCCCCATATATAGGCCGTGGCCTATATATAAGGGTTTTGCAAGCCAGCACAATGGGTGCGATTTGTAAAACTGGAGCAGCCTATACAATTTTTTTAAAATCATCCCCCTCTCCCCTTACCTCCCTTGCTGGACTCACTGCTCCTCAAATCACGGCCAGCGGTGCAGGACAGGAGAGATCTTTTCAATCTCCAGCCCCACCCCACGCTGCTTCCTGCGTGCCTTTGCCGTCAGTTCTCACAGGACTCGACTGACAGCAAAGGCACAGCAAAGGTATGCAGGCCGCGATTTGAGGAGCAGCGAGTCCAGCAAGAGAGGTAAATGGGGCGGGGATGATTTTTTTTAATTTTATAGGCCACCCCAGTTACTGGTAGATAAGCCGTGGTTACTACAATGGGGTGGCTTATCTACCAGTTTTAAAGCATATATAGGCAATTTTTGTGGCGTATACACTGGGGTGGTCTATATGCGGGGAAATATGGTAAGTACCACAAAATGAAGATTCTGAATCTTACTCCCCATCCCCTCAGCATTAACTACTTTTTCATGGGTCTTCTGAAAATTCTTTTGAATGTGTCATGTTGAGCTCCCAATAAATATTGGTGCAAAAATCAAAATCAAATGGTTTTGAACCTTTATATAGGATAAGATGCCCAAACTCAGCCATAGAAATTTATGCTGTAAGGTGTTTTACTTTTTACCCTATCTGAAGCACCTAAAAAGACAGGTTTCAATTACAAGAGGACGTTGAAAAGTTCTCAGCTCAACCAAGAAAAGAATTATGTGCAGCCATGAAACTTACAAATTATTCCATCCTTTTCTTGACACTTTTCATTTCAATGATATGAAATGAAATGAAAAGTGTCAAGAAAGTATGGAGTAACTTGGAAGTTTCATTGTTCTACATCATTCTCTTCTTGGGCTGAGAACTTTTCAGCAGCCCCTCATAAACAAGGGTTTAGTGGTAACAGCTTATAATTCTCCTTATTTCACATGGGGTTTACAAACTCAGCACTGAAGCCTATCATCCATTTTGCCCTCACAGTGTGGTCAGTCATTCCTACCTTCACTATGCTAGCTCTTGTAATAACCCTTACTCATACCAGTCCTAAAAATGTATAAAGCAGTGTAAAAATAAGACATTTATACTGCAGTCCATATCCATATTATGTGCATAATTTATGCATGTATAGTCTGTACATGATAACTTTACCCCAACTAACTGGAGGAGTTCCTGGGGCTGGGGTTAGAGAGGGATTTACATTTATGCGCATAAATTTGAAAATACATATGGAGACTAAGAAGGAAGAATGATCAATGTCCATAACTTGATATTCAGAGAAAAATAACTCCAAAGTTTTAAAGACTCTTATGTATATTAAGAGGATAATTTTAAATGCTGCTTGATATAAAATGAACCACTGTAAGTTATCAGAACTGTAATAATATTTGTAAAGCAAGCATTCACTAGGCCCTAGCATTAACTAAATTTTCACAAAAATATGGACCTTGATCATTTTTTCCCCTCCAAGTCTTCACATATGTATATAAATAAAATAAGCATCCACATAGTCAAGTGAAAAAATTAGGACACACCATGAAATATTCAGTTCTTTCTTAAGAAATGTTCACATAGCAATGTCAAATCTTTTTTTTTTTTTTTAATTTATCTCTGGAAAAGAAAGTGATGCAATTGCAGGTAAACAACAAAAATGTATATTCTAACTGAGGAACAAATTAGGACACCCTAATAGCTAGTTTTACCCTCTTTGGCTGAAATAACTGCAGTGAGACGCTTCTTGTAGCCATCTACCAGTCTCTGACATCGGTCTGAGGAAAGTTTGTCCCACTCCTCAATACAGAATTATTTTAGCTGTGAGATGTTTGAAGGGTTTCTTGCATGTACAGCCAGTTTCAAATCATCCCACAGCATCTCAATGGGATTAAGATCAGGGCTTTGACTCTGCCACTCTAGGACTCTCCATTTCTTAGTTTTCAGTCAGTCCTTGGTGGATTTACTGGTATGTTTGGGTCATTGTTGTGTTGCAGTTCTGTTTCAGCTTTAATTTTCTTACAGATGGTCTCACATGTTCCTCAAGCACCCTCTGATACATGGTAGAATTCATGGTGGATTCTATGATGGTGAGCTGGCCAGGTCCTGCTGCAACAAAGCATCCCCAAACCATGACACTTCTATCTCCATGCTTTACAGTTGGTATGAAGTTCTTTTCCTGGAATGCTGTATTTGGTGTACGCCAAAAAAGCACAGTTACTTACCGTAACAGGTGTTATCCAGAGAAAGCAGGCAGCTATTCTCACATACGGGTGACGTCATTGACGGAGCCCGAATGCGGAAGCCTCGCAAGCAGACTTGATTGTAGAAACTCTGAAGTTTCGAGACAGCCGCGCATGCGCGAGTGCCTTCCTGCCCAGCACAGGGCGAGTCTCCTCAGTTCAGACAGCTAGCAAAGAAGCCAACCAGGGGAGGTGGGTGTGTTGTGAGAATAGCTGCCTGCTGTCCCTGGATAACACCTGTTATGGTAAGTAACTGTGCTTTATCCCAGGACAAGCAGGCAGCCTATTCTCACATATGGGTGACCTCCAAGCTAACCAGAATGGGATGGTGGGAGCGTTGGCAATTTAGGAGAATAAATTTTGTAATACTCTCTGGCCAAAATGGTCATCCCGTCTGGAGAAAACATCCAAACAATAGTGAGAAGTGAAAGTATGAACCGAGGACCAAGTGGCAGCTTTGCAAATCTCCTCAATAGGTGTAGATCTGAGAAAAGCTACTGAAGCTGCCATTGCTCTGACTTTATGGGCTGTGACTCGACTCTGTAGTTGTAATCCAGCCTGGGCATAGCAGAAAGAGATACAAGCAGCCATCCAGTTGGAGATGGTATGCTTAGAGATTGGATGTCCCAACTTGTTTGGATCGAAGGAGACAAAAAGTTGAGGAGCAGTTCTGTGTGGTTTGGTGCGTTCCAAATAGAAGGCTAAAGCACGTTTACAGTCCAGAGTATGAAGAGCTGATTCTCCAGGGTAAGAATGAGGCTTTGGGGAAAACATTGGAAGAACAATGGATTGGTTGAGATGAAATTCTGAAACCACTTTAGGTAGGAATTTAGGATGAGTACAAAGGACCATCTTGTCATGATGGAACACAGTGAAAGGTGGATCAGCAACTAAAGCCTGCAGCTCACTGATTCTTCGAGCAGAAGTGAGGGCAATGAGAAACACCACTTTCCAAGTGAGATACTTCAGATGAGCCGTAGACATTGGTTCAAATGGAGGCTTCATCAATTGAGCAAGAACAACATTGAGATCCCAAACCACTGGAGACAGTTTGAGAGAAAGTTTGACATTGAAAAGTCCTTTCATGAATCTGGAAACCACCAGATGAGCAGAGAGGGGTTTCCCTTCAATAGGTTGATGGAAAGCAGCAATTACACTGAGATGGACTCGAATCGATGTAGACTTGAGGCCAGAGGTGGATAAGTGCAAAAGATAATCTAGCACAGAAGATAAGGAGGAATGTTGAGGCTCCTTATCGCAAGAGATGCACCACGTAGAAAATCTAGCCAATTTTTGGTTGTAGCATTGTCTAGTGGTAGGCTTCCTAGAAGCCTCTAAAATGTCTCTTACAGGTTGAGAAAACTGAAGAGGAGTTATGTTAACAGGTGCCAAGCTGTCAGGTGTAGAGACTGCAGGTTGGGATGAAGCAGAGATCCCTAACTCTGTAACAGAGACAGAAAAACTAGTAGAAGATATGGCTCCCTGCTGTTGAGTTTAAATAGAAGGGAGTACCAAGGTTGTCTCGGCCACCGAGGAGCAATCAGAATCATGGTGGCATGAGCGTTCTTCAACTTGACAAGAGTCTTGAGAATGAGAGGGAACGGAGGGAATGCATACAGGAAGAGATTTGTCCATTCCAGTAGGAAAGCATCTGCCTCGAGGTGATGAGGAGAATATATCCTGGAGCAGAACTGAGGCAGTTTGTAGTTGTGAGGAGCTGCAAAGAGATCTATCTGAGGTGTTCCCCACTGTGAAAAAATGTGATGTAGGGGCAAGGAATGAAGTGTCCATTCGTGAGGTTGCAGAAGATGACTCAAGTTGTCCGCTAAGCAATTTTTCGTCCCTTGGATGTAGACAGTTTTTAGTAAGGTGTTGTGGCAGATTGCCCAGTCCCACATCTTCAGAACTTCTTGACAAAGGGAGGAAGATCCCGTCCCTCCCTGTTTGTTGACATAGTACATGGCCACTTGGTTGTCCGTCCGAATGAGGACTACCTGGACGTGAAGATGTTGAAAAGCTTTGAGAGCACTGAAGATCACTCTGAGTTCCAACAGACTGATGTGACACCGACATCCTGTGGCCTTGAGTACAGAGACCATCGAGATGAGCGCCCCAAGCGTAGGTCGAGGAATCTGTTGTGAGGACCTTCTGATGGGGGTGTGTTTGAAACAGTAAGCCTCTGGAGAGATTGGAAGAGAGCATCCACCAGCGGAGAGACTGTCTCAAGGAAGGAGTGACTGCAATGTATCAAGAAAGTGGATCGCAAGCCTGCTTCCACTGAGATGCCAGGGTCCATTGAGGAATTCTGAGGTGAAGTCTGGCAAAAGGAGTCACGTGTACTGGGGAGGACATGTGACCTAGTAGTAACATCATGTGTCTCGCTGAGATTGAAGAGCGGGAAGACACTGCATGACAGAGTTGAAGGAGAGCTTCCAGAAATTGTTGCGGAAGCAATGCTCTGAGTTGGATAGTGTCCAGAACAACTCCGATGAATTGTAGATTCTGAGAGGGCTGAAGTTGGGATTTGGGAAAGTTGATTTCGAATCCCAAATTTTGTAGGAACCACATAGTCCGTTGGGTTGCTACAATAACCCCCTGAGATGTGGAGTCCTTGATGAGCCAGTCGTCTAGGTAGGGAAACACCTGAAGACCATGGTTCCTTTGAGCTGCTGCTGCTACTACTACCAGGCACTTGGTGAACACTCTGGGAAATGACGCCAGGCCAAAGGGTAGCACTCTGTACTGATATTGTAGATTCCCCACCCAAAATCTGAGATATTGACAGGAGGCCAGATGAATGGGAATATAAGTATAAGCCTCCTTGAGATCCAGAGAACATAACCAGTCGTTCTGATCTAGAAGGGGATAAAGGAACGCCAGGGACAACATGCAAAATTTTTCTTTGACTAAAAATTTATTGAGAGTCCTGCGATCCAGAATGGGTTGCAGATCGCCCGTCTTTTTCGGAACAAGATAGTAACGGGAGTAAAACCTCCTGTTCTGCTGTTCCGAAGGAACTGGTTCGATGGCACGGAGCTGAAGCAGAGCTTGAGCTTCCTGAAGAAGATGGGCGGTCTGGGATGGACTGGAAGGATACTCTCTTGGAGGAAGCTCTGGTGGAACCTGAGTGAAAAGAAGAGAGTATCCTTCCCTGATGATTGACAGCACCCAGAGGTCGGATGTAATTATCTCCCATCGATGATAAAAATGATGGAGATCACCTCCAATGGGGGGAAGAGAAGACAGAGACAGAACGGTGGTTATGCTCTGTTTTAAACAGTCAAAAAGGCTGAGGTTTCTGTTGCTTCTGATTCTGCTGTTTCTTGAGAGGCGGACGAGTGTAAGGAGCCGCTCTCGGAGCAAAACGCCTCTGGAAGATTGGAGGAGGGCATGTAGGCTTGTCAGGAGCTGGCTTAGGCTTTGGTCCAACAACAGATGCAAAAGATTTTTCATGTTCAGACAATTTCTTGGTGGCAACCTCAATAGATTCATCGAAGAGGTCATTGCCTGCACAAGGAATATTAGCTAAGCGGTCCTGAAGATTAGGGTCCATGTCTATGGTGCGAAGCCAGGCTAGGCAGCGCATTGCTACAGAATAAGCAGTCGCCCTAGCAGACAACTCAAAGGCATCATATGAAGACTGGAGAAGATGTAATCTGAGTTGTGACAGAGTAGCTATGACTTCTTGAAATTCGAAGTGCTTTTGTGTATCTAAATAGCTGAGAAATTTAGGAAGGAGATCAATGAGAAACTTGAAATAAGTGACAAAATGAAAATTATAATTGAGGACTTTAGAGGACATCATGGCATTTTGGTAAAGGCGACGTCCATGGGTTTCCCTTCCCTTCCAGGAGGAACAGTAGCATAAACTCTGGAAGGATGGGATCTCTTCAAGGAGGACTCCACAAACAGGGACTGATGAGACAACTGCAAATTCTCAAATCCTTTGCAATGTAGAGTTTTATACCTGGAGTCCAACTTGCCTGGAACAGCTGGAATTGCATAAGGAGTCTCCAGGCATCGTGTAAAAGTCTGAGACAAAAGCTTATGAAGGGGAAGCTTAAGTGACTCTGCAGGAGGTTGAGGAAGATGCATGACTTCGAGGTACTCCTTTGAGTATTTAGAACCAGCATCTAACTGAAGGTCCAAGTCAGCAGCCATCTGACGAAGAAAAGAAGAGAAAGATAGCTGATCCGCTGATGCTTTGCCTCAAGAGGGACTCGAGGACCTCGAGGCAGCCTGGGTCGTTCGAGTTGAAGAAGGATGCTCCTTAGAAGAAGAGCTATGCCTGTAGGTCAATCGACGACGAGAGTGGTGCCTGGAAGCAGGTCTCGAGGATCGAGACTTGGCTTCGGAGATGGAAGCAGACGTTGCCACCAAGGAATGGATGGGGCTAGAAGCTGTAGATTGAAGCTCAGGAGGCTTGATGGAATAATCTCGAGGCATTCCCAAAGACTCTGCTCCTTGTATGGAGTGTGAGGATTCCTGTCGAGGCACTTGCAAAGAATCTACTCCTTGCTTTGAGTGCATAGATGCCAGACCAGACACTCGCAGAGACTCTGCTCCCTGCATAGAGTGTGTAGCTTCAGCAGGAGACATAGGAAGAGGATCGACCTCGCGGGAGTCTGCAGAATGCCCAGGCTGGATTAGAGAAGTTAGCTTCGGTCCCATATTAGTTAGGAATTGAATGAACTGCTTCTCTAACATGGTCTGGAAAGAAGCCGGTAAGGATGGATCCGCGTCTGAATCCGGACCACCTGCTTTGGCTGGAGGTTCCAAAGTGGCAGTGGAAATGTGCTTCAACTTGGAAGTCTTAGCAACCTTGATGACCACTGCTAGAACTTTCTGCTGAGCTATCTGACCTGAGGAACCAGGGAAAGATACAGCAGATGTACTCGAAGCAAGAGCCGCTGCAAACGAGGAAGGCTTGATGATGCTCGAGGTTGGAGTCGTGGAGACAGAAGTACCCTTGGTAGAAGGTGGACCCGAGGCCGCTTTAGAAGATGAGGGTGTGACTGAAGAGTCCATCCCGAAAAGCTTCTCCACTAAAATTTGACGATGTTTATGGGCACGAGGTTGAAGAGTAGCACAGCGCTCGCATGACTTCAGTTGATGGCCCGGCCCAAGGCAGTTGAGGCACCGACGGTGTTGGTCCATGAGGGAAATTGCAAGCTGGCACTGGCTACACTTCTTGAAGTCCGTTACTGGCTAGGACATAGAAGGAAAAATAGCCGCCGCAAAGTCGAAGCCCCTAGGCTGCGGCCGGGCGGCCTGCCCCTCCAGTCGACCGGTAGAAATGAAAATTTTTTATTTTTTTTTAAACTAGAAATAAAAGAAACAAAAAAAACCCAGCAATTGTAGAGGCATGCACTTTCACAACAGTAGCAAAAGCCTGTAGGTCCTGTGATGACATTTTAGGGTTTTTGGAGACTTTTTTTTAGCATCTTGCGGTCTGCTCTGGGTGTCAACTTGCTTAGACGGCCAGTTCTGGGCATGTTGGCAAATATTTGGAAAGTTCTCCACTTGTACACTATTTTCTCAGACTATGGAATGGCTAATGTCAAATTCTTTTGAGATCTTTTTAAAACCCTTACCAGACTTATAAGCTGCTACAATCTTCTTTCTGAAGGCCTTAGGCAGCTCTTTGATCTCACCATGGTGTTCACTCTCACCACAGCAGTCATGAGCACACGAAACTGTCTGAGGTTTAAGTAGGCCAAACCTCCTTCAAAATGTTCTAATCATGTGCACATGATATGATACACTTGTGTGTGATTTGAGCTACTTTAAATGGGAGGATATGTGGGGGTGTCCTAATTTATTCCTCATTAGAATATACATTTTAAGATATATTTTGTTTCAGGAGTAAATCAAGGAAAATATTTGTTGTTTACTTGCAATTACATCACTTTCTTTTCCAGAGATAAATAAAAAAAAGATTTGACATCAATATGTGAACTTTTCTTAAGAAAGAATTGAATATTTCATGGGGTGTCCTAATTTTTTCACTTGACTGTATCTCTTGGCTGGTAATGGTTTGGTATCACTGCCATCATGAGCTAAATATGAACAGATGAATAGCTCCTAAAAACTGTGCCAAACTCTCGAGGTCTCCACTACTTCTTTTCAACCAGAAAGTTTATTTGGCTGTGGTATAAAAAGGTTTAAGCTTTTACCTCTGGATTCTATACATGGTGCCCAGATCTGTGCACACAAATTTGGGTGTGTTTCTGAGATGTTCCTGATTTTTTATTTATTATTTTTCCTAATGTGTTTTCCTATGTTTAATCTTTTATATAACGAATGTATTTCATAACCCTATTTTTACCCAATGTAGTTTAATAAGTTTTAACCTTTGTAAGTATTGTAAATCCCAATGTTTGGTTTGTCTGTTTGTTTGCTCTCTTTTAACTAAATTTGGAATTGTACATCGCTTTGAATTAGAGAAAGCGATTAATCAAGAATAAATAAAAAACTTGAACTTGAAACTTGATGCAAACACAAATTAATTGTCTAACAAGCTGTTAACCATCAAAAATTCGATAACAACCAATCACTGATTGGCACCTATTAGAATTTGAATTCATGCTATTCTAAAAGGCAGTGTGCCTAACTCCCATAACACATGTGTAGTTACGTGAAATTCATTATGCTGATGCCAGGACTGCAGTCTTGTCTTCAGCTGGTCCCAAAAGGCAAATGGACAAACATTCCACAAAATCTATAAGATCCAGAACAGCAAAGGATGTGGACCAGACCAAAGTGATGAGAAATATAAAATGTGTTTATAACCAGATGAATAAAACATACTCTACTAGCCTTGCATGGCCATGTTTTGCCCTCCCCCCTCCCATGTTTTGGTAAACACTCCTTGCTCCACAGAGATGTTTTCATGGAGAGACTCTCTCGGCAATTTTTTCTGGTTTTAAACAGGCTCAAATTTATTTTTATTGCGGTGTGTTTTGAAACCTTAACAAATTAGGGACCCCTGATGGAGTGTTTACCGAAACACGGACTGTGTCGGGTCCTCTGGTTTGTATAAAGGTGGTGATATTAGCTGCAGTATATTTTAATCAATAAATCTAGCCTGCATCTTGTACCCTTGTCTGCAGTTCTTTCTTTGTTTTAATTGCGCTTTGCTGCAGACATATTTGGATTGTACTTTTGTTCATGTTTCGCCCCCCTCAAGGTCTGCATCAAGGGCTTGAATAAAACTAATCAGCGCTGAAGCAGTCACATACCTTGTCATGTGATTGCAAATTTGTTCACAGCTTCCTAGCACAGCAAGTTGCATACACTGGGTCATTACTATGGAATGTATTTCCAGGAGTATTATTATTATTATCAGAAAAGTACCCTTTAAGAAACACTTGAAAACATACTTGTTTGTGCAAGAATTCCCTGCAGCGTAGAGGCAATTTTGTCTATGAGCAGTTTACAGGATGATGTTTGTTCTTAGGAGCTAAATTTTATTTGACTTGTTTTATATTGGTTTATTTTTGTGTGTGTTTGCAGTCATCAAGCTAGGTTATAGGTACATTAAGGGTCCCTTTTACAAAGCTGTGGCAGTGATTCTCCTGTAGCAAATGCATCGAAGCCCATAGGAACTAAATGGGCTTTGGTGTATTTGCCACGGGAGAATCGCTAGCGCAGCTTTGTAAAAGGGACCCTAACCCCCCCTCCTTTACAAAGCTGCGCTAGCATTTTTAGCTCCAGCTGCTGCAGTAACAGCTTGGACGCTCATAGGAATTCTATGAGCGATGGAGCTGTTACCGCAGCGGCCAGCACTAAAACCACTAGCGCGGTTTTGTAAAGGAGGGGGCAAGTTTTTAAAATAAAATAAATAAATGCTGGCTCAACGGGCCCAATTTGGGTGCCAGCATTTACACCTGGCTTCAGCAGGCCCAGCTCTGGTGTATAATTTTGGGCAAGGGTATCAGCACAATAGCATGATTCTATAAAGAGTGTGAACCCTTTATAGAATCAAGCTTAGTGCCAATCTTGTCTGGCACCCATTTTTGAGTGTGATTTATAGAATCTGGTTATAAGTGTATGCAAGTGCGTCCCTACAGGCACATCAGGGATGTACAAGCAGAAGAATTTTTGCTTCATTGCATCTTAGCACACATTATTACAAAACAATACAATAACGCACATTCTTACCATTCTCTATGTGCCAAGTATCAACTCTTCTGGGCCACTGAATATCCCACATTTATTCCAAGCATTATATTTTACAACACGGAAAAAATGCTGCCAAAGTTGAATATCTCACTCTAAAGACATTCGTGTAGCTCAAGAGTTTTGCAAAGCTAGGAGCTGGTTAAACCCAAGAACTACCAGAACGCTTATTTGCAGCTCTCCATTGCCCTTCAATGTGATTTTATTCTAATATCTCTTTTACACCCTCCTCACCAGAACTCAGAATGCCAAATTTAAACCCAAAGTGAGAAGTTTTGTTTCTTTTAATTTTACAGTTGCTCTGGTTTGAAACACTATGTAGGAAAAGAATGCAGAGAACCAACATCGTATCACATTAAGATAACCTGAGCAGAAGACTTTTCAATCTGTCATGTTACAATCTGATCTACCATGATTAGCCAAAGACAAGGTATCCTGTTATATTAGCATATACAATTTTAGTTATAGTTTGGCTTAAGATTCAGATTTTTAATACTAGGAAATAAATAAAATGTGGTAGAGGAAATAAACTTTAAAGCTGTGAAAAATAATTCCCTGAAATTAATCTGTAGAGTTACAGCTGTAATTTCTTTGTTTGTACTGAGGAAAAGGCTCATTTGCATTATCCTTTGCCTTTGCACTCTCATCCAAGCCTATAAACAGTTATCAATCTCTATCTGCAGCTAGTGCCATAAAGATTTTCTCTAGGGAATTAGCTATTAATAAAACTGCCTGAGGAAATCTCTTTTTGGCAGTCAATGGTAAACCAGAGGAAGTAACTTTACTAGTGATTTGCAGGTCAGTTGAATCCATCCAAACTTGCTTTGCTCTGTCCCTGTTTTTCAGAATATGAATTTGCACAGTTTCCAAATTTCCCATTCAAGAAGAAATACATTACAGTTTTAGATGCATCAAATCCAATTTATGGAGTACTCATGAGACCAGCACAGAAAAAAACACATTTGTCTTTGTTTATTCAACTCACAGGGACTTATCACCTCCTAGGGTTAAAAAGGAAAAGAAAACAAATAAATGCCATTATCTGGTGAAGGATGGGAAGGAGCAGTGAAAAGTCTGGAAGAGGCCCGGATACACTAAAGTCACTGTGATTTAACGATCATCACTAATTTAACCGACCGATGTACACAATGGCTCACTGCATGCTTTTCCATACGCCCATCGCAGCCTCTATCTCTGCTATGCAAACAACCTCATTAGTCATTAGTATTAAAATAAGGTCATTAATATTAAAATCAGTCCACAAAATATAGTGATTTACTTCTAATGACCTTAGGTATCTGAGCCAATCAGGCCTCTCCCAGTACATCCCAGGATGCACCAGGAAGGGAGCCTAAGGTCCTGATTGGTCCAGGTGCCTCCCTATGGGAGGTCTCTACCAAACTAATAAGACTCACTTCAAGTTATAAATGAGTAACCTAAATAGTAGTTATGCTCAGAACAACTTGTACAATCCAATGGGAATTCTGATTCCACTTCCTCAAAACGAGTCAGCGGTGTTGGGAGTCTTCATCATTCCCCATAACTGGAAAGTACTCAATATATATATTTTTAAGAATTTTTCTTTGTTTTCTTATATTATCTCTTTATTATAATTTATTTATATTTTAAATATAACTTATATATAGAAAAAGGTTTAAAAATGCATCACTTATCTTAAATCCTTATCGGTTCCCCTTCCCGACACATTTCGGATCTCTTTTTCAAGGTCGGGGGAACTGAAAAGCAACACAAACACCATGAGATATTACACCCAAACAATCTCTAAAACAGGCAAGTCTTCTTAATATTTAACTCACCAAGAGATAAGGTTAATCCTCAACCATAGTCTTACTGCCGCTGGCTATCAAAGAAAATGGCCGCGGCGTTCATTCAGAGTATTAAATAATCCCTCCCCCCACGTCACACTCAGTATCATGGCAACCCAAACAACCCAGAGAGCAATTTCAAAACAAAAGGCCCCTACTTAACATCAGCAATCTACTTGGACCATCCAATCTGAGGTTTCATTTAACCCGGATGGAGCCATAGTTTGAAGTTGAAACATCCAGCGCAATTCCCTCAAGTTTAAAGTACGCTCGATGTTACCTCCCTTCCACCCAACAGTGATCTTATCTAATATTCTCCATTTAAGGTCCGTCAAACCATGTTTACATAATTTCCAGTGTCTAACTAGACTTGTGTTCACTCTAGACTTGTGCTCAGTGAGACGGGTCTTAATAGCCCTGATAGTACGACCCACATATAGTTTGGGACATGGGCACTGAATTAAGTATATGACATGGTCCGAATTACAGTTAGTGTTATGTCTAGCAATATACTTAGTACCTAAAATGGGATGAGTCCAGGTCTCACCTGCCAGCACAAATGGACACCACTGGCATTGACCACAGGGTTCATGGCTCCCCTTGCTTTTAAATGGAGAGTCCCTAAGGATATAATGCCCTAGGCTTTCCCCTAAATTCTTCCCCTGACGGTAAGAGCATATCGGGTGTTCAACCAAGGTGGGAATGGCAAGTTGAACAATATGCTAGTGGTTGCATACCATGCGGGCAATCTCTGGAGCATGGGTGGAAAAGTTTTGAACAAATGTAACTGATTCAGAATCTTCAGTGGGTTTGGCAATGACTCTCCATTTAAAAGCAAGGGGAGCCATGAACCCTGTGGCCAATGCCAGTGGTGTCCGTTTGTGCTGGCAGGTGAGACCTGGACTCATCCCATTTTAGGTACTAAGTATATTGCTAGACATAACACTAACTGTAATTCGGACCATGTCATATACTTAATTCAGTGCCCATGTCCCAAACTATATGTGGGTCGTACTATCAGGGCTATTAAGACCCGTCTCACTGAGCACAAGTCTAGAGTGAGCACAAGTCTAGTTAGACACTGGAAATTATGTAAACATGGTTTGACGGACCTTAAATGGAGAATATTAGATAAGATCACTGTTGGGTGGAAGGGAGGTAACATCGAGCGTACTTTAAACTTGAGGGAATTGCGCTGGATGTTTCAACTTCAAACTATGGCTTCATCCGGGTTAAATGAAACCTCAGATTGGATGGCCCAAGTAGATTGCTGATGTTAAGTAGGGGCCTTTTGTTTTGAAATTGCTCTCTGGGTCGTTTGGGTTGCTATGATACTGAGTGTGACGTGGGGGGAGGGATTATTTAATGCTCTGAATGAACGCCGCGGACATTTTCTTTGATAGCCAGCGGCAGTAAGACTATGGTTGAGGATTAACCTTATCTCTTGGTGAGTTAAATATTAAGAAGACTTGCCTGTTTTAGAGATTGTTTAGGTGTAATATCTCATGGTGTGTGTGTTGCTTTTCAGTTTCCCCGACCTTGAAAAAGAGTTCCGAAACGCGTCGGGAAGGGGAACCGATAAGGATTTAAGATAAGTGATGCACTTTTAAACCTTTTTCTATATATAAGCTATATTTAAAATATAAATAAATTATAATAAAGAGATAATATAAAAAAACAAAGAAAAATTCTTTAAAAATATATTTATTGAGTATTTCCAGTTATGGGGAATGATGAAGAATCCCAATACCGCTGACTCGTTTTGAGGAAGTGGAATCAGAATTCCCATTGGATTGTACAAGTTGTTCTGAGCATAACTACTATTTAGGTCCCTATGGGAGGGGCTTTAGGTATCGGGGCCAGTCTTAGGCCCCTCTCAGTGCATCCCAGGATATACTGGGAGGAGTAAGGCCTACCATTTTGAAGAGGCGGGCCTGCCGGCAGGAGGGAGTTAGCATCTCACTTGCTGAATTTCTACAACTAGGTATGAGGGGGGCGGGGTTTGGAGGGGTGTGCTTGAGCTGGAGAGTTCTGACCTGACACGCCCTAGCCCACCAGGTCCTTCTCTTAAGGACTTGTTGGTGGGGTGGTGGGAGGGTTCAGAAGGGGGGGCCTTGGTTTCGATGGATGTGGGGATATGGAGGGGTCCAGGTTTTGGACAGTCAGGTGTGTGGGGGTGGTCAGGGTGGCCAAGGCATGAGGAAGGCAGCATCAGTTGGGGAGCAGTTGTTGGGGAGGGAGCCATCATTGAGAAGAGGGGGGGCTGAGGTGTGGGGGGCTAGGTGGCTGAGGCAGGAGGAAGTGGGCATCCTTAATGCCTCTCTTTCTTTTTTTTTCAGGGGCCGTCATTGGGAAAGTAGCCATTGTCAGGGGGGGGAGCACAACTTTTATTTTAATAGGGATAGGTATACAACATCTTTGCCATTAAAAAAAAAAGAAAGAAAGAAAAAGTCTTCTTGCTCCAAACAGCTAAGTGGCAGGAGGTTGCTTCAGGGCTTCCCCTGTTGCTCAGCTATTGGGCTTCCCCTGCCAGCTCTGCGCATGTGTGAAAGTCACTTTTCCTACAACTGATGGGGTGAGATTACGGCCAACCTCTGCGAAAATAATTTGTATGCAAAGTTCATTGAACTTTGATCACCGTTTTTAAATCGGACAATTAAACTAGCCCACATAGACCCACACAGTCTTAACCATTTTTAGTTCATCCAAGCCTGAGTCTTCAATTCTGTTAGAATAATATTTAAATTTCTGAATTCCCACCAGAATGAAAAAACAAATATTCATGAGGGGATGACAATCACTCCATTTTAAACTTGTATATTAAAATAACATAAAACTCACTTGTACACCGCAAATATCATTAAGTTCTATGCAATTCACAAAGACTAGTAATACAAATGAATAAACATCCAATATCTAACTTCCAAAAAGATTCCCTAAAAAGATAACATTTTTAAGGCACGTCAAAATTGTTGATACAAATTTGGGAATATGAGTTAAATCCCTAGTCCATAAGGCTGCCTGAAAAGATAGCAATCGTTCCTGAAATTTCTTATATTTACATCCCTTTACAGAAGGGAATGAAAATAATGAGTGAGATTTTCTAGAATGTTTAGAGTTTGTAATGATAAAAGATTCTATAAGATACTCAGGAATTAAGCCTGTTAGTGCCTTAAAACAAATACAGCCAAGATTAAATTTAACCCGTTCCTCAACTGGAAGCCAGTGCAGTCGACGATAAAAAATCAGCGACATGATCATAATTCTTTAAGTTGAAAAATCAATCTGACTACTGCATTCTGAATAAAGCGCAGTCTATGAAGATTTTTCTGAGTACTAGCAAGATGACCAATGTTACAATAGTCCAACTGACTAAGGACAAGTGATTGAACCAACAATCGAAAGGAGTTAATATCAAAGTATGCTCTAATAGTTCTTAGTTTCCATAAAGTATAGAAACCCTTTTGAACCAATGAGTCAACCTGATTTTTCGTAGTAGGGTACGATCTAAAATTACACCAAGTATCTTTATGGTTGACTGGATACTATAGATTGTATCATTTAAAACAATAGGTGTAACATCATCATTTAAATTTGGTGATGCAAAGAAAAATTTAGATTTTTCTGTATTAATTTTCAATTTAAATTCTGACATCCAAAATTCAATTATCTGTAGAATCTCAACCACAGTTTGATTTATTTGAGAAAGGGAAGTACCATATTTTTCGTTCTATAAGACGCACTTTTTCCCCCAAAAAACTGGTTGGAAATAAGAGTGCATCTTATAGAGCGAATTACCCCCCCCACACACACACACACACCAAGACCTTAATTCCTTCGGCGGTCCAGCGCTTTAGGGCAGGAGCTTTCAACCTCCTGCCCTTTCCTCCGGCTGGCTCCCTCTATGTAGATACCGCTGTCTACAAGTTTACCTTCAGCGCCGCTCCACGCCAGCACGGAGGAAGAGTTGCTGAAGTATGTCTCTTCAGCTCCCTGATTTCGGCACCAGTGGGGGAAGGCAGCATAAAACCGCCACAGCAGACAAAGAAAAAGTTTTCAGCTCCGGCAGCTCTGTAGAAAAGGGAGAAGGACCTCAGACGTTGCACTGCCACTGCCCTACTTGAAACGCGAGGACTCCCATCAACATTGGGACTGGGAAAGAGCCGGCAAAGCAGCAACATAATACTAATACTAATAATTTATTTTCTTGTATACCGCCCTACCAACAGTTCTAGGTGGTTCACATTTCTCTTCAGGGCCCTTCCTCTGACTGACTCCCTCCTGCCTTTCCTCCAGTTGACTCCCACGGCACAGGACAAGGCAGGAAGCAAAACGCTCACACCTGCCTTCTGCACTGCTTTGACTATGATGCATCTGACTCTGACACAGCATCAGAGTCAAAGCAGTGCAGAAGGCAGGTGCGAGCATTTTGCTTCCTGCCTTGGCCTCCACTGCGGGAGTCAGCCGGAGGAAGAGCCCTGCCACTCAGGAGTCAGCTGGAGGAAAGGGCAGGAGGCTGAAAGCTCCTGCCCTACAGCGCTGGACCGCGGGAGGAATTGAGATAAAGGGGGGGGGGGCCCTGCCTTCCTGCAACCAGGCCACTAGGCCTGCCTGCCTGCTACTAAGCCTGCCAGCCCTTTTCCTGCCCTGTCCCGGCCAGCCCTGTGCCATGTCCCAGCTTACCCTGTGCTCTGTCCCAGCCTGTCCTGTCCCAGCCTACCACTAGACCACAAGAGGGGGGACAGGGTACAGAGTCTGGCAGGGAGGGGGGACAGGGTGCAGAGCCTGGCAAGGAGTGTGGGGTTGGGTGCAGAGCCTGGCAGGGAGAATTTGGTTCAGAATGGTTTTTTTCTTGTTTTCCTTTTCTAAATCTAGGGTGCGTTTTATGGTCAGGTGCATCTTATAGGGCAAAAAATACGGTATGTACAGGAATTAAAATAGTGATGTCGTCAGCATAACTAAATAATTTAATTTTGAACTGGGATAATCTATTGCCTAAAGAGGCCAAATAAATATTAAAAAAACAATGGAGACAGTGGAGACCCTTGGGGTATTCGGCAAGGGTTACTCCAACTGTTTGAAAGCTCACTGTTGAGCTTTACTTGATAAGTTCTAAATTTAGGAAAACCCTCAAGCCATTTCAAAACTTGACCATGTATGCCTATAGCATCCAGACATTCTAATAGTTTATCGTGGTCCACAAGCTCAAACGCACTGCTTAAGTCCAGTTGTAAAATCAGAGCACTGGTACCCTTACTAAAAAAACTACATAAATTATCCACTAGAGATTCCAGCACTGTCTCTGTACTATATGATGGTCTAAATCCTGACTGTGATCCATGCAAAATGGAGAAATGTTCCAGATAATTCAACAGAAATGGCTTAGCCAGAGTACACTGAGGCATCCTGTGATCATTTTTTAATGTTTACATGCTAGCCACTGAGGAGCGGGTCTGGAGGCAGAGAGTGAGCATGTTTTACGCTAAGCAGTTAGAGGAGCTACATTGTCATATGCTAGCCAATTAGGGCTAGCCAATTAGGGCATGCTTAAGTTAGGCTCATATTCTATAAATGACGCCTAACTTAAGTGGCAAAATCGTTTATAAGCGATTTTAAAAACAAAAGTGATTTTAAAAACAAAAAACTCAAAACCGACGCTTAGATTGCGTTTACAAAGGTGTCTTAGAACAGTGTTTCTCAACTTCTTTAAGCCAAGAATCCGCTAAGTCTAACAAACATCAACCGAATACCCCTGCCCAGGATCCTTCCCAGACATGCCCAAGCTCTGACCCAGACTCCACCCCGATAATAATAATATGTAATGTAATGCAATTTCTTCCATTCATTTTTCATATATACACAGTATAATCTTTTTTTAAAAAAAATCTTTATTCATTTTCGAACTTACAATAAGTGTGTCAATATGTTAAAACAGATTAACAATAAATATATCACTTAATAATCTTCAATAGTACAAATGATATATTCTTATCTCCCACCCCTTCCTATTATATAATCAATACCTTGCACAATATGTAATCATAAAATTACCCCTTCCCCCCTCATAATTGAACCTGTAAATTTAATGGAAAAAAGTCATCTAATCAGTACAATATTTTGTTAATGGCTCCCACAAATCTTGAAATTTCCTAACACATCCTCGCTGTATTGCAATAAATCTTTCCATTTTATAAATATGACATAAGGAATTCCACCAGAAATTATAATTTAATCTACTCCAGTATAATCTTATTAATACATAATGGTAACCACAAAATTTAAAAAAAACACAAAGTACACTGTATGCAGAGAAAATGTTAATCATCATAAGAACATAAGAATTGCTGCTGCTGGGTCAGACCAGTGGTCCATCATGCCCAGCAGTCCGCTCATGCAGCGGCCTCCAGGCCGAAAACCAGTGCTCTAAATGATTCCAGCCTCATCTGCGTACATTCCAGTTTAGCAGGAACTTGTCCAACTTTGTTTTGAATCCTTGGAGGGTGTTTTCCCCTATAACAGCCTCCGGAAGAGCATTCCAGTTTTCTACCACTCTCTGGGTGAAGAAGAACTTCCTTACGTTTGTACGGAATCTATCCCCTTTCAACTTTAGAGAGTGCCCTCTTGTTCTCCCTACCTTGGAGAGGGTGAACAATCTGTCTTTATCTGCTAAGTCTATTCCCATCAGTATTTTGAATGTTTCGATCATGTCCCCTCTCAGTCTCCTCTTTTCAAGGGAGAAGAGGCCCAGTTTCTCCAATCTCTCGCTGTACTGCAACTCCTCCAGCCCCTTAACCATTTTAGTCGCTCTTCTCTGGACCCATTCGAGTAGTACCATATCCTTCTTCATGTATAGCGACCAGTGCTGGATGCAGTACTCCAGGTAAGAGCGCACCATGGCCTGGTACAGCAGCATGATAACCTTCTCCGATGTGTTCATGATCCCCTTCTTTATCATTCCTAGCATTCTGTTCGCCCTTTTAATATATAATTTTTTTAAGAGGTCAAGGCAAGATGACTTTAAAATATGAAATGTCACCTCAGTAACACCTATAGAAAAATAGACAAATATAGTGCAAAACATAGACAGCAAATATAAATTCTCAAAACTGGCACATTTCCATCACTAAATTTAAAATAAAATCATTTTTCCTATCTTTGTTGTCTGGTGATTTCATGAGTCTCTGGCTGCACTTCCTTCCAACTGTGCATCTTTTTCTTTCTGCCTCCTGCACACTTTCTATCCACCAGACCTCATTCCCTTCCCCAACTAACATCTCTCTCTGTCCCTCCATGAGTCAAACTTTTCTTCCTCTCTCCTTTACCCCTACTGGCAATATTTCTCCCTCACCCCCCAGATGATGTGCAGCATTTTTCACCACTGCCCACCAGCCCCATGCTCATTTCTCCTTCTATCAACCCCTCTCCAGCATCATGCCACATCTCTCCCTCCATCACTATTTAGTTAGTTAGTTAAAACATTTATATACCGCCTGGAATCTCAGCATTTTCCATATAACAAACATACATAATAGACAAAAATCTTACAATTAACAATTACACATGATCCCAATACAATTTCTCCATATACCTCCTACAAATGATAAATGCAACCTAAAAAAAACTTCAATGTTATAGATAATATAAGGGAGTACTAAAGGAAGATAAAGAAATCGCTGAAAAACTGAACACATTTTTTGCGTCTGTTTTTACCAAAGAGGATATAGGCAACATACCGGAACCCATCAGGCTCTATGCTGGAAATGAAGACAGGGCTGACAGTCAGTCTAGAAGAGGTATACAGACAGATTAATAGGCTAAAGAGCGATAAACCCCCGGAACCGGATGGCATCCATCCGAGGGTCATCAAGGAACTGAAAGGGACTATAGCTGAATTGCTTCAACTAATAGCCAACCTGTCAATCAAATCGGGGAAGATTCCGGAAGACTGGAAGGTGGCAAATGTTACGCCGATCTTCAAAAAGGGTTTGAGGGGAGATCCGGGAAACTACAGACTGGTGAGTCTGACCTCGGTACCAGGAAATATGTTAGAGGCGCTGATAAAGGACCGCATCATTGATCACCTTGATGGACATGGTCTGAATGAGGACCAGCCAGCACGGCTTCAGCAAAGGCAGATCTTGTCTGACGAACTTGCTGCACTTCTTCAAGGGGGTAAACAGGTGGATAGACAAGGGCAATCCAGTCGACATTGTTTATCTGGATTTTCAGAAGGCGTTCGACAAGGTTCCACATGAACGACTACTTCGGAAGATTGCGAGTCATAGAATCGAGGGTGAAATACTCATGTGGATCAAAAACTGGCTGGAGCATAGGAAACAAAGAGTGGGGATAAATGGACAATACTCGGACTGGAAGAGCATCACCAGTGGGGACCCATGCTCTTCAACATCTTTATAAACGATCTGGAAATTGGTACGACAAGCGAGGTGATTAAATTTGCGGATGATACTAAGCTATTCAGAGTAGTGAAGACGCAGGAGGACTGTGAAGATTTGCAACGTGACATAAACATGCTTGAGAAATGGGCTGCGACATGGCAAATGAGGTTCAACGTGGATAAGTGTAAGGTGATGCATGTCGGTAACAAAAATCACATGCACGAACAGTGGTGTACCTAACATATGTGACACCCGGGGCCCATCATTTTTTGACACCCCCCCCCCCATCTATATGAAAAATATGATTTTTAGTTAACAATCCACATATCGCACAAGAGTGTACCTAGGAAAAGGCAGCATCTTAAACACTGCAGTGAGCACTAGAACACCAACACATACATTGTAAAACTAAACTAGCCAGATCCTTCACAGTCAATTGATCCTGTACAGTCGATGCTATCAGAAAGCCATGTCCCTTTCATACACACAGACAAGATACACCCTCGCCCAATATGGAATAATCTCAAACTAAAAATAGAAATATGTAGACAAAAGTTAAACTGAACTGCCAAGAAACCAGACTCTGCATACAATGCAACACCACAACACCACAAAAACAGTAATACATGTCCTCTAATACTGTGCAAAATATAAAGACAGTAGATGTAAATTTGAAAAAACTGATACATAACAATCACCACTTTACAAATTAACAAATAAAAATAAAACAAATAATGAGAAATAAGAAAATACCATTTTATTGGACTAATCCCTGTAAGCTTGTTCCTCATCCCCACAAACCACCTGATTCCATCCACACAAGCCTTGAATTGCTTTATATTGATTTATTATATTAAAGTATAAAAAGAAACAATATTCTATACAATTGTCAATTTATAAATCAGCGTCTTCTCCCCAATCTCTCTTCCCCATTTCCCTTCAGCGTCCTCAGCTCACTCTCTCTCTACTTTCCTTCAGCGCACGCACATAAAAACAAGCAAGTAATTTTATATCATTTTCATTCTATTCATTCATAGAAATTAAAGTCTAAATAATGCCAGTCACATAACAAAACATGATTTTACAAAAATAACTCCCTGCACAGTCAAGCCTGCAAGGATTACTAGATGTCTTTCAGCAGCTCCCCTCCCTCCCTACTCCTTACCTTTGTGGCCAAGTCAAAATGATCTACCAACAATAAAATTTTAAAAACACAAAGTACACTGTACGCAGAGAAAATATTAATTATCATTTATATTCCGCGGGTTTTCAAAGAGGTCAAAGCAGATGACTTTATGCAATGTCACCTCAGTAATAACTATACAAAAATAGACAAATATACCCCTATCTTTTTACTAAACCGCGATAGCGTTTTTTAGCGCAGGGAGCTGCGCTGAATGCCCCATGCTGCTCTCGACGCTCATAGGTTCCCTGCGCTAAAAACTGCTATTGCGGTTTAGTAAAAGGGGGCCATAGTGCAAAATATAGACAGCATATATAAATTCTCAAAACGGACGCATTTTGATCACTAAATTGAAAATAAAATCATTTTTCCTACCTTTGTTTGATAATTTCATCAGTCTCTGGTTGCACTTTATTCTTCTGACTGTGCATCCAATATTTCTTCCCTTCTTTCAGCCTCCTGTATGCTTCCTCTCCTCCAGACCTCATTCCCTCCCCAAACTTTTTCTTTGTTTCATCCTGTCCCCTTCTTTCTTTCTCTCTCCATGCCCCCTTTCTTTCTCTATGTTTGTCTTTTTCTCTCTCTCTCTACGTGCCCCATTTCTTTCTTTCACCCTGCCCCCTTCTTTCTCTCTCCATGCCCCCTTTCTTTCTCTGTCTGTCTTTCTCTCTCTCTCCGTGCCCATTTCTTTCTTTCTTTCTTTCACCCTACCCCCTTCTTTCTTTCTCTCTCCATGCCCCCTTTCTTTCTCTGTCTGTCTTTCTCTCACTCTCCGTGTCCATTTCTTTCTTTCTTTCACCCTGCCCCTTCTTTCTTTCTCTCTCCATGCCCCCTTTCTTTCTCTCTCTCTCTCCCCATGCCCCATTTTTATCTTTTTTTCTTTGTTTTACCCTGCCCCCTTTTTTTCTTTCTGGATCCCTATCCCCCCTCCTTTCTTTCTTTCTGGCTCCTTGTCTCCCCCCCCTTTATTTCTTTCTCCCTGCCCTCCACCATGCCACCGCCATTGAGAAACATGCTGCTGCCACCGCTGCCAGGGAAAGGCTGCCACTGGCCATCGGAAACAGGCCAACGCCAAGTTCACCCTGCTTCACTTCCCTGCGGGCCGACCAACTCTCGCTGCCCGACATCAATTCTAACGTCGGAGAGGACGTTCCGGGCCAGCCAGGCAGCGACTGGTTGGCCCAGAATGTCCTCTCCGACGTCAGAATTGACGTCGGATGGCTGGAATTGGTCGGCTCACGGGGAAGAGAAGCAGGGAGGGAGAACTCGGCGCCGGCTTGTTCCTGATGATGGCAGTGGCAGCCTTTCCCCGACGGCAGCCTATTCCTGGTGAGTGGCCAGCTGTGCACCACCTTGGGCCGTGCACCCAGGGCGGGCCACCCCCCCCCCCCTTGGTATGCCACTGTGCACTAATACAGGATGTCCAGGGCTCTACTTGGAGAGACCTACCAGGAAAGAGACTTGGGAGTTCTGATTGACAAGTCGATGAAGTCGTCTTTGCAATGTGTGGCGGCGGCGAAAAGGGCAAACAGAATGCTAGGAATTATTAAAAATGGGATCACGAACAGAGAGGGTTATCATGCCGCTATACCGGGCCATGGTGTGCCCTCACCTGGTCGCCGTACATGAAGAAGGACACGGTACTACTCGAAAGGGTCCAGAGAAGAGCGACTAAAATGGATAAGGGGCTGGAGGAGTTGCCATACAGTGAGAGATTGAAGAAACTGGGCCTCTTCTTGAGAAGAGGAGACTGAGAGGGGACTTGATCAAAACATTCAAAATACTGAAGGGAATAGACTTAGTAAATAAAGACAGACTGTTCACCCTTTCCAAGGTAGGGAGAATGAGAGGGCACTCTCTAAAGTTGAAAGGGGATAGATTCCGTACAAACATAAGGAAATTCTTCTTCACCCAGAGAGTGGTGGAAAACTGGAATGCCCTTCCGGAATCTGTTATAGGGGAAAACACACTTCAGGGTTTCAAAACAAAGTTGGACAAGTTCCTGCTAAACTGGAATGTACGCAGGTGAGGCTGGACTCATTTAGAGCACTGGTCTTTGACCTGAGGTCCACCGCGTGAGCGGACTACTAGGCAGGATGGACCACTGGTCTGACCCAGCAGCGGCAATTCTTATGTTCTTAATACAATATTGCACATAAAAACAAAGCAACTTTTAAGGATGTAGTTCACAAATAAGCATCTACAAACAGCTTAGTTTTTATCAATTTCTTAAAGCTGTAGTGATCAGTGCAAAGCCTCAACTGACCAGTCAACTTATTCCAAAGAGACTTACCCAAAAGCGAAAACATTTTTAATTTTGTAGGTACGCACCTCTGACATCAGAGAGAAGGCTTCCGGGTCAGTCACGTTCACTGGCTGCCCGTGTCCCTGCAACAAGAGCCTCTGATGGCAGAAGGAGCAGCGGCTCACCAGAAGGACGTAACTGGGATCCCCCGCTGACCTGGAAGGCTTCCCTCTGATATCAGCTCTGGCATCGTAGAGTAGCCTTCCAGGTTGGCTTCAGCGGAGGGGAGCAACAGCGGCAGAGTCCTGTGGGCAGGGAAGAGATCATGGGATCCCCGGCGGCAATCAAGCAGGAATTGGGGTTGGAGACCCGCACAGTGTGTACCCCCAACAAGCGGCTTGTGCACCACATTTTGAGAACCTCTGCCTTAGAACACCTAAGTTCAAAGTAAGTGTGGCTAATGCAGAAACAACCTTAGGTGCCTCCGCAAATGTGATTCATGTCAAACATAGGTGCCAGAAATGTAGGCCTTGAAAACCCCGGCATGCATTTTCAGCACCTATGTTTGAGATAGCCGTGATTCTACAAATTGTGCCATTGCATGATTGACACGTAATTGGCAGCTGATTTTTAGGCAGTCACCGATGCCAGCACCGTTTATAGGGCTAGATTCACAAAGCAAACCGATCGTGTACCGATCGGTTTGCGACCCCTTTGCGACCAGATTTCCCTCCTGCACTATTCACTAACCTCTCCTGCGATCCGCTTCGAATCTGTGCATGCAAATGAGGAGAAGCGCATGCAAATTGGACAGCGATGCGATTCATCAACCAAAAATTTAAAATCGACTGGGCTGACCGATCAACCCAAGAAGCGACTGCTGGAGACCAGTCAAAAACGTCTTTCCGACTCTCCAGCTCCATAGAAGCCCTACTCTGCCCCAATCTGTCTCCTGCCTACTCTCCTCGAATGTCACGCTGCTCTGCCCAGATGTCTCCTGCCTGCTCCTGCTCTTCCCCGCACTGCAAGCCCGTGGTTTTAACCTGCGGGTTTAAAGCTGGTTAAAACCACAGGCTCGCTGGTCTACAAATGTAAAAAAAAAAAAAGTCGCGGCCCCGAACACACACACCCGCCTGCCTGCCTGCCTGTCACGACTCTCCCACCCTTCCCCGCAGTGCACGGGCTCCTTAAAAAAAAGAACAAACACAAAAAAAATCTATGCCAGGCCCGGAGGTCCAGCGCATATGCGCAGCCCATCTAGAGATAGTCTGCGCATGCACTGGGATCACTATCAAACGATCTGAGCAGGCAGATGGGGGCCGTTCCTCCAATTGCCCCCATCTACATATTAGGGTTTCCTGAATTCATCAGACCTGCCCAGATCGGGCAGGTTCGTGAATCTAGCCCATAGAATCCGGCCCTTATCGCTCACATAATGGGTGGTGGTAGGGGTTCACATGCTAATGGCTATGTGCTAATTGGAAAATTAGCATGTGGCCATTAATACAAAAAATGTAAAAATCAGCCATTTTACCCTAGTGGTAAAAAATAGACTTAGCACATGGGAATGCCTGTATTAGGATACGCTAAGGCCACTTTTTACTACAGTTTGGTAAACAGGCTCCTTAATTTAACATGTTTATTAAATAAAGCAAACTTTTTTTATATATATAATACATATGAGAAAGAAAATATGAAAGTGATAGCTTCGTGGATGATTCTAAATAAAGAGTTTCTGCTTTTCTGAAAATTATATAAAAAGATAATTCAGAGAATTAAAAGATAGTTTATTTACTGCTACTATAACTTAGTCCACTTTTAACTAGACTGCCTTTAAGAAAAGAAATCCAGGTAGAGCCAGCCCTATGGCTTAAAACAGCTGTGTAAGGTATATGAGTTCAGATCCTCCCTTCCAGTAGAACTAGCTGGGCCCAGAAACACCAATGAAGTACTTCGGGGAAGGGGGTGCCCCTTCAGCCCTTGAGCACAAAAGAGTTCCTTTAGTCATCTGAACATGCTGCCTGAAAAACAGTAACCAAAGATGGAGGGCTATTCAAGGGGAAAAAGAAAATGTATATTACATATAGATGTTTATCTACATAGACATAATAGGCTGAACTATAGTTTAGCTTCTTTTGTTCTTTCTTTATTAATACAAATAAAAAAGGAAATTACTGCCTCCCTTCTTTTTTTCTCACACTCAAAAGTAAAGTCCATTCTGTGTTTTACTGAAGAGCTGTCTGAAAAGTAGAAACTGATGGATTTTAAGTGATGAGGAAAAGGGCATGCAAATTTTTCAGAACTTCTGTTCCTAATCAATCACCAGAGATCAGTGACATCATTAAAGCCTTTGATCACAGATCTTCTTTCAAGCTCAGAAGGGGGGATGGAATGGCTTGGCTCATGCTAGCACAGAGACTGGAGAAACATTAAGAGATAATACACAGTAAAGTATAAGAAATCACCCTACACCTTCACCCCAGTAAATATACCTGCTTCCTAAAGGAACTAACCAACCAAACAATAAATGGAAATAAATTTCTAAAAGGCTTTTGTGCAACAAACATTAATATTTTGAGAACACAATTATTTACCCAGTGTTGCAGCTGCAGCATTATTTTTTACTGTTCATTTTAACATACATTTTGGCTTTTAAATATACAACTTACTTTTATCTTACAGAATATCTAGCATTCTGATTGCAATAATCAAAATGCAGGAATAAAAGTTGAAAAAGCTGCAAGCATTTATTTTTCCAGTACCTAATTGATCTGCCTGAAGTGGAATGGAATGTGGGATATCATTTGCCCCATCAATGATCAATGATTTCATTAATAAGACAGATAACAGAACTGTCACATCAAAACTATCGTTATGAAAGATGATCTGAGCTTTCCTGGCCCCATTTCTAAAAGGCAGGGATTCTCGGTGGAGGCACCAGGTCCACTCAATATTTTCACAAACAACAAAAGTGAAAATCCATTTTGGGAAACCAATTTCAATTAGGAATCCAAGGTCTGTTATCACAGGTGTCTCAGAATGGGTCCATAAGTGGAAGTGTCGCCTATCCATTCTGAAATGAAACCTTATCAGGGAGCTGTGGTGATGGCTGAGGACATCCTATCTGTAAATTACTTTTCATCCAGTGTTAACTCAACCTTAGTTCTGTCATATGGAATCTTCCCATTTGCTTTCAATACGTAATCTAATGACTAACCAGACACTGCAGCCAGAGCTGCTTGTATTCAGCATTAGCCCTTTTACAGAGGTGGTTATACATACAAATAGCCGGCAGCTAGACTCACCAGTTTATTTAGTTATATCATTTAAAAGTTCCCTTCGTTTACTGCAAGGGCATAAGGCTTGCATTCTGAAGCCTGTCTCCACCCATTGCATTCCTGGTGATTTTTCAATTGCAGAGGCCCGGTTTATTTCATTAATTCAGCACCCAAGTAGCAAGGGGCTTTTTCTCTCACATCTTTCAGTCTCCTTTTAGCAAATTATCCCATGACGGCGGATTTATTCAGTCAAAGGCCTTAGACTCTGAGAGGCAACAAAAGAATCTAGAGACTTTCTGGTCCACCTGCCTGGCAAATGATGAGGAAGGGAAAAGCCTCCCCCAGAGAAACCAATCAAACCATTGTGTGGCACAGTCAGACCTTTTCAACTGTCAAGCCAGGAGAGCAGGGAAAGAGATGAAAGGATTCGGGATGAAGCTACCATTTACAGAACCATGTGGGAATGATCTCCTAAGATTTAATAATTGGAATCAAACTTGACTTTCTACAACTAAAAAAAAAAAAAAAAGATAAAAATACTTTGGTCAAGCATCTATATATATAGATAGATAGATATAGATAAATATAGATAATGAATCTCTCCCCGCCAGGCTGCAAAAGAAAGATTTTTTAAAAATAGAAAGAAATGAAAATGAAGACTTCATGAATACATGCAAAATGTGCCCAAATCACTTTTGAACCACTCTACAGAAAACATTTCCACACACTAGCAGCAAATAAAGGCAAAAATATATTGAAGAAAAGCAGCTAACAGCAAAATGAGCACTTTAAATTAAAGTGTTAAGAAATTTAACAAAAGCTGTAATGTAAATATTTTCCATTCCTCATTAAAACAGTCATTGTACTAATTGATAGGATGCTACTTACAACTTTAAGATTTTATTTCCGATCATGAAAAATTAGAAAATAAAGATAATCTGACCACATAACATTTATCAACACACCTGAGAAAGTATTATAGGTAAAAGCCCATCGAAGTTAAATAGTTCCAACAAAAACACACCACAAACTATAAAAAGCCAAATCAGAAGCAGAGCCTGCCCCACTCTCTCCATTCTCTCCAATCTCAGTCCTTAGGCCTACCTCCTTTCTCAGTTGACCCCTCTTCATCACCCTCACATTCAATCTTTCTCCCTAGAGCAGGGGTAGGCAATTCCGGTCCTCGAGAGCCGGAGCCAGGTCAGGTTTTCAGGATATCCACAATAAATATGCATGAGATAGATTTGCATCTCAAGGAGGCAGAGCATGCAAATCCATCTCATACATATTCATTGTGGATATCCTGAAAACCTGACCTGGCTCCGGCTCTCGAGGACCGGAATTGCCTACACCTGCCCTAAAGATTTACCTTGCACCTAGAGCTGCCCAATTTTCAATTCAAATCAATTCACCGATTCACTCTGGATGAATCGATTCAAATAGATTCGTTTTGTGGGGGGTTTTTTGTTGTTTTTTTAAAAATTGGCCTTATTTCAGCTCCTTCTCTCCTGCAGCATCATGACTGCGATCAGAGTGATGGTGCAGAGGAGGCAGCTGTAAGAGCAGAGCGTCCTCCTGCTACTTCCTGCAGCTAATCCCCTACCAATCTGAGGCGGGTAGCTATGAGCTACACCACAAACCACAGCTCTCTGGGAAGGACAGAGCCACACACGCATAGCACAAGGGGACTGGCAGCTGCAGGCATAGTCGTCGGAAAAGGAGAACATGAGGGCCATGGCTCCCCCCAAATTATGTCCTTTGGTTTATCCTCATTTCCTCCCCCGCTGCCCTCTTTCTGCACTCCTACCTTCCCAGCTGGCAGTGCTTTGCTAAAACTGCTGGCTGGTTGGCTGGCCAGTTCGAGTCTCCTCTCTATGGCAGACTGCCATAGAGAGGAGACAAATCAGTCAGCCAGCCAGTAGGTAGTGCTAGCATATCTCAGTGGGAGCCACACTTTGTGTACCCCAAGGTAGCTGCCACAGTCATCAACTTATTTGAGACAAAGATCTCATTCAAAGGAACCTGAGCTGCTCCCAGCACATTTCCCCACCTGAGCCTGTTCACTAAAGTTTCATCCTACAACTGCGGCTGCTGACAAAGGCCTAAGTGCCACTCCTGGCACATTTCTCCATTTTCTCAAATCTTTCAGACCAGCCTCAGAAGTTCATTCCTGACACTGAGTTCATCAATGGATACATTAACCACAGCTCCTAGCACAGGTCCCAGCTTCTTCAAGGCCTTCCAGAGTAGCCCACAGTAGGTCCCTCTTTCAACTGAGGCCAGAGCTAGCAGAATTAAGAGTCAATCCCAGTGTACTACACCACTGCCTTACTGCCCTTTCAAGCAGCCTTTAAGAGCTCCCTCCTGCAAAAATTCTGCAACCGAAGACTTAAGCACCACTCCTTGTGCACTACAGAAGAACACTATTTCCAGCATTCTCCAATAAATACTACTTGCTACAATACCATGACCTCCTGGCTCCCCAACAGTCTTCCTCCCTCAAAGCTGCACCATCTTACCTTCCTAACACACAGAAAGAAAAGAGGAATGGAAGAAAGCAAAATAAAATATGAAGAAAATAGCCAGAGAACAGAAAGGGGACCTAGACTCCCCCAGGTTATCTTCCCTGGAGTTTCATATCAGACTCCAACCAAGTCATACAACCTTCCGCTCTGCTACCATTGAATTGGGTATCCAATTCTGCAACTGGACCCAGGAATACACACCCAGACACATTTCAATTCTGCACAGGATATCCATTTACTGGAGACTGAGAAAAACTGAAGAGTTACTGACAGCACAGTGCCTTATATTGTGCAGAGTTTACAAGCATTTGTTCTCTGGTCTGGACTGGTCTGGGAGATAATGAAGAAAGTCACATATTTTACATTTTAAAGTTATTTCAAATACCAGAGAGTTAAGCACACGCCCCCTCAACAACAACAACAACAACTTCTGATAAACCCTGTTTAAAAACAAGCAGTTACCAACACTTGTGTGTAACTTAGAGAGGGTGCTAAAGCAAACAGGAAAATCTTTTAAAATATGCATGTATTCCTTTGCAAAACTGAGAATTATCATATAATTGTTTTGTCCAAGATATATCCAGTTGAATGTAAATCGCAGCATTTCCATGTATAAAGGGTAGTAGTGCAAAGTTAGTATTTATACATGTACATGATATTATTTTCATAAGTAAATGCCATGCAAGGTTTCCCAAACAGCTTTCACAGCAGCCAAACTGAAACCATCAGACATTAGAAAGCAGATATAAGTATGACATAATGTCATTTCCATTCCGGAAAGCCAAAGTGAGTATATCAAAGGTGGAAGGAAAATCAGAGATCAATGGGTAAGGGGGGCTTGAAGTGGGAGGAGAAAGATGCATCAACCACAAGGCACAAAAGCAGCTCAAGATGCTGCAGGAGATAGCGTAGATCTCTGCTGGTGAATTGTTGGGGAAAAACAGCAAACAAAAACATGAGAAAATACCCATTCTCTAAACAAATCTACTAGTAGGTGATTGCAATTAAACTAAGTCCCTGTAAATAAGAAATAAATGCTATATCCAGCTAAAAAAAAAATCTGTCCCACTACTGCTCACTCAATGATTATTTATAATAGGCTGAGGGGAGGGGTCAAATGCTGATGCAACAGGAATTTTTAATAGTCGCTGCCTGTGGTTAATCCCACAGCCTTTACCAACCTGATGAACTGGAAGCAGGTCAGGAACCTGAATACCGGCCCCTCCCACTGAGCTATCAGGTCAACCCTACAGGAGTTTCACATTACAACCAACACTGATGCAGGCAACTAATGCCCAACCACAATGGAGTTTCACAAGTGGAATAAATTTGGTTGTAGAATTACTCAGATATTTTCTCCCATGTTGGGTATATAGGAAAAATCATTACAATCCATTTGTGGAAAATCTACATATACTTCATGTAAATATTCAAACCCATATTCTTTCCTTTTCAAAACTAGTAAGTTCTTTTGGGTTTTTTTTATTGGGCTTTTCAAAGTTAGAGAAAATTTAACCAGAAATATGCAAGAAATTAGATAAATGAAAAATTTACATTTTCACATTTACATCCACATTTTGGGCTTGATTCTCGAAATGTGCATCCCAAGTGGGTGGCGGTAGGCATCCTACTGACAGCCAATCAGGACACACATGCCCTGGGACATGGGCATGGTTTCGCCCGGAAATGGCCTTGGGTGGGCTTAAGCATCAATACGTGTCTCTGTAGATGCAAGACGGACGCCTTAAATGTAGGCCTGCAAAATGCTAGCCTACATTTACGGCATCTCTCTCCAGTAGTGTAGACATGATTCCGAATAGGACACTAATGTGCAATTGACTCATGATCAGCGGCCGCTTCTTAGGCGGCCGTAGATATCGGCACCCTATTCAGAATCAGGCTCTTTCTGTGGATATTGCACCTATCATTTTTGTAGGCAGTGGAAGAAGGCAAAATAGCACAATCATATTTGAAAACTGAAAGTATACACACAGGGATTTCCCCCATCTATTTATCCTACCACTTAAACAAGTACTAGAGAATCCACACATATTTAAACAAATTTGATGAGGATGAAAATATGCATAACCAGGAAATTTTCCTGTGGCAATGGTGATCAGGTTATTTGAAAACACAAAGAAGAATCTTCCTTGAAGTAAGACCTAATGAAGCTTGAAGAACGGTCTGAAATTTGGAAGCTAAAATTTAATGCTAAGACGTGCAAGGTCATTAATTTAAGTTGCAAAAACCCGAAGGAACACCACAGTTTAGGGGTGAAGAACTTATGTGCATGACAGAAGAACGGGACTTGGGTGTGATTGTATGTGAAGATCTTAAGGTGGCCAAACAGGTTGAAAATGTGATGGTGAAAGCTAGAAGGATGCTAGGGCAGTGGTTCCCAACCCTGTCCTGGAGGACCACCAGGCCAATCGGGTTTTCAAGCTAGCCCTAATGAATATGCATGAGAGAGATTTGCATATAATGGAAGCGATAGGCATGCAAATCTGCTCCATGCATATTCATTAGGGCTAGCCTGAAAACCCGATTGGCCTGGTGGTCCCCCAGGACAGGGTTGGGTGCTAGGGTGCATAGGGAGAGGTATGGCCAGCAGGAAAAGGGAGATATTGATGGCCTTGTGTAAGACTGGTGAGACCTCATTTAGAATATTGTGTACAATTCTGGAGACCGCACCTTCAAAAACATATAACAAGAATAAAGTCTGTCCAGAGGAAGGCTACTAAAATGGTGCGTGGTCTTCATGAGGCATATGGGGTCATGTTTAAAGATCTCAATATGTATACTTTGGAGGAAAGGTGGGAGAGGGAAGATATGATACAGGTTTAAATACCTACGTGGTATAAATGCACATGAGTCGAGTCTCTTTCATTTAAAAGGAAGCTCTAGAATGAGAGGCAAATGATGAAGTTAAGAGGTGATATAGGCTCAGGAGTAATCGAAGGAAATATTTTTTACAGAAACAGTCTCCCGGAAAACGTGGCAGAGACAGAGACTGTGGGCGTTGGGAGCAGCGCAGGCCATTCAGCGCGGCTACCGTACTACAAACTACTAGCGCAGTTTGATAGAAGAGGCCCTGTGTCTTAATTCAAGAAGGCATGAGATAGGAACGTGAGATCTCTTAGAGAGAGGAAGAGATAATGGTTACTGTGGATGGGCAGCCTGGATGAGCCATTTGGCCTTCATGTGCCATCATGTTTCTTAACTCTCCTTTTCAGCAAGCTTTTAGATAGGAGGCTCCTTGGAAAAACCCTGAGGAAACTGTGACAGCTGTGATTTATGTGTGTTGTACTGTTTTTGCCCTCTATTCTTTGATTTATTTAAAAATGTATACCCCACCTAAAAATTTAAGTGTTTTTTTTAATTACAATTTAATTATGTAAGCCACCTAAATAGGCTTTCCTATTTGATTGGTGGAATAGTAAATTTGAAGAAAAAAAAGTTGCTCTACCCTTGTTCCACCTGAACATTATCCAGACAGTGCAGCACTGAATATCACAACAGAAAATCCACAGATAGGAGACCTACAGGTAAAGGCTGCTGCTAAACGTATAAGTAGAGACTGACCAAAATTTTTTTTGTTATGGTGCCGAAACTGGCCACAAATCTTTTTTCTGCCTAGTTTCAGTTTCAGCCAAAAGGCTATGGTCATGGTTTCAACTTCAGCAAAAACTAGCTGTGTGTTTTTGGTGGAAGCCGAAAATTTGTGCTTTGCCTGCTTGTCTCCCTCCCTTGTTTTCCCTCCTGAGGGCCTATCTTACAATCCCTGCCAATCCAGGGGCATACGAGGGGGTACTGAAAAGTTCTCAGCCCAATCAAGAAGAGAATGACGTGGATATGATTCGATCAATGATCTGAAACAATATCAAAACAGAGAATTCCGTTTCTGCAAATTAGCACTTAACGAAATAAGATAACACTCTTTCAGCTACAGTAGCAAAATAAAAGCTCAGAATTTAGGAAGTTGGTTGGTTAGGTTGGTTAGGCTGAGAATTTTTCAGCACCCCCTTGTAGTCAAGGCAGAAGTGATCCCTAAACGCTTCTCCCCATCAGGCTCTGCTCTCAAAATGACTGCCATGACCTCTAGGGGCAATCTGGTGAGATTGCCATAAGAGGTCACAGCAGCCATTTTGAGAGTAGAAGAGCTGACATGGGCAAGAGCAACTGGCGATCACTTCTGCCCTGACTACACCACTCGACCATAAGTAATTAATTGTAAGGTAGTCAGAGGGAGGAGCCATCTTGCATTTTTTTTCTGTAATTTGATTGCAAATGTGGTTATGATCCTGCATAGTAGTTCATATGGTAAACAGAGTGCTCCAAATGAATGCTTTTGATACAAAAGTTTAACAGGAATTTAAATCTGTAAATTGGGGATAAGCTGCCTAGGAATTAGCCTTTCTAAGGAATAGTGCTGCTCGATTCAGGACAAAAAAATTTTTGATTTGATTCAATGTGGCCTATTGAATTGATTTTTCGATTCATTTTGATTTAATTTTCCTGCCCAATTGGGCGATTTTTTTTAATTGGCCTAGTGAGTTTATTTTTGTAGCCGCTTCACCCACCCCATTCCCCTTTGATCTCTCCAACCCCACACCGGAGCTGTGGTGTAACAAAACAAAAAGACTTTTCCTTTCTCCGCTAGGTCCAAGCTCACGCTCACTAACACCAGCTCTAGCAGGATACACATTTCAAATCTGACATATTGTAATCACAAAATAGAAAATAAAATGATTTTTTTCTATCTTTTGTTGTCTAGTCATCTTATTATTCAAATCATGTTGGTCCCAGACTCTGGTTTCTGTCTGTCTTCTATTAACTTGCTCAGCAGGGTCTCCTGCCCATCTGACGTTTTCTTCTTTCCCTGTGCTCACCATTCATCCTTTGTCGCTGCACCTTCCCTTCCACTGCCATATCCAACATTTCTGTTTCTTTCCCACTGTCTACCTTCTCTCTCTCTCACTCTCCCTGCCTTGTGCCCTGGGTCAAACCTCTCTATTCTCCTCCATGCAACATCTCTCCCTTCCTTCCCTCAATTATCACGTGCAACATTTCTTTCTCTTTCCCCATGCACTATCTCTCCCTGCCCTCCACCCTAAGTCCAATATGTCTCCCTCCTCTCCACCATATGTAAGATTTCTCCCTTTCACCCCTTTCTACGTCTTTGTTTACTCCTGGCAGAATTCTGTGCAAAAAAATTCAAAATTCTGCCCACACAATTAGCAAATTCTGTCAAAATTTAAACAATATTTTTTCTAATTATTGTCCATATTCCATTTAAACAGTTAAAATAAAATGGTTTTCTTCTACCTTTGTTATCTGGATGTTTTAGTTTTCCATCATGTTGGTTACAGTTTCTTTTTTCTGCTTTCCTGTAGTCTGCTAATTCTCCTTTAAGTAGGAAGGAATGGTGCAGTGTTAGAGCTACAGTCTCAGCACCCTGAGGTTGTGGGTTCAAACCCTGTGCTGCTCCTTGTGACCCTGGGCAAATCACTCTATCCTCCGCTGCCACAAGTACATTAGATAGATTCTGAGCCCACTGGGGCAGATAGGGAAAATGTTTGAATTCCTGATTGTAAACCACCTAGATAACCTTGATAGGTGGTATATAATATAAATGCCTAAATAAATAAGTGGCTGCTATCCATTTGTCTGTTCTACTCTCTCCTGTCTATTCCCTCACTACACCTGCCTCTGAGATTGATTATTATTATTTATATACTGCCCATCAAAGTTGTCTAAGCGGTTTACAATCAAGTACTTAAACATTTTCCCATCATTCCTTTTTAGCTCTTTTCTGCCTCTTTATTACCCTTCTCCTCTTTTCCACTTTTCATCTACCTATCAAATTTCTATTTTCTCTCCTATTCCCCATCTCATCCCTTCCACAGCCCTCCATTCCCTTTCATCTTCAATGTACTTCTTTCTATTACCATATTTCTTCCCTCTGTCATATCTATCTTCTTATTCATTTCCTTGCTACCCTCTCCTCACACTCAGGGTTCTACCATTCTCAGTATTTTCCTTCCTCGTCCTCCACCCTTATAGCCCAGCATCTCCTCCCCACCTTCGTAGCCTGACATCTCCCTATCTCTTCCCTGCTGCACTCTCTTCCCCACTCCCATTTCCAGGCATCTCTCCATTACTCCATTCTGCTCCTAGATCCAACATCTCCCTCCTCCCTTCCACCTCCTATCTATCTCTCTCTCATCTACCCCATGTCTAACACCTCTCTCCCTTCCTTGTGCCCTATGTGAAATCTCTCTATCCCCCTCCATACACCATTTCTCCCTTCCTCCCCTCCATGATGTGCAATTTCATCCTCTCCACTCACCATACATGTCTCCCTCTCCTCCTCCTATGCCACCATCTTTCCTTCCTTTCACCCTCCCTCTTCCTGTACCCCCAACTTTCCTTCTACTTACCTCTTCCCTCTCCCTGTGTCACCAGCTTTCCTTCCTGAAGTTCCTCTTACCTCTTCACTCCCCCTGTGCCACCAACTTTCCTTCCTCTCCTCCCCTGTACTCCAAAGTTTGCAATTCCCACACGCTGTCTGCCGCGGAGATACTTCAGAGTCAGTGACAGGCATAGTGTGGGAATTGCTGCTGATACCACAACACAGTGAGATTTGATGCTGACATAGCTGGCACGGGAATGCCATTCCTCCCTCCCATCCCCTCCTGCAATAGTTTTCCATCTCTCCTTCCCATCCCCCTGTGCAGCACTGCCCCCCCTCCCCCCCCCCCCCGTGAGACCTCAACTTTTGGGCCTCCTAAAGCAGCTGCTGTGAACTGCTTGCAACCTGCCCCCAGGGCTTTTCTCTGCTGCATCATCAGTGATGTCATCAGTGATGTGGCAGAGGGAAGGCCCTGGCAGGCAGGTCAGGAGCACCCTGTTCACTACTGCTGCTACTGCTTTAGGAGACCCAGAAGAGATTCAGGACTCACTGAATCGGTGAATCCAATTTTTTAAGGAAACAAATCAATTCACCAAAGTGAATCGGGCAGCACTACTGTGGAGATATGATACCGGTTATGGTTTCAGTTTTCATTAGCCAAGATCCATGTGTGGTGCAGAGGCTGTTTTGTTTGGAGGTAAAATATGATCTTTCATTATTTCAATTATTATATACATTCTGGCTTGGATACTATTTGGGTGATTCTAAAGAATTTCCAGGCTCTGTTGAGTATGATGAAGATGCAGCATTTTAATCAAGTTTGTGGCATACAGAAGCTAGATTCTGTGAGGAAGGAACCTGAACTGATTGTTTTCAAGCACAAGTACTGGTCAAGATTATAGTGTTAGTAGAGATATTACAGTGAAAGTTTAGATGTTTATATGTTAGAAAATAATTTGAGAAATGTATTGCTTTTGATTGTAATTTTTCAGAGGATATATTCTTCACATTCAGTAACATCGATGTGCTTTTTTTAAAATTCTGGATTGTGAATCAGGCTGGTATAATGTCCAAAGCACAGACCAGTGTTTCAGTGCTACTGTCTCTCGTTATTTGTGCACAGTTTAGATAAGCTGATCCAACTTCATTGGCTTCCAAATATTTCCAGGATATACTTCAAATGTGCCTGTTTAACATTTAAGGTCTTGTTTGGCATTTGTCTTTCACTAATCCCTTTGTCATGGAATTCTAAAAGACCTGGCACAACCAGAATGATACAAAAACTCAAACTATTCTTCCCCTCTCGGAAAGGCATCATCTTCATTGGCAATTTGAAAAAATCTTTATGTTTCAAAATAATTGATCTTTGGAATAATTTCCCTTATACAGCTGTGAGATTTGGGCTCTTTTCAAACATTTCATAAACATCTGAAAATTTGGTTATTTTCAAATCTGTAAATTCTCTTTTATTTTTAACCTCTATGAATGTTACTGCATATCTCTCTTTCCTTTATGCTTTATTTAATTTTACTGTAAACCATGTTGGGCTCTATTCTTATAGAGATGATGCAATCTATAAGCTTAAGGTTTAGTTTAGTTTTAGTCTAAGCTTAAAAAGCTGGTAATCGTGATTCTTTTTCTGGCATGTTTTCACAAAGTTCCTGTACACCTGCATTGATTTGGGAACCTAAATGCCACACTTGTTGGGAAGTCCTTGTTATAATGGCTCTTCCATTTGTCCGCCTGTGCATGCAGTTTCTGGGAATAATCTCCTGCAGGGTTAGCAGAGGGCTGCTGACTGTAAACTCTGGAAATTCCCAGTGGACCTCATTGGTTCGCACTCACAACACTAAAATTTAGGTTTTATTTTCAGATGAAACCAAGCAATAAGTTTCAGCTGCAGTTTCTGTTTGGCCAAAAGTGGTTATACAGTGTTTCGGTAGCAGTTTTAATTCATTTGAAACTGAAAAAAGCAGTTTTGATCTGTCTCTATGTATAAGAACCTTTTGAATATTGACCTGAATATTTTTACCAATCTAACCAGGTACATGCTTTTGAAAACTGCCCTCCTCTTTGATAACTATTTAATAAATCTTCTGAATTGCATGAATCGAGCACAATTTTAAAAAATTTCTCACCCGATCCATTTTTCTAATAGATAAATAATCTCCCACATTTACTGCAATATTATTTCCATCTGACTTTCTACTACTATATAGCATGTCAACAATGCTATTAGAAAGGCCCAGAACAGCTCCTGCTCCACAGAGCTTACAATACAGTTGAGACAGACAAACAAGACAAATCATTACTAGTAATTACTTGAGTATTATACTTCTCCCTCCGAATCTGTGGATTCGGTTATTCGTGGTTTTAAACCCAAAAACCCATTTTAATTTTTTTGGGCTATTTTAAGCACTGTAAGCCTCCCCTTAAGCCTTACCTGGTGGTCTAGAGGTTTTTCAGAGCAGGAGCGATCTTCCCACGCTCCTGCCCCGTGCAGATCACTCGCAGGAAATGGCTCGAGAGACTACGGGAGCTGAAGTCAGCCATTTCCTGTGAGCAATCTGCACGGGGCAGGAGTGTGGGAAGATCGCTCCTGCCCCAAAAACCCACTAGACCACCAGGTAAGGCTTAAGGGGGGGCTTACAGGGCTTAAAATAGCCAGGGGAAAGGGGGGTTAGGAGCAGAATCGGCCCGAATATTATTTGCGTTTTTTTTTATATTCACGGGCCGGCTCTGCCCCTAACCCCAGTGGTTACAGAGGGAGAAGTGTACAGTAAAATAAATCAAAAACAGGAAGAATCAGATGTTTTGAATTTAAAAACAATTTTTTAAAAAAGTGGGCTTTTAAGCAGGACATCAATAGGGCCATGAAAGAATCTGCTTTCAAACATAAGCTCCTCATTCCTCATGATCCCTCTAGAGCCCCAAGATCTGCTTCTCAACACCTTCTTCACGTACCGTCTTTAAAATTCATTAATACTCGTCGAGCATCTTCATTTGCAACTACAGCTCCTACAATCTGGAATTCTGAAAAAAATTTAGATAAGTTTAAAGGAAGCCTCAAATGCTTCCTTTTTAAAAAAATGCATATGAATGCTAAACGACTTCCGTGTCTGCCTTGATCGATTACCATTTTGAACCCCTTCAACTTAGCAACATGATCTACTTCACTGCCCTCCTGTTTTTACCCTATACGTCCTCTTTTTTCTTTTAAATTGTAGTTCCCCCCCACTTTCCTCTTGTCGTGTATTGTCCAGTCATTGTATAGTATGATAAATGTTCCTCTTTTTTTAAATTGTAAAACATTTAGAATTTGTGATTAACGTTTTATCAAAATTTTAATAAATTTAAAATATGAAACTTGAGATACGCCAGTTTAAGAAAGTCACTCCAAGCACATGGTGTGCAGAACAGACTGTACAAAGTCTGGGCTTACAAATGAAATGGGAAGCGCACAGACAGGAGCATCTCGCCGGTCAAACAGTATCAGAAGAAAAGACATGGAAGGGAGAATAAGAGAAAGGCAGTGGGGAGTTGCAAAGTGAATGCATTTGTAAGTGACTGAACAAATATGCATATTTTCTGGGCTGATGAATGTACAGTATACCTTTTAGTCATCTCTTAATTCTATAGCAAATGTATATTAGTCTCTTTTACCATCGGGATAACAGTATTCGGCAACCATTTATTTACACAGTAATACCAGATTTCTATTTCTCTACTTGCTTATGTGTGTGACTGATTAAGCCTGAGCCTCAGCTTACTTTAGTGAGTCAGCTATGAATGCCAACTAAATTGTTTCCACCGATTCAAATCCAGGCCATCTAACAGGATGTTAGGTCATCACCCACTGGTTGCAATGTTTGTAAGAATATGCAGCTCAATCATCTCTCCCCAGCATTCATTTGAAGACTGCAGGTTAATACTGCTACTCTGTGATACTCACAGGAGGACTCTACTGAGAAGTGGACAGGCAGAAATGATGGGAAAGTCATGCAGAATTAATAAAACTCATACTTCAGTGTTAGCAATTGAAAGGCTTCTCCAGGGCAGCTCAGGGTTTGTGCCACATCACCTTGCTAATCCCTACAGACAAGCTAACTCAAATAGAGCTTAGCAACGCTTGCAAACCATGTTGGCTGAAATGTGATAAAGTTTTGATCCTAGTAAGCCCACAGCTTGGTGAATAAAATGCCATTAGTAGTTATAAAGCAAATAGTTTATTTATGCATAGGTTTTGTATATTTATTACAAGCAATGACTGTTACATTACAAACAAAACTGTTGTACCACATTATTAATTTTAAAGTGAAACAGGTTAACTTTGGGTTGTTAAGTTTTGTTTTTGGTTTTTTTTAATTCAGGCCTGTAGAATTTACTTTGTAGTTTTAAATTTTTTTTTTATACGATTACCTCCTAATAGAAATACAGCAGTATTTCCATTAGTTCTCCTTAATGTGAACATGTTTGCAATCATGTGAAAATGTAAATTTATCCTTTATCTCATTCCCTGTATATATCCGAGTTAAATTTTGTCTGTAACACTGAAAATTCACCCCCCCCCCAAAAAAAAAATAAACCAACAACAAAAAATGTATTCATTCACAGGTTACGGTAATCTGATATATACTTTATTTAAAACATAAAAATAATGTATTCTTGTAACTGTTTATATTTAATGGAAACCTGCAAGTTGAGTTAGAGAAGTTTAGTTATACCGAAGAGACATTCTAATCAAACATTAATATCCTAGAAAAGTAGTTCACCATTTTTTATTTTACTTTTTTTACAAAATGTTTAATAGTGTTAAGGAACAGCTACATACAGCATTCTGTCCTTCTAGGAACCATATGGTTTTCTTTTTGCATATCAAGAAGTAGGGAATGGTTTAAGTCAGGTAATAATATCCTCTGGACTCTGCCCTCACAACAGGACTCTCTTGACCATTTCATATACAACTAAGAGGTCAAGACAGGCAAACAAAATTAACACCTACAATACAGTGAGCCAAAAAGCAAGCAGGGAGGTCAGGTCATCACAGAGCCAAAGCTACAACAGGAAGAGTGTGTGTGTGGGGGGGGGGGGAGGGGGTTAGCGTTTTCTTGCAAACCTGTTTGTTCATTACCGTACTTTCAAAAGCAAAGTGAGAATCTGTGACCTTTCACTCTTTTGTTCATCTATCAAGTGTGGATTCACTTTACATAGAATTCCTATGAACGTAGGAGTTGTTACCACCACAGCTGGCGCTAAAAACCGCGCTATGCTTTTGTAAAAGTGGGGGTATAAGCTCTATGATCAACAATTATCCAATTCTGACAAGGGTATATATATATATAGCTGTGTTCATAATCTACATATATTTATAATTAACCTTTTTACAAAGTATACTAAACAAGTTAATAAGATATATCAGAAAGCAGTGGAAAGAGCTAGTGGGTTAAAAAGTAAACAAAATCACATCCATACTTAAAAATAAGCCCTTTTCTTCCGTACTCCAAAGGGGATTCTGTACAGCTGTGCTTTGTTTACAAGCACATATCATGCACGTATGAAAAAAATACCTTAATTTACAGCATCACCAAACAGTAAGTAAGAGAAGAGCTGTAATCCCAAAAATAAGTGTTTCCAATACAATTTCAAGCATTCATTGGCATACAGCTGATGTGCCTCATACTCAAAAACCTGAGCCTATGACTAGAGAATGACACGATGGCTGTTACCCACAGCTAGCCATGGGTAGCCGCAGGTAACCCGCAGAAACGGGGGAGAGAAAAGAGGTGATTGCCCCGTGGAGCGGTGAATGGCCTTGTCTCCGCAGTGAAGGGAGGTAACCGATAACCGATCGCACTCCCTCCCTCCATACTGACAGCCGCCAACGCCACCCAAGCCTCTCCCTCCCTCCAGATTGCTGCCGCCTGAGCCCAATCGCTGACGCTGGCACCTGATCATCTCCCTCCCTGCTCCTTATCTTCATGGCAGGCAATTTCTAAATGTGTTTCCTACCAGTAGCCGGAGCGTTAAAATCGCGTACGGCTGCCGTAAAGGTCATCTCTGACACAACCAGAAGTTGCATCAGACACGACCTTTCTTGAAGCCACACACGATTTCAACGCTCCGGCTGCTGGTAGAAAATACATTTAGAAATTGCCTGCAGCGAAGGTAAGGGGCAGGGAGGGAGAAAGGGAGGAAAGGTGGGGTGGAGAAAAACAGATGCTGAAGGGACCTGGGGAAGGTGGGGTGGAGAGGAACAGATGCTGAAGGGAACCGGGGAAGATGGGGTGGGGAGAAACAGACGCTGAAGAGAAATGGGGAAGAGAGAGATTCCAGACTATGGGGGAAGCAGAGGGAAGAAGATGGGTGCCAGGCCAATTGGGGGGGGGGGTAAAGGGAGAGGCACAGTAACAGAACAAATGGAAGATGCAGAGAGAAGACAGACAGTGGATGGAAGGAATTGAATGAGAAGATGATGAAAGCAGAAACCACACAATAAAGGTATAAAAAAAAATTTATATTTATTTCCTTTTTTGCTTTAGGATAAAGTAGTATATTGGTTGTTTTGATAAAAATTTATAAACAAAGCCCTGCTAGCTGAACATCTTTCTCTAGTTCAGCACCCAGAACTTTGATTTATAAGGAAGGAATAAGCTAAATATTGCAGTAATGAGGCTTTTATGGATGCTACGGGGACGGGGCGTGGACAGCGGTCACGGGGACGGGGCAGTGACGGGGACAAATTTTTTTCCCCTTGTCATTCTCTACCTATGACCCATAAATAGAGCCATATATTAGGGACCACAGAAAAGTTTTCACCCATCCAACAAAGCTTGGGCAGTCTCCTTCAAGGTTTATACACGTGGAGGGGCATAATCAAAAAAACCGTCTAAGTCCCTTTTTGGCCTAAGACCTTAAACGTTGAGAGCAGAAGCAGGGAAAGTGTCCATAACCAAAACAAACGTCCCTGTTTTGATAATGGCCTACCTCTACCTTCAGCTGTTTAAACGCCCAGCCAACCACTACGTCTACAAGTACACCCCCACGACGTCTACACTTATACCCCATAATGAACCAAAAAAACGCATAAGCCCAAAACATCCAACACAAGGGCTTTTAGGCGAAGGAGGAGCCAGTCCTTCGCCTAAAAGCTGGATTCTGTAACCGGTGTCTGTCAGAAACAACACTGGTTACAGAATCCCCCCCAACACACACACACACACAACATCGGGGCAGGAGGGTACCCAAGCACCCCTGCCCCGGACACCTGCGGCACCCCCTGACGACATCGGGGCAAGAGGGAGCCCAAGCCCTCTTGCCCCAGCGATTGTGCCCCCCCCCCGGCCCAGTACGATCGGAACAGGAGGGAGCCCAAACCCTCCTGGCCCCAGCGACCCCCCCCCCCCAAGTACGATCGGGCCAGGAGGGAGCCCAAACTTTCCTGGCCCCGGCGACCCCCCCAGACTGTATCTGGCAAGGAGGGAGCCCAAACCCTCCTGGCCCCGGCGACCCCCACCCCCCGACTGGATCTGGCCAGGAGGGAGCCCAAGCCCTCCTGGCCCCGGCGACCCCCCTACCCCTAACCCCCCACTACAATAAATACGGGCAGGAGGGATCCCAGGCCCTCCTGCCCTCGACACAACCCCCCTCCCCCCAACGACCACTCCCCCGAATACCTGATCGGCCCCCCTGCCGACCCGCAACCCCCCCAGCTGACCCCACGACCCCCCACCCCTTCCCCATACCTTTCAACGTTGGCCAGACGGACGGGTGCCAAGCCCGCCCGTCCGGCAGGCCAGCTGGTTCCAGAATGGGGCCGGATTGGCCCATGTGCTTAATGCCCCGCCCACAGGAGGAGCCTAAGGCTCCCGGGCCTATTCTGATTGGCCCAGCTGCCTCAGGCTCCACCTGTGGGCAGGGTTTCAGCCACCTGGGCCAATCCAGCCCCATTCTGGAACCAGCTGGCCTGCCGGACGGGCGGGCTTGGTACCTATCCGTCTGGCCAACAATGAAAGGTACGGGGAAGGGGGTGGGAGTGGGAGTGGGAGGATCTTGGGGTCGGCCGGGGGGGGTCGCAGGTCAGTGGGGGGGCGATCGGGGGTTCGGGGAGGGCGGTCATTGGGGGGAGGGGGGTTGAGTCGAGGGCAGGAGGGCCTGGGATCCCTCCTGCCCGTATTGTAGTGGGGAGTGGGGGTAGGGGGTCGCCGGGGCCAGGAGGGCTTGGTCTCCCTCCTGGCCAGATCCAGTCGGGGGGGGGGGGGGTCGCCGGGGCCAGGAGGGCTTGGGCTCCATCCTGACCAGATTCAGTCAGGGGGGGGGTCGCCGGGGCCAGGAGGGCTTGGGCTCCCTCCTGGCCAGATCCAGTCGGGGGGAGGGGGGGGTCGCTGGGGCCAGGAGGGTTTGGGCTATCTCCTGGCCCAATCGTACTTGGTGGGGGGGGCACGATCGCAGGGACAAGAGGGCTTGGGCTCCCTCTTGCCCCGATATCGTCTGGGGTGCCACGGCTGCCGCGGGGCAAGAGGGCTTGGGCTCCCTCTTGCCCCGATGTTGCATGTGTGTGTGTGGGGGGGGGTGATGTATCGTGGCAGGAGAGACGCCTCATCTTCCCTACCGCGATGCCATCACTCCTCTACCCGAACTGCCGCGACCCACGGCAGGAGAGATAGGGCATCTCTCCTGCCGTGGGTCACGGTAGTTCGGGTAGAGGAGTGATGGCATCGCGGTAGGGGAGATGAGGCATCTCTCCTGCCGCGATGGTTGCGGTGGGTAGGTTGCCGGGCCGCTGAACTGATCGCACCAGCGGCCATCAGCTCAGCGGCCCTTTTTTCGGCACTTAGACCTGTTTTGACTTCGTCTAAGTCAAAAAGGTATAAGTGCCGACTAGGCAACCTGCCTACGGATTTGGTTATACCTGTTGCACGCCTAGGTATAGGTCGGCCCACCTCCCCCCCACCGCCCGTTCTTTCCCCTCTTCTAAAAACGCCTCTTTTCTCTCTGTGCGTTTAGAGGCAGGGGAAAGGCCTAAGCTGGTTTTAGATACGTCTAAAAACCTGCTTTGGCTATGGGTACTTGGACGATCAGGCTTTTTGATCGTCCCAATTAGCCATTTAGGACACTTTTTAGACGTTTTTTTTTTTTTTATTATGAACCCCTTAGGGTCCAATTCTCTTTAGGATGCTGATCTCGGCAACCACCTAAGAAGCATCCTTTGGAGAAGTGCAGCTAGTATTTCTGACAGATGCCTCAAATGTAGGCCAGCATTTTACAGGCCCACATTTAAGGGGTCTGCCTCACATCTACGGAGATGCACAAGGACACTTCCAGAGGAAACCATTCCCATGCCATGACTTTGGCATCCGTAAGCGCCCCTACATGTCTCTATAGACGCGCGACAGATGCCTACAATGTAGGCATCCTTCCTCACCCAAGTTTTTTAGAAAATGGCATCCTGATTGGCTACCAGAGGGTGGTAGGACACCTACTACAGCCTAAAATCGGGATGCACGATTAGAGAATCAGGGTCTTAGCCCAGTGATTTTCCACTTTTTTCATTCCGTTGGAAAAAATACAGAACGAAAAAAAGTAGAAAAATCACTGGACTAAATGTATAGCCTTCGATGGAGACTGCCCCAACTTTGTTAGTTGGGCTGACAACTTTTCAGCAGCTCCTCACAGAAATGTAGAATACATGTTAAACCTGATTAGTTGTTATAATTTTCAATGTAACACTAAACTATGGGCTCCTTTTACAAAGCCACGTTAGAGGTTTCTACTGCGGGCCAGTGAGGTAAATGCTCTGATGATCATAGGAATTATATGAGCTTTGGAACATTTACTTCTCCAGCCTGCAATAGAAACCTCTATTGCAGCTTTGTAAAAGCCAGTGTATTAATATTATAGCTTCTCTCTAGCAAAAGATGCACATGAATCCTTGAACTGAGATTATGAAGAAATTTTAAAAAGCTTTCTTAGGAATTAGAGCTATGAATTTTCTTCACCAAATTACAAAAAAAAAAAAAAAATTTATTTTTTTTGGAGGGGAGGTTTTTCGAGGGAGAGAAGATTTGCGAGATTGTGGGGCTGATTTTTTATTTTTTGCATTTTACTATATCAAAAACATGTGGAGTAAAGTCTCAGGATAAACAAGGTATGTGCTCTAACTTACAAATATGTATCCAGCTGTGATGCATTGGCAATCTACACAACTTTTTCTTCCCTTACATAAAGGGAAATAAAATTTAATTTGAACAAGATATGGAAAGCTAAACAAAAAAAATATGGATTTACTTTTCTTCAAATGTATAGAAACAATATTTTTTTTGGTGTTATTAATCTAATCTGCTTTGTGCCTTTTTTGTTGGTAAATGAAATATTATGTTTGGAAAATAAAAATAAAAACAGTTTCCAAGGCATGGAAGAACTTAATTAAAGATGATTTAACAAGGTAAAAAATAATAACTTCTGTGCTTTGTTCCTCTAATAAACATATATTAAAAAAAAAAAAAAAAGTTTCCATTTACATTCTGAAGCTAAGCAGCCTTATTTTGAGTTTCAAAGTGTGTGTCACCTGGTTTGCCTTCCTTTTTTTTTTTTCTTAAACCCCAGTATCACATAAACATGACACCCATGGCTGGCTCAGGGATAGGCTCTTGATTGCTTCAGCAATAGCTACTCTGAAAAATTGCATGAGCCAGGCTTTTCTGGAGAGACTTTTGGATACTCAGGAGTGATCAGAGGCAAACATACCACCAATAAAATGGGGAAATGGAGACATTGTGAGAGAGCCATATGTGATCATGCATAAAATGAAAGCATGACAGAAGAATGCTGTTTCTGGTTTTCTCTTAACCATTGTTAGATTTCTCCACCATAAAACAGGAGTTTTATATATAGGTTTTTATACACTCAAGTACAGAATACATGCTTTGACCTTTGGCTATATTTAAATAACATTAAAAAAACGTTTCCATTCATTACAATGATCTGGATTAAATGCTTCAATATATCTTTATAACCTTAGGCCTCAGCCCCACCACTCCACCACTAATATATGTTAATAGTGTGGAGAATTATACGGGCCATCATCATCGACCATAGAAAAATATGTTTTTCAGTATTTCAATTACTTCTTTATATAAGTTATTTTCAAGTCACATCAAGGACTATAATATGCTTTACAACTAGATCTCAGCCACTTATCTTAACAGCTGGTCTGACCCGCATGTTTCGCACAAATGTGCTTTATCAAGGGACTCCCTATAATAAAAGAAAACAAAGGAATCAATTTCTATCCAATGCTTTACCTATAATTTACCTTTAAAATCTTTAATGTCAATAAATTATTCCTACCGTGGCCTTGTGACCTGTTATATGTGGGTCGCACAAGTAGGGTGGTGAAGGTCCACTTGAACAAACATAAATCCCGATTGACCAATAAAAACTTACAAGCCCCTATGGTGCAGCACTAGGTAATGAAGAGTCATAAAGTTGATGAATTACAATGGCGTGTGATTGATATAGTAGATCAAGGGTAGGAGGGTGGAAATGTGGAGCAAATTCTGAATGAAAAAGAACAACGGTATATCTTTAAACTGGATACCGTTGAACCAAGGAGTTTGAATGCAGAAATAGAATGGGCGTCTGATTGGCTAGCTCTCTTGCAATATGTAGCAGGGTACATCAGCTGTTCAGAATGTTATTTAAAAAAGAAAAAAAGACGCCGTCGCCATCTTGCTTGCTAATAGGTTGTAAGTCGGATGACATTATCGGCCACGGTAGGAATAATTTATTGAAGTTAAAGGTTTTAAAGGTAAATTATAGGTAAAACATTGGATAGAAATTGATTCCTTTGTTTTCTTTTATTATAGGGGGACCCTTGATAAAGCACGTTTGTGCAAAACATGTCGGGTCAATTCCTCCCGAGTCAGACCGGCTGTTAAGATAAGTGGCTGAGATTTTGTTGAAAGCATATTATACTCCTTGATGTGACTTGAATTTAACTTATATAAAGAAGTAATTGAAATACTGAAAAACATATTTTTCTATGGCTGATGATGATGGCCCGCATAATTCTCCATGCTATTAACATATATTAGCGGTGGAGTGGTGGGGCTGAGGCCTAAGGTTATAAAGATATATTGAAGCATTTAATCTGGATCATTGTAACGAAGGGTGATATTTGATGGGATATTGGTCCGGAATACTTTTGTATCAAATTTTACATCATTTTTGATTGCTATTAAAAAAAACATTTGTCTTATTTTTAACCCTTTAATCAGCAGATGGTAAAACAGCTGCTTTACATAATTTGATACTGAACGAGAGCAACAGTGCGAAGTAACAGGCATTTGGAGATACAGATCTCCCAAAAGAGCCATAGAAAACGCATGTTGCTTCTGAGCAACAATGCCAAATAAAGGGTTAATTTTTAATTATTAATTTTTTTTAAATGATCCATTATAACTTTTATATCTCTTGGCTCTGAATCATTGGTTTTAGACTTTTAGTTGGAATTTTAGTTGGGATAGGCACCGTGCTTCAACAATTTTTTATCTAAGGTCTATTTTTCTGGTTTAGAGTCATTTATGCTCTCCATCTGTTTCAGAGTTCTATATGGACTTCCATTTTGAATAGGCAGATTGCTTTCAGTAATGGTATGATGATTATTTTTTCTTTATATTCACTCAATTTTATTCATCTTTTTCTTTAGTATCACTTCTTATCAACCTGTTTCTTCTTTCTTAACTTACTCACTCTTTTACACACATGCAAGTATTTTTATACATTCACATAATCATTCATTCACTTGGATGTTATGATGGGTATTCATACTATTTAATATTTTGCACTATTTAAATCTTCATACATTTTCATCAATCACTATTATTTATGCATCATATACATTTTTATAAGACCCCCTGATGAAGGCCACTTTACAGGCCGAAACAAGGGCTATGTAGGGTCATTCTGTTTCTATCATTATTACTGTCCATTCTACTGTTGCTTGACCTGCTAGCCAATTTGGCACATTGGTTTTATTGTGCCTACTCTACTGCTATATCACTTGTATTTGGTGTGACTGCTCATCATTACTGCAAAATATACCATCAAAAACTATTCTTGCACTTGCTTATATGTTGGTATATACTTTGGACCACTAATTGCTTTTAATAGATCTCTTTTGAACGGATCTTTTGGATAGCCTACCAACTGGATTTGTTTTTATTGACTGTTTTTAGACTTTATTGACTAGCTTGAGTGTTATAATAAACTTGGTTGATCCAGTCCATCCATAAGATTATAGAACACATTTTTCAACAATACAATTATATGGGGATGTTTTTATTTTTTAGATTATTGTGTTTTACATGGAAAAGGGGAATGTAGATATGAATGTTGTTGTTCATGAGAATTGGATTACATCCATATGTGAATAATTTATGTTAACATATGCCTAGGGATAGGTGGAATATAAATTTTTAAATAAATAACATTATATGCCCAGTTATAAATGCATGTTTTCTTCTGAACACACAATCTTTTCATGTTTTCTTATTGTGTCAACTGTGTAATTAACGTGCTGCTGGAGGATATGGTCAAGGGGGACCAATACAGCTTATCTTTTCTTGAGCTCTTACTTTGCATATTTTTTGCTTATTGTCTGGCCTTCTCATGCACAATTAAATTTAATGGGGAATTGTGATTTATTTTGAATTAGCTATAAAATGACAATCATAAATACTACTGTTCAGTATTTTGGTCAAAGACACTATTTAAATAAAACAATAAGCAGGTGTTTATGATAGGGATTGCAAGAGTTAAGTGAGGAAATACGAAGGGATAAGAATAATCCTGCCTGAATTTGATAGGGAGAAGAAGGAGAGATAGGGAAAAAGAAAACACAGAAGGAGGAGGCTTGGAAGGAGATATGGTAAAACAGTGTTTCCCAAGTCAGTCCTAGAGTACCTCCTGGCCAATCAGGTTTTCAGGATATCCACAAAGACTATGCATAAACTTGATTTGCACATACTCCATTATATGTCAATCTCTTTCAGTTACTATGAACATCCTGAAGACCTGATTGGCAAGGGTGTACTCCAGAACTGACTTGAGAAACACTGTGGTAGAGAAAGGAAATTGAGCTGCATCCTCACTGCCCCTTCCCCATCCCAGCAGCCACACCTTAATGTTGGAAAACAGAAACAAGGAGAGGCAGGGGATGCACATAAAGCAGGGGTGCCAAAGTCCCTCCTCGAGGGCCGCAATCCAGTCGGGTTTTCAGGATTTCCCCAATGAATATGCATGAGATCTATTTGCATGCACTGCTTTCATTGTATGCACATAGATCTCATGCATATTCATTGGGGGAAATCCTGAAAACCCGACTAGATTGCGGCCCTCGAGGAGGGACTTTGACACCCCTGGAAGGAAGAAAAGTGATCCCTTACTTCCTTTAAATAAAGTAGATGAGCTGAGAGAGCAGAGAAAGAAACTAAAACTAAACTAAAACTTAGATTTGTAGACCAGGTCATAACCAATTGGATTTCGACTCGGTTAACAATAAGAAAAATAATACAAAAGAGCAGCAAACTAAATTAAAAAAAGGATTGATATAACTAATTTCCAAAATGTTTGGCAAACAGAATTGTTTTCAAAGCTTTCCAAAATGAAAGAAAGGGACTTAAACATCTTCATGAAAGTGGCAAGTTATTCCAAAGCTCTGTCAATTTAAAAGAGAAAGAGTGCCTAAATTTTCTGAGAGACATAGATTTACGGTACCCTTAAGAGAAGGAAAAGAAAGTTTCAGTTTTTGAGAGCTGCTCCAAAAGAGTCAGGTTTTTATTATGCATTCATGGCAGCCAAAGAGTTACCCTTCACTGGTTGACAGTAATGGGATTTGCGATGCCCCCAAACCTGTGGTGCAGAAAGAACCAGCCCAGAGCTGGTCCACGACAAATCAAACAGGAGAACTGATTTGCTACCTTTCCACCATCCCTGGATAGCTGCTCTTTGCATCACACTTTGTTTCGTTTTACAGAGGAAGCTTAAGATGGAGCCAAAAGTCCTTCTGCAGAGCAGCAAGTGTAACAGCAGTTTTTTCATCAGCTGACCCAGTGGCCAACAAACCTTTCAACTACAGTGAAATAATTTGCAAGGGGTAATACAACAGCTTTTCCAACAATCACCCCTTCCTAGAGCAGTGTTAGCAGCATAGCCTCACCTCTATTACAAGAGCTATGATCAAAGCTGGAGCTGGACAATGACTTCCTGGGGACATTTCAGGAAGTAACTGAAGCAACAGAGCGGCCGCTGGGCAGGTGCTTAGTCTGCCAGTGAAAGTACAAAACATCTTGGTCCCTCTCACTTGAGCAAGGCAAAAAGCTAGCAAACACCAAAACTGTCAAATTTCAGACTTTCTCTTGCGATCAATCCAGAGTCACAATGCTATTCTGAATTTTGTTTCAAGGAAGTGCTCAGACCAAAAACCCTAGTGCAAGTGCCTAAGTATGCCTGTTAATACTGGTGGCAGCCCAATAAACACTCAAAGATGAAAGTTGAGCCAAAATGTAACTGTGGTGCATTGTACTGCAACTGGCCCTGTAGGGATTCTTTGCTTCAGTCTGTTACACGGAGACTATCCCACCTTCTTTGGCCAGCCCCATGGACTCCTTTGTCCTAACAAGAGCTTCATAGAGATAAAACAACAAAATCCAAATGGCATTAAAAGGTTCCATAAAGGAAATGAAGCAGCAAAATAACAAAAAGATTAAGGAACAGAGAAGATCGGATGTACCAGTTTGTAGTTTAATAATAATAACTTTATTCTTTTATACTGCCAACACCAGCAGTTCTAGGCAGTTTACATAAAAGAGGATTGGACAATCAGTGAAAAGATACAATTGTATGAAAAATACACATATGCAGCATTAAAACCTTCTAAATCAGGTGATAAATTTATTTATTCAATAAGCATCCAACTAACTTACAAACAATAATCTTAAAAATAATCCACAAAGGATGTGTACAGTCACACCCACAGGATATAAATCAAATAATGTATTAAATAAAAATGACCCAACATGGGCCATGTTTCGGCAAAATAAAAATGCCTTCCTCAGGGATTTTATAGGGTCCTTTGCTGTCTCAAATATAAAAACATAAAAAAGTCACAGATAACCCAAGTAGTTAAGAGGCTACAAACAAGTAGCACAGTTCATAAGACTCCAGTGTTGGCCTGAATTTTGTTCCCACTAAAGCAGAGCTACTGGGTTGGGCATTTTTTTTAAACCTGTTGTTTTTTTTGGGGGGGTCCCTGTGTTTCTTGCACCTGCTTGGAAGCTCAGACCTTCTGGCACCAGAATTTTCTGAAGGTTTGGGGAAATCTGCAAAGGCCTGTGGAAGTGAAGAAGAGGTTTTGTGTTTGAGTAATATTCCTGGTTGGCAAGAGCACCCCAAAGTAATTTAAGCTCCTGCTTTGCCCACCAAAATTGTCATTGGTACCCTCCCACCTCTGACCTTCCATCTCGCAGAGAGAGCCCCTTATTTTATTCCTCCCAAGCCTGCCATTGTATTGCAGCTTTAAGAATCAGCCTGACTATACCCCTATGGGAAGGCACAACAAAGGCACTTCTGTTTGGAACAAGGATTCCGGAGTTCCTGCGACAAAAATCAAAACTAACCAAGTTCCTGCCTGGCATTCTGTGGTAGAATGGGAAACCACTGCACTCTAGAAAAACCCAGGGGAAGGGGAAGGAGATTTATTTAAGCAGTGTATTTGCATCCAAGGCTACAACTCTTTTCCAGACAAGGAACTGGTGATATCCAAGGCAGAGGGGGGATTTTCTTTCATTGTTCCAGCTAAACTAACTACAGGGATTAGATCCTTTACATCTGACCATTGAGAGTTAACATCAATTCTGGCTGTGTGTTTTTCCATCAAGGTACTATAATACAGAACTGTTACATCTGTAACTAAAGGAACAGTATTATAATATATTTTTTAAGTATTTCTGTAGTGGAGAAGAAGAACAATGTAAGTAATTGACCATGGGGCTCATTTTCAAAGCAAACATACAAAGTGCCATATTAGTAAAGCTGCGTTTGGTTCAAAATAAATCTGGTATGGGCTACTTTATTTCCAATGAGTCAACAGTCTAATGCTCAGCTTGCCTAGCCTCTCAAGTTAATCTTGAACCCAGCCTTGCTCTTCAACAAATACATTTTTTATGTTCCCTTTATCCCACTATCCTGGGCAGGAACTGGACAGCTACCTAGCCCACTACACAAGGGGGTGCTGAAAAATTCTGAGCCCAGCCAAGAAGGGAATGACACGGAACCATGAAACTTATCAGTTATTCCACATATTCACCCCTAAATTCAACACACTTGGCATATCATGTCTGAAGTTTCTGTAAGCCTGTGACAGGGTGAAGTACCTGTCACTTGCCAGTGAAAGGGGCCCAAGAAGTGGAATTCATTGAGCCTGAGAGGAGAGCTGATTTGCATAACAGCTGCAAGTGCTACTGGGAGCTGTCCACTCACCCTGAATGGACTGTGGTGCTGAAAAGAACAGCTCCCAGCAAAGAGAGCTCAAAAAATGCAAGAAGCTCTTTCGGGAGCTGGGTGATCCTCAGGAGGAGGGATGTTGGTCTCTGGCTGAATTCCCAGTAAGCCCTGAAGGCCATGCTGATTTGCTGCTGCTGCATGGGGCCCAGTGCAGCAGCGGAAAGCCCTTTAGTGAAGTCCAGTGGTGGGAGAGTCCATGGGGGCCTATACACTGATAATAAAGAGCTAAGAAGTAGTCGAAGGGTCTGGTAAAGCCTGGAGTTGATGAAGTAGCTTAGGCTTGATGACCGGTGAAGAAGAATCCAGGTGTTGGTGACCCAAGAGGCAAGGGAGTGTCGGACTGGCAGTGGCTCCACAAGGAGAATCCTAAGTGCATGCGTCTGCAATAAGACAACTGAGGGGCTGGGAGAGCCCTCAGTGTGTGTGTGCAGGATAAGATAACTGAGAAGTTGTAAGAGTTCAAGGCTATGGGGGAAGGATTGACAGCTGACTGGCTGAGACAGTGGCAACTAGCGGAGAGACCGGTAATGGCACCAGTATTGGTAGACCCTAGGAGCATTGGCCAGAGTTCTAAGGAACATCCGTGGAGGGACCATGGTGGCAACCGGCGGAGGGACCGCTAAATAGGACTGGAAGCTGTCAGAGACCTGATGAGCCAATGGAGGGTCAGAGAGAGGACTTGAGAGATGGCCTGGAGAGATGGAGTCCAGGAAGGACCCAGAGGATGACCAGGAGAAACTGGGAAGTCCTGGTCAAGAATTTTAATGGAATGTGTGATGTATGGATGTAACCCTGTATGTTTTGCGTTTTAACAGAGAACCAAGGTGCCTGGAGTTGGATATGTGATGGGTATAACTGCTTGGCCCAGTCACATGATGACAAATTCTTACAAAAAATACTGATAATCTGGTCACTGAAATACTGCTCTGTTGCTGCAATCATCTCCAAATCACTCGAACACTGTCGCACTTTTTAAGATTTGGAAACAGAAAATAGTCAGATGTCGCAAGATCTGGTGAGTAGAGTGGATGGTCTATGCACTGAAACCCCAACTGTATCAAAACATCCATCATTTTGCCAGCCTTGTGAGCAGATGCATTATCTTGCAAAAAGAGAACAAATTTCCGCAACTTTCCTCTCCAATAATTGGCACAGCAAGTTACAGTAGTAATCTGCATTAACTGTTTGGCCCCTTGGAAGATAGGCAGCACCTTCCTGATCCCAAAACACTATTGTCATTACCTTTCATGCTGACTTTTACTGTTGCTCTTGAATTTCTTGGCCTTGGAGAACCTGAGTGTCACTATTGCATAGATTGTTTTATCTCAGGATCATAGTGATGTAACCATGTTTCATCAACAGTAACTAGCTGTTCCAAAAAGATGGCACCAGCTTGCTGAAAATTCTTCAAAATCAACTTGGAAGCGTCCATTCAATGTCGTTTCTCGACAGCATTCAAGCATTTGCGCATCTACTTGGCTGATTGCTTTTGCATACCCAGCTGCTCGTGTATTAGTTCCCTTTATATCTGTAGTGTCTCAGCAATTCTTTTAGCCGATATTTACAAAATCAGGTTATGGACATATTTGCAAAATCAGATTATGGACATAGTGAATCATTTCAGGAGTTAACATCATTTTAGGCCTCTCAGATCTTGCTGCATTTTTGGTCTTTGAAATCTTCATGCTGAAAGTTTGTACGCCACTTCTTCACTGTGAAGTATAATGGGCATTTGTCACTCAATGTTTGTATCGTATATCTTCTGCAGGAATATGAACTTCATGACAGCTCGGAGTTCCACACTTGAAAATTCTACACTTTTCATTGACATGGTTCAATCAATGATTTGAAATAATGTCAAAACATAGCATTACGATTCTGCAAATTGGCACTTTGCAAAATAAAACAACACTTTTTTTCAGCAACAGTGGCAAAATAATGCTCAGAATTTAGAAGTTAGTTAGGCGAGAACATTTCTGTACCCCCTTATAATCATAGGCTATAGCATTCCTAAAAATAGGAAATTACAATAATCTAGTGAAAATAAGATCAAAGCTTGCAATACTGTTCTGAAATCAGATGTTGTCAGTATCATTTTCAATTGTCTACACCAGTGGTCCCCAAACCTGTCCTAAAGGACCACCAGCCACTCATGTTTTCAGGATAGCCCTAATGAATATGCATGGGGCAGATTTGCATGCCTGCCACCTCCATTATATGTAAATCTCTCTCATGCATATTCATTAGGGCTATCACGAAAACCCAACTGGCTGGTAGTCCTCCAGGACAGGGTTGGGGAACACTGGTCTACACTAGCTCTATCAAAAATATGATATTATAACTCGTACCTGGAGGGAGCCTTTTTACCAATCTTGTTTAGTGTATTATCTATATTCCCTGATTCTACCCATCAAACTCAGCACTGCAGGTCTCATAATGCACCAGGATGGGTTATCAGAAATCCAAGACTGGAACTAAATGGCCTAATTCTATAAGTAGCACCTAGACTGAGGATGCCTAGCTGAATTCTGCACTGAACTTAAAATTGATCAATTAGCTTAACTGACAATGTAATTGACCACGACATTAAAAAAATAACATAAAAAATCTTTTTAAACAATCAAGAGTTCCATGCAGAACTCAAAGCAGCACCTACCGATGTCTACCTGAAAAGTGGGCGTGGTTAGGGATGCAGAATAGGCATGGTATGACTTAGGCACTGGTAAATCAAGCCACGAAAGCCCTGGTCTAATATACCAGCACCTAACATTATGACGCCTACTGGTGCCTAAGTCGAATTAGACACAGATTAATTTTAAAAAGATAAGCTTTTGGCATTTTACAAATTAGAGAATAAACTAATAATTTGAATTTGTTTAGCTAGAGAATTCCATATCTGATATGCTTGATAATCAAATCTACATGAAAGAGGTTTGGAGAGTTTTGGCCCTCAATTACTCCAGATGACTGCCCATGGCAATCAAGAAGGAAGTCTTCTCTAAGACTATTTATTAGTGCCACTCCTTCACTTAGCAATGGTCAATGTTTAATGTTTAAAAGTTGCTTTCTCATTCCCTACCTTCAAGTTTGGCTGTAGCTGCCAATCAGATAAGATCACCAGTATTCTACATCTCAGCTGAGTCACAGGGTCAGCTCAGTTTTTGTTTGCTTTTTGAAAACAATCTTTTAAATTGTTAGTTCTAAATTTAATTTGGGAGGACAGTAAGCTTCTGGCCAACGAGGCTTCCGGTGGCAGTCTCACATGGAGCAGTCATTTTTACTGCAGAGAAAGAATGGGCAAAAGCGAATGGAATCGCTCTTGCCCCAACACACCACTAGACCACCAGGATATCATGGAAGGGTTGGGGAGGGCTTATTCTCGCTTGAAACGGAAGGATGGAGGGAATGCCAACTCCAGTCCAAAGGGGATGCGGACACGCACTGACTGCAGCAACAAAGGTTTGTCAGTTCAGTGGGGCTTGCAGTGATGGAGGAGAGGGGAGACTACCAGAAAGAAGGGAGGGTGGTAGGGCACCACAAGGAAGGTAAGGGGTGGAATGGTAGAATATAAACCCTCGATTTAATTTTGAGTTACCAATTTTCCCCTGAAAATGGGGGGGGGGGGCGGAATAGTATCTTGGTTTATATTCAGATGGGTTTATATTCGAGTATAATGTTAGTTCTCAATAAAAGATGAGGTTGCTGCAAATATAGTATTGGGAAGCCACTGCAAGTATCCAAAACAAAAATGAAGATGAAGTATTCTTGACAAAGTCAACTTCAGCAAACCATGTCCTCTGGAATGCATTGTTTGACCTAATCTGGTTTTTTCTCCTCTGTCAGTTTTACTCCTTGATGGAGCTCTTGGCAGCTTATTCTTTCAGGACTAGAGTTGCAACCTTTGTGCTCCAAATCAAATATTCCACTATTCAACTAAGACAGCTAATCCCTTAGCTGAGCTAGTATGGACTCCCTTCATACAGGACAGTCAACGATTCTTCTTCTTACCCTAAGAGCTTGGAAGTTGCTCTCACATTAGTTTAACACTGAAAAAATGATCATATTTTGAACTGTCCTGAAATGCATTTCAAATGCATTAAGAAGAACATTAAACATGGGCTTTGCTGAATTCTCTCTCATTATTCCTTTTCCTCTCCTTATTACTACTAGAACTACTAATATTTCTACAGTGCTCCCAGATGTACACAGTGCTGTACAGAGTCACAAAGGAGACCATCCTTGCTCAAGTGAATTTACAATCTAAACAATCAAGACAGTCAAGCAGGATGGCAAGGTAGGGATTACAGTTAAAGGGGATGGTTAAACTTCTGGCTAGAGTGGTGAGCAGAAGGTAGAAAGGAATAGGGTCATGAGTTGAAAGCCATCTCAAAAAGGTGGGTCTTCTGCCTACTTTTGAATGAGGGAAGGAAAGAACTGTGGCGGATATATTCATGAAGTTTATTCCAGGCATAGGGGGTAAAGAACTGAAAGGAATGAAGTCTGGAATTGGAAGTGGAGGAGAAGGGTACAGATAAAAGCAATTTGTCTGAGGAACGGAGTTCTTGGGGAGGTGTATAAGGAGAGAGAAGAAATGAGAGATACTTAGAGACTGCACAACGAACACACTTGTAGGTTAATAATAGAAGTTTGAACTGTATGTGAAGGCAGATAGGGAGCCAGTAAATAGATTTGAGAGGGGTGAGTTGAGTGTAGCGAGGTTGGCAGAAGATAAATCATGCAGCACAGTTTTGCACAGATTGCATGTTCAGTGGGAGACCTGTTAGAAGTAGATTGCAGTAAACTAAGCGTGAGATTATGAGAGTGTGGACAAGAGTCCAGATAGTGTGCTCAGAGAAGAAGGCATACATTTTGGTGATGTTTTAGAGTTAGAAGTGGCAGGCTTTAACAGTCTGTTGAATGTGGGTAGAAAATGATAGGTCGGAGTTGAAGATGACTCCCGGGATATGAGCAGAGGAGTCAAGAAGGATAATAGTATTACTTACAGAGACGGAGAATGGAGGGAGGGAGGGAAGAAGAGGATTTAGGAGGAAAGAGGAGCAGTTCCGTCTTGGACATGTTTAGTTTCAGGTGGCAGTGGGACATCCAGGCAGCAATATCAGTGAGACTTTCTCGGATTTTAGGTGAAATCTTAGGTGTAGAGAGGTAAATCTGTGAATCATCAACATATAGGTGATACTGAAAGCCATGGGATAAAAAAAATCAGAGCACCGAGGGAAGAGATATAGAGAGAGGAGAGAAGATGTCCTAAAACAGAGCCCTGGGATATACCAACAACTAGCGGAATATCAGCAGAGAAGGACCCACCAGCATATACATTAAAGGTGCGATGGGAGAGGTAAACTAGGAGAGGACAGATTTGCAGAATTCCAAGTGAGAACAGCGTATGAAGGACTAAGCAGTAATTAATAGTATCAAAAGCAGCAGACAGGTCAAGAAGAATGAGGATAAGAGTAAAGGCCCTTAGATCTGGCTAGGAGTAGGTCACTGCAGACTTTGGTAAGGTCAATCTCTGTGGAGTGCAAGGGGCAAAAGCCAGATTAAAGAGGATCAAGAGTCTGTCGGGATGAAAGAAGTCAAGGCAGCAATGAAGGAAAGGACAGCACGCTCAAGTAGCTTGGATAGAACAGAAGAAGGTAGACAGGACGATAGTCTGAGGGGCAGGTAGGGTCTAGCAAGAGTTTTTTGAGAAGTGGCTTAACCTCCACATGTTTGGCCAAAACCCAAGGAATAGCAACATTCCATGCTACCAACCCAGGGCAAGCAGTGGCTTCCCCCATGTCTTTCTCAATAACAGACTATGGACTTTTCCTCCAGGAAATTGTCCAAACCTTTCTTAAAACCAGCTACGCTATTCGCTCTTACCACAACCTCTGGCAACGCATTCCATCAGTAACTATTCCTGGTAAGACATGTATTCAAAATCTTTTCATAAATGCTCTACAACCACAATGTCGTAAGAACCAATTTTAGGAGGGCAGTCCCATGGCTCCATTCTATGTGTTCTACTCTCTTATTGAGAGATTCTAGTAGCATGAAACATCACAGAGAAACAAGCCAACAGCAAGAGTGGGGACACAAAGATGCCTCTCCTTTAGTTAAAAAAAAAAGAGCAAAGAGTCTCAAGTCCGCAAATGATTAGTAAAATTTAAACAATGACCCAAACACAGCCAGTTTCGACACCCCACCGTGTCTTCATCAGGAGTCTAAAAACAAATATAAAGAAAAATCATAATATACTAACTCATAAAGCATAAATATGCAAATACATACATAAAATTGGATGTATATTTAAAATGCTTATACAATACCTATATGAGAATATAAAAATATCTATAAAAGTAGTACAGAACATAAGGGAAAATTAGGATAATAGGTGTATTATCCTGAGCACAAATTTAAACCATGAATGAAACACTAGTAAAACTGTTAAAATGCTCTATCTATATACAATGCAACAGTAAACAATCATCTGATTGTGGAAATGTGATAACCATATGTACAAATAAATTATTTGCAGACTTGAGACTTTGTCTTCGCGTTTTTTACCCAATAAGAGGCATCTTTGTGTCCCCACTCTTGCTCCTTGCTTCCTGCTCCATTTGTGGGGGCTACTTTTCTTTTCTTTTATTGCTTTTTGAACAACACAAAGAAGACATGCCACGATGCCAGCAGGAAGGAGGATTATTATAGCTGGAAATATAGCACCTGCTGGCACGGGATTTTATTTTGAAGAAGACTTCCCTTCTGCATTCAGCCCACCATGAAAACCACAAATGATGTGGGGAAAGATGTGCAAAGAGGCAAAAGGGAATAAGGGAAATCGGCCATTTATCTATGCTACATTGCATATTTCTTTTACACACTTTAAACCAAGGCACAGATATGATTATTGATCACTGACTGGCAAAAAAATCATCCTTAAATAGCAAACTTTGAAGTATACTAAACTCTGTTTTGAAAAATCATGGCAAATTCTTCCTTGGTACAGAAAATTAACTCTGCAGAACTTCTACTACCTGCCGCTCAAACCCAAACTACTAACAAGAGTTAAACTGTGCATCTGAAGCAAAAGCCGAGGTGATTACATTCATCCCACCCCAATTCCTCCTTTCCTTTACATCCCTGTTTGATAAATTTCTTCAGCCCTTCCTCAGAACAAGCACGACTGTAAGCGCATGTGCTCAATACACATGAAAATCAGGGAACGTGAAAAAAATACACTGCTCTTAGGTCGGCAGCAAGCAAATCCCTGCTGTTACTCACCACTGGAAGTTGTGCTGGAGGCTACCGCCTTCTCACTGACATCTGATCGAGTGGAGCCCTTCACCATGGAATTCTCAACTTTCTTCTTCTCACTAGTGGTGCTGCTCTGAGACTGGGCCTCCATGTTGATCTTTCATTACTTCTGCTCTCTGGATCCAAATACCTGAATGAAAAGAGAGGGAGAGACACTCTGAACTTCAAATATCTTAGAAGCTCTAAATCAAAACACAGCAAAATGTACTCGTAACACTAAAGAGGAAAAAAAAAAAACCTTAGCACAGAGCAACTTGCTTTTTATTGCCTGTGACCAGAAGCTGGGTTGGCAACGCAGCCAGGGGCCCATCACAACACTGAAAGAACTTAAGGAAATACTTTTGCATTCAAAAACGCTAGGCTCCAGGACACAGGTCTTTCAAATGCTTTAATTACATAGAGCTCATTTTAGCTTATAAAAGAATAAACCTGAGAATGAAGCATTTATTAATAATAATAATAACTTTATTCTTTTATACCGCCATAACCAAAAGTTCTAGGCATTTTACACTAAAAAGAGCTGGACAATCAGCGAAATGCAATAATACAGTAAAAAATACAAATATTTGTAAAATAGAATTTCAATAATAAAACTCATTAAGTAATAAACTTATCAAACAAAGTGGTCTTAATTAATTTCCGAAGACTGCAATAGGATAACATAGCTTTCTGAATACATTTACCTAACCAAGATTGTTGCCTACCAGCTTGAAATGCTAGGGTCCTATCTAAGAAGGTTTTATATCTACACCCATTAATTTTTGGCAAAGCAAATAAGTAGAAGTTTCTAGTTTCTCTTGATGGTCTATGCAACACAAAATGAGGAAAAAGATAAGCTGGAGACAATCCCGATATCAGCTTAAAGCAGATACAGGAAAATTTGAATAATTCTCTTGTCTCCAAAGGCTGCCAATGAAGTAAACGATAATATGGACTAATATGGTCGTTCTTTTTTAAACCAAAAATCAATCGAACAACTGTATTCTAAATTATCCTTTTTTAGTTTATTTTTGTTTTGAGCAACACCTCAGGAAGGTCAGAGATCTGTGGGAGAAAGCAGCCATTGTGCCCAGCCTTCTACCTGCATGCCAATTCACCAACAAGAACTGCACACCTTCCTCTACCTCATCCTCCTGGGGTGTACTCTACGAAGCTACATTACATCTCGTAGTGTTGTACTACTCAAATTCTTATGAACATGTGTCATAATATCACATTTTAAAAAGCATAGTGGAGAATACTATGGGTTTGTAAACTGCCAATGATAGCTGGGGGCAGTAGAACACAAGGGGGAGGGGGGAAAAAGCTTTTCAGTGCCCAACTTGGTTTCCTTATGGTCTTTATCACTCGCACTGTATGAATAAAGGCACCAGTGTCACTGTTTTCATTTCAAGCTTTCAGTCACATTTCCCATTTCCATTTCTTTATTCATGGGCCACTCTCATTCCTTAAATATACCAAATATTCCTGCATGACTGCCGACACATTCTGTGTTGTAACCCTCTATTATTCAAGTGACATATACAGAAATGACAATTATTTTGAATAAACTAGAGGACCTTATTTCAGGAGCCCTAGTCACAGTTTACACATGCAAAATATCAATATTTAAATGGATACCCCAAACTGAGAAACCCCAATTTCAGAAAGTCGGGATTTACACATGTTAAGCTGAACAATGTTTAAATGACGAAGATAAGAAATGTATAGGTGGGACTAGGGCAGGAGCAAAAATTATTCACATAGTCTCCATTTCAGAAAGGGAATGCATATCTATGATCACAGAGAATCAGCATTGTGATTTACAGTTGCTTCTGGGTATGTACAGGTTTTATAATAAGAGCTTGTTTTCAGCAGCACTCTACAGGAGAGATATGGGGAAATTGCCCCCTTAATCTCCCATGGGCCGATGCTCAAAACTCCAGAGCTATAGCATCCGGGAATAGTGCAGGAACAGCACAGAAAAACAGCTTCTCAATTCTAAACACATCTGGCACATGTGGCGCATACATTGGTGCCAGCTTTAAATACAAGTCTGTCAATATTTTTCTCCACTGTAGGCTTATATTTAATCACAGAAAACAAGCACCATTTTTGGCTTTGCTTGGACTCACTCACTCTCGCTGCTTAGGGGCTACCAGGGGCTTCCTTCTGCTTCCAAATTCAATCAAAGCTGGCAGATTTTAAGGAGATATCATAGAAATCCTCTTTTCAAACACCCTAACACCAACTCCAAACTGGTATTAGGTTTCCAGCGCTAAGGGCAGCTTTGTTTTCTGCACTGTTCTCTGAGCATTGGGGAGGGAATAGAAAATGACCTCATTAGCATAACATAAAATATTTCTATACCGCAATACCATTAAGTACTATGCAGTTTACAAAATAGAATAAAAAAACTGCACATATATAGTTGAATAAAAATCTTGTAAACAAACACGTTTTCAATTGTCTCCTAAAATGCTGATATGAGCAAGGGGGTCGCTATTACAAAATTCAAATTTTTATTCCGTATTGCAGCTTGAAACGACAGAAGACGTTGATGATTTTTTTAATAGTGACAACCTTTGACAGCATACGTGTGTCGGAGAGTGCTTTGACTATATTTAAATACTATTTGCACTAATCTTTGTCATGCACGTTTCCCCCATTAAAGCATACATTCTGTGCAGATTAACGCCAGCGCTAACCAGCTCTATCACCAGCATTAGGTTGTGCGCATCAGCCCACCTGTGTCGTTCCACCTAAAATCATTTCAGCTGAATGAATGCAGGTTCAGTACTTAAACTGGAAAAGTTAGACATGTAGGATTCCAAAATGGTAAATATACACATCTCAGAACATAAGAACAGCCATACCAATGGTCCATCTAGCCCAGTATCCTGCTTCCAACAGTGGCCAATCCAGGACAAAAGTACCTGTCAGAAACCTAAATAGTATCAACATTTTATGCTACCAATTCCAGGGTAAGCAATGGCTTCTCCCATGTCTCTCTCAAAAGCAGATTATGAACTTTTCCTCCAGGAATTTGTCCAAACCTTTTTTAAACCCAGATATGTTAACTACTATAATCATATCCTTCAGCAATGAGTTCCAGAGTTTAACTATTTATTTATTCATTGAATTAAAAATATATTTCCTCTTATTCTTTTTAAAAGTATTACCACGTAACTTCTGCAATACCAACTTAGACACATTGGGCCCAATTCTATAAATGGCGCCTAACTTGTAGGCGCCAGTGAGTATAGTTGTCAATTATCTGCTAGGCGCCACTTAGTGGCACTTAGGCATGCTTAGGTGTCTCTAGGCGTCCGTGTGATAGGTGCCGGTATATTAGACCAGGGTTTTCCTGGTGCCTAACACAGATGCCTAGTGACACATAAGTCAACCACGCCTATTCTCTGCCTCTAATCATGCCTACTTTTCAGATAGATGCCTTAACTTAGGTATCACTAGGCAGTGTGCGGTATTCTGCGTGTAACCCAAATTAATTTTTTTTTAAATCGTTTTATTAATGGCGTGGTCAATTACCATGCCATTTAAGAAAAAAAAAAAAAACAACTGTGCACAAATTTAAGTTAGGTGTTGTTAGGCATCTGTGATTACGGTGCCTAGAAGCACCTAACCTAAACATTTATACGATAGAATCAGTCCCACTAAGTACTGAAACTTAGACATGCATGTTTCCTAGTTGCCTCCACTGACTGTAAAATGGTTGTTCTCACCAAATGTAGCCACAACATACAGGTAGGTGCATATATTTAAGAAAAGGCAACTCCTTTTCTAAAATACTACTGGAAATGATATATCCAGATTGGAAAGTGTTCAAATTCAATTTCTATGGTATATCTAAAATTGGCCTATTGACAGCTCCTTGTCATGGTCTGCAGCTTACCTTGGAATGCCACAGTTCACTAAAAATACAAGCTTTGTCCAGGTAATCAACATTCACCACAAATACTCTCTGAACCAGTGGCATACAGAATCTCCTAGCAGGTTTTATAAGCCCCACAAGTGGATCTACAGTAGGGTCCACTAAAGAACCTAAAATATGCCAAAAAGCACAGTTACTTACCGTAACAGGTGTCATCCAGGGACAGCAGGCAGATATTCTCTACATATGGGTGACGTCACCGACGGAGCCCCCTAGCGGACGTTTTCGCAAGCAGACTTGCTCGAAGACCTTCAGGCTTGCAATTGGCCCGCGCATGCGCGCGTGCCCCTCCCGCCCTGCCTAGGGCATGCGTCTCCTCAGCGTGTCCTCAGTTCAGATAGCAAGCAAAGAAGCCAACCACGGGGAGGTGTGTGAGTTGCGAGAATATCTGCCTGCTGTCCCTGGATAACACCTGTTACGGTAAGTAACTGTGCTTTATCCCAGGACAAGCAGGCAGCATATTCTCTACATGTGGGTGACCTCCAAGCTAACTATAATGGGAAGGAGGGAAAGTTGGCAATTTAGAACAGATGCTGCAAAACAGACTGGCCAAAGCAGCCATCACACCTGGAGAAAGCATCCAGACAGTAATGCGAGGTGAACGTATGAACACAGGACCAAGTGGCAGCTTTACAGATTTCCTCGATGGGAGTCGAGCGGAGAAAAGCAACAGACGCCGCCATCGCTCTGACCTTGTGGCCCGTGACTCGACCCGGTAGGGAGAGACCAGCCTGAGAGTAACAGAAAGAGATACAAGCGGCCAACCAGTTAGAAATGGTCCGCTTAGAAACAGAGTAACCCAAGCGATTGGGATCGAAAGAGATGAACAGCTGGGGAGCAGTACGGTGAGGAGCGGTGCGCTTCAAGTAGAAGGCCAGCTCATGCTTACAATCAAGAGAATGCAGAGCCACCTCACCAGGATGAGAATGGAGCTTCAGAAAAAACACAGGAAGAACAATGGATTGCTTGATGTGAAAATTAGAAACAATCTTAGGCAAGAACTTAGGATGGGTACAGAGAACCACCTTATCATGATGAAGACAGTGAAAGGTGGATCCGCTACCAAGGCTTCAAGCTCACTGACCCAACGGGCTGAAGTTAGAGCAATAAGGAACACAACCTTCCAAGTAAGATACTTCAAGTGAGCCCACGCCAATGGCTCGAACAGGGGTTTCATCAATTGTGCAAGGACCACATTTAAATCCCAAACCACCGGAGGAGGTTTAAAGGGCGGCTGAACATGGAAAAGTCCTTTCATGAAGCGGGAAACCACAGGATGAACAGAGATAGGCTTTCTGTCAATCGGCTGATGAAAAGCAGCAATAGCACTAAGGTGGACTCGAACCGAAGAGGACCTGAGTCCAGCACTAGACAAGTGCAACAGATAATCCAGGACAGCCGACAAGGAGGCAGACTGGCTCCTGCTGTCAAGTAGCACATTACATTACATTACATTAGTGATTTCTATTCTGCCTGTGCCTTGCGGTTCTAAGCGGATTACAAATTAGAAGATATCTGGACATTTCCAGGAGAATTACAAAACAAAGCAAGTAAGTATATTACAGGTTACATTTCCTGGAGAATTACATAACAAAGAAGCAAGTATATTACTGGTTACAGTAGAGAATAACAACACATTCAGGTTACAGAAGAGAATTACATAACTTGAAGGAAGCAGTTTTCTGGTTACAGATAGTGGCTGCTTATTTGGGTTTCTGAATATATATTGGTGATAAGGTTTGAAGAATTGATTAGGTGTTACTATAGGGGTAGTATTCACGGGGGAATCTGCATGTGCGAATAGGAAGGAGGTTAGAATGATGGGAAGTGTTTTTTGAATAAAAGTGTTTTGATTTCTTTTCGGAACACTTTAATGTCTGTTGTTTTGATCAGCAGCTTGGAGATGGTAGGGTCAATTTTCGCTGCCTGTGTCGCTAGAAGGTTGTCGTATAGTTTCTTGCGTCGAGTACCATTGAGAATAGGCTCTGAATTCTCCTTATTCTGGGTGAGAGGTTACGGTATAGGTGGTTGTTTAGGTAAATGGGTGCGGCACCATGGGTTACTTTAAATATTAGACAGTAGAGTTTGAATTGGGTTCTTGCTTTTATCGGTAGCCAGTGAGAGTCTAGGTAAGCATTGGTGATGTGGTCAAATTTGCTAAGGGAATAGATGAGTCTGAGGGCTGTGTTCTGAACGGTCTGTAGTTGTTTGGGCATGGTAGGTAGAGGCTGTTGCAGTAGTCTACAATACTTAGTACAAGGGATTGGACTATGATCCTGTATTGAGCTTTGTTAAAGAATTCTCTTATTTTTCTTAAGTTTCGCATGGTGAAGAATGCTTTTTGTATGATTTTGTGAATTTGTGTCTGCATTGTGCAGCATCTGTCTAATTGTATTCCCAGAATTTTGAGGGTGCTTTGTATTGGGTACTTAATTGCGTTTACTTCCAGTTCTGTTACACCAGGAAGAAAAGCGGGTCCATTTCTGATGGTAACACTGGCAAGTGGACACCATCCAAAACGCTTCCAGAACATCCAGAACAGGCTGGGAGAGCTGGAACGAGGGTATTAAGTTGTGAGGAACCAAGCTGTTAAGTGCAGAGACTGGAGGTTGAGATGAAGGAGAGAACCCTGACTCTGCGTAAGCAGAGAAGGAAAAACAGGCAGAGGAAGAGGTTCCTGGAACTGAATTGCAAAAGAAGGGAGAACCATGGTTGCCGGGGCCACCGAGGAGCTATCAGAATCATGGTGGCATGCGAAGACTTGAGCTTGACGAGAGTCCTCAGAATCAAAGGGAATGGAGGGAACGCATACAGGAACTCGTTCGTCCAATCCAGAAGGAAGGCATCCGCCTCGATCCTGAGAGGGGTATAAACCCTGGAGCAGAAGCGGGGCAACTTGTGATTGAGGGGGGACGCGAACAGATCGACGTCCGGAGTCCCCCAACAAGCAAAACACCTGACACAGTGTTACGGAGTGGAGGGACCACTCGTGAGGCTTCAGAAGATGACTCAACTTGTCCGCCAGATGGGTCTGCTGGCCCTGAATGTAGGCAGCTCGAATGAATATGTTGCGGCGGACAGCCCAATCCCAGAGCCACATCGCCTCCTGGCACTGGGACCTGGACCTCGTGCCTCCTCTTTTGTTGATATAATACATGGCGACCTGGTTGTCCATGTGAATCAGCACCACTCGGTTGCAAAGTAGGTGACAAAAAGCTTTCAGAGCGAGGAAAATTGCACGAAGCTCCAGAAGATTGATGTGACAAAGGCGGTCGGCACTGGACTAAAGACCCTGGGTGCGCAGACCATCCAGATGAGCCCCCCAAGCATAGGTCGACGAGTCCGTCATGAGGACCTTTTGCGGAGGAGGTGCATGGAACAGAAATCCTCTGGAAAGATTGGAAAGAGCATCCACCAATGGAGAGATCTCCTCAACAAAGGAGTCATGACAATGCATCGAGAGAGAGGGTACCGATCTTGGTTCCACTGGGACGCCAGAATCCATTGAGGACTACGGAGGTGAAGTCTGGCAAAAGGAGTCACGTGAACCGTGGAGGCCATGTGACCTAGGAGGACCATCATGAGCCGAGCCAGCGACGAGTGCAGATGGGTCACCATTCGGCACAAACGGATAAGGGCCTCCTGACGAGGCCGAGGCAAGAAGAAGTGGAGACGAACCGTGTCCAGGACTGCTCCGATGAACTCGAGAGACTGGGATGGACAGAGTTGAGACTTGGGAAGTTCACCTCGAAGCCGAGACTCTGAAGGAGCAAGATGGTCTGTTCCGTTGCAGGACTTCGTCACAAGAAGACGCTTTGATCAACCAGTTGTCGAGGTAAGGAAACACCTGCAGGCCGCGGAGGAACAAGGCCGCAGCTGTCACAACCAGACATTTCGTGAAAACCCTCGGAGAGGCCGCCAGGCCGAAGGGAAGAACACAATGCTGGAGATGGAGATCCCCCACCCGGAATCTCAAATACCAGCGAGAGGCCGGGTGTATCAGAATGTGCGTGTTCGCCTCCTTGAGGTCCAGTGAGCACAGCCAGTCTCCCTCGTTCAAGAGGGGATACAACGTGGGAAGGATGAGCATTCTGAAACGTTCCCATACCAGGAACTTGTTCAGAACACGGAGGTCCAGGATTGGACGCAGATCCTCCATCTTTTTAGGTACCAGAAAGTACCGGGAATACAATCCAGAGTTCCATTGTTCTGTGTGAACCTCCTCGACCGCCCGAAGGCGAAGAAGGGCCTGAGCTTCTTGCTTGAGTAGAAGAAGCTGAGACTGAGCAGAAGGAAACTCTCTTGGAGGCAGATCCAGGGGAAAGCGACTGAAGTGGAGGGAGTACCCCTCCCGGATGATAGACAGCACCCAACTGTCAGTGGTAAGACTTTCCCACAGGGCATAGAAATGATGGAGACGACCCCGATGGGGAAGGGGGAAAGCTCCAGGAGGAAGGGAGCCCAAGGCTCAGACTGGAATTGTCAAAAGGACGGCCCAGTCTTCGCCGAGGTTGGCAGCTGAGTCTTAGGATGAAGTTGCTATTGTTGCAGTGGAGGCCTAGAGAAAGCAGGAGTGGATTTTTGAGGATACCTCCAGAGAGGAATTTCATATTGGCGAGCCGGAGGGGCTTTTGGTTTAAGTTTCACCAGAGACGCAAAGGTCTGCTCGTGGTCCAAAAGGCGCTTCGTGGCCGCCTCGATGGAATCATCGAAGAGCTCATGACCCACACACGGGAGATTGGCAAGATGATCCTGTAGATTCGGATCCATATCCACAAGTCGGAGCCAAGCGAGGCGACGCATGGCGATCACAAAGGCTGTAACTCTCGAGGACAATTCAAAGGCATCTTAAGAGGCCTGGAACATATACAGGTGGAGCTGGGAGAGGGTCTCCACGAGGAGACAAAACTCCTGATGCCAAGGCTCTGGCATGACCTCCCGGAATGAGCGGAGGCCATCAACACAGAACCGGAGGTAGGATGTGAAGATGAAACTGTAGTTAAGGAAACGCTTTGCCATCATCGAATTCTAATAAAGGCGGCAACCAAATTGTCAATCATATGGCCCTCCCTGCCCGGGGGGACGGCAGCATAGACCTTCGAGGGGTTAGACGTCTTCAAGGAAGACTCAACCACCAAGGATTGGTGGGAAAGCTGAGCACCTTCAAACCCTTTAACCAGGATAGTCCGGTAACGGGACACCAACTTGAAGGGAATAGCTGTGACAGCATATGGTGTCTCCAGGTTCCAGAGAAACGTCTGCCGGAGAACCTGATGTAACGGAAGGTGAAGGACCTCACGAGGCGTACTGTCAACTCCCAATTCCTCCAGGTATTCCTGGGTAAAGCGGGAGTCGGACTGAAGATCCAAGTTCAGAGCTCTGCCCATGTCAGAGATGAAACGAGAAAAGGATGAGGTCCGAGAAGAAGAGTCATCCTCCAGGGGGACTCCGACCGAGATCGGGGTGCAGCTGAGAAAGAGGGAGAAACTTCCCTGGAATAGTAAGCTGGAGCCTCAGAGTGAATGGGACACCAAAGAAGTTCGACTAAGGCGTGTAGGGGGAGTCGAAGAACGGCCCCGCGCCAGATGGACCGGGAAAGATCTCGGGGTCCTAGGAAAGTGCTGAGAAAGCCTCGGAGAAGACGAAGTACAGGAAAAATCCCCAACTGGCTTCGAAGCAGTCCCTTTAGAAGCTGGCAAGCGCCTCGATGGAGAACAAACACTAGAGTCCAATTCGAGGACAAGTGTGTGTCTGGACAGTTTCAAGGTCGGAGACCTGCCCCTACGGGGAGGGGAAGACCAGGCTCGTTTGGAAGAGGCGAGCCTCACCGCAGAAACGGGGGAACAAGCAGCCCCCTGCTTGGACCCTCGAAAAGTCACCGGTGACTCCGGAATCTGACAAGTCTTACGGTTGAGGTCTCGAGAGACAAGGGGACGCTCAGGCTGGTCAGACCGCGACTGGGTCGAGACCGAGGTCAAAGTCGTCGAAGTCGGGACTAGTTGGCTTAACACTGAGGAAAACTGCATGGTAATTATAGCCTTAAGCATGTCCTCGAATATAGGCACTGAGACCAAAGGTAGGTGGGTCGGAGGTGCAACAGTGCGCTCCTTCGGGGGCAACCTCAAGGAAGAGTATTCCCTAAGGGAGAAGGCACGCTTAGATTGATGTCTCGAAGACGCCGACGAAGCGGCGCTAATATGAGACTCCGAGGTAGGCTTCTTCGCTGGTATACCTGAGGATAAAAGAGACTTATCTGAAGCCAGAGTAGCAGGAGGGGCCGAGGCCAAAGCCTTCGAGGCCGACGGGGACTTCGAGGCTGAGGCACCCGAGGGCATCGAGGCTGAGCTCGAGGCCAGTCCCACAGGATCCATGGGGCCAAAGAGTTGGAAAATCTTGGCCACCCGTCTACGAAGAGCCCGTGGTTGTAAAGTCGCACAACAGGGACACAACTCAACGTGGTGCTCTGCACCCAGGCACTCCACACACCAACGATGAGGATCGGTGATGGAGATAACCCGGTTGCACTTAGTGCAGTGTTTAAATCCGGAACGAGGCCGGGACATAAGAAAAAAGAGAGTCGCGGCCCCGTGAGGCCAGGCGGCCAAAGGAAGACCAGGAACCCGGTCAAAAATAGACGAACTGAAAAAAATGAAAAGAAAGAAAATGAAAGACACGAGCATAGTGACTCAAAAGAAACTAACAAAATAAGCCGTGGTGCAAGAGGGACAATGAGATTGCGCAAAGCAAGGGAGCAGTGCTTCTGACTCCACGGAAAACAGAGAACTGAGGACACGCTGAGGAGACGCATGCTCTAGGCATGGCAGGAGGGGCACACATGCATGCGCGGGCCAATCGCAAGCCTGAAGGTCTTCGAGCAAATCTGCTTGCGAAAACATCCGCTGGGGGCTCCGTCGGTGACGTTACCCACATGTAGAGAATATGCTGCCTGCTTGTCCTGGGATAAAGAAGAAATCAAAATGTCCCCAAAAAGTTTTGGCATAAAATACTCAGAGGGGAACAAAGCCCTCTACACCCAACTCACATGAAGAGCACCTATATGCGTTATGAAAGTATAGAGACCTCAGTACTAGGGAACTGCAATCGCTCAACTAGCAATATATCCCCAGGCTGGTACTCATAAATGTCGATCTTTCAAATTACTACTACTATTATTTATTTATTATTTCTATAGTGCTGAAAAGCATATGCAGCACTGTACATTTTAAGTCCCTGCTCAGAAGAGCTTACAATCTAATTAGTCAGGACATTTCAGGGTTGGGTAGGTTATAGTGGGTATAGGTATCTGACAGCATTGAGGAGCAGTTAAGAGTTACATAGTAACATAGTAGATGATAGCAGATAAAGACCTGAATGGTCCATCCAGCCTGCCCAACCTGATTCAATTTAAATTTTTCTTATTTTTTTCTTCTTAGCTATTTCTGGGCAAGAATCCAAAGTGCTACCCGGTACTGTGCTTGGGTTCCAACTGCTGAAGTCTCCATCAAAACTCATTCCAGCCCATCTACACGCTCCCAGCCATTGAAGCCCTCCCCAGTCCATCCTCAATCAAAAGGCCATATACAGACAGACTGTACAAGTCTGCCCAGTACTGGCCTTAGTTCTTCAATATTTACTATTATTTTCTGATTCTAGATCCTCTGTGTTCTAGATCCTCCGAGTTGAAACCAGTTTCAAAAAAGTGGGCATTTAGCTTGGATTTGAACACTGCCAGGGACAGAGTACGACATATTGATTCAGGCAACCTGTTTCAGGCATATGGCACCACAATAAAGAAGGGACAGAGTCTGGAGTTGGCAGTGGAAGAGAAGGGAACAGATAGAGGGGCTTGCCCAATGAGCGGAGATCACGGTGGGGAGCATAGGGGGAGATGAGTGAGGAGAGATATTGGGGGGCTTCACAGCGAATGCAAGAGGAGCAAGAGGAGTTTAAAACTGTATTCGGAAATAGACGGGGAGCCAATGAAGTGACTTGAGAGGGGTAATGTGAGAATAGCGGCTCTCATGGAATATGAGTCACACATTAGCATTTTAAACGGATTAAAGAGGTGAGATACAGATGCGCAGGAGGCCCGATAGAAGTACGTTGCAGTAGTCTACATGCAAAGTGACGAGAGCGTGGACAAGGGTTTTGGTTGTGTGTTTAGAGAAAAGAGGACGGATTTTGGTAATGTTATAGAGGAGGAAGCGACAGGATTTGGTGGTCTGTTGATCTGTTGGATCTAAGCAGAGAAGGAGAGACAGGAGTCAAAGATTACCCCAAGGTTGCAAGCCGATGAGACAGAGAGGAGGATAGCGTCATCCACAGAAATAGAGAACGGCGAGAGGGGGGAGGCGGGTTTGGAGGGAAAGATAAGGAGTTCAGTTTTAGCCATTTTCAGTTTAATATGGCGGCGAGACATTCAAGCGGCAATGTCGGACAGGCACGCTGAAATTCAAACCTGAACTGCCGCAGAGATATCCGGCATGGAGAGGTAGATCTGGGAGTCATCAGCATAGAGGTGATATTGAAAACCATGAGAGGAGATCAGCGTATCAAGAGAGAGGGTATATAGGGAAAAGAGGATAGGGCCTAGGACAGAGCCTTGGGATAAGCCAATAGACAGCGGGATGGCAGCAGAGGAGGATCCACCGTAACATACGCTGAAACTAACTAAACTAAACCTTAAGTTTACATATCACATCCTCTCCATAAAGATAGAGCTCGGCACGGTTTACAGGTACTTTAATAAATGGGGGAAGAGCATAATAAGAATTAGTGGTTATAAAGAGGGTAGTGAGCTTTACATTTTTGAGAAAAGCCAGATTTTCAGGTGCTTTCAGAATAATTGGAAGGAGCCCAGATTCCTCAGCAGGGCAGGAAGGGTATTCCAAAGCTCAGTGATTCTGAAGAAAAGAGATTTCTCTAATTTTCCTGCATAGATGACACCTTTTAACGAGGGGATAGTTTAAGTTTTTGGGTGGATCTGGTAATGTCAGGTCTCAAATTCCAAGATAGTGGAATTAGGGGAGGAAGAATGCCATGTAGGATCTTGAATGTTAGGCAGGTCCATTTAAAGTGAACCCTAGAAATCACTGGAAGCCAGTGAAGTTTTGAAAGAAGCGGGCAAACATGATCAAATTTACTTTTTGCGAAGATCAACCTAGCAGCAGTGTTCTGGATCCGCTGAAGTCTTTGAAGACTTTTCTTGGTTAGACTTACATAGATGGAGTTACAATAGTCCAGTCTGGAAAGAATGATTGATTGTACAAGGACAGCAAAATGTTGTTGGCGGAAGCAGGATCTCACTTTTCTCAATATGTGAAGATTAAAAAAACATTTTTTTTTGCCAGAGTTGAGATGGTCATTAAAGGAAAGTGTAGAGTCAATAATGATGCCCAAAACTTTACTTGAGAATTCAATCTGTAGTGTGGGAACAGAAGGTAGTGAAATGAGCATGGGTAGCTGATCTAATTTTGGGCCAAGCCAAAGTAGTTATGTTTTGGACTCATTCAGCTTCATTTGTACAGTGAGGGCCCAGGATTGGAGTTTCATTATATTCTCGGTGAAGTTAGTGAGGTTCGAATCTATCTCAAGAAGAACAAGGATGTCATCTGCATATGTATATAATGTTTTGAAGGGAGATAGATGGAAGAGCTAGCGGCTGCTGAAGAAGAGAGGGGAGATCACAAGCAGCAGGAGAGCGGGGCCAAGACTTCCAGGAGGAGGCAGAGGACAGTGGGAGCGGTGAGCGGGTAGCGGCGAGAGTTAGCTCCGCCCACCCGCTCCACGTCACCACCAGCGTCAGCGCCCGGACTCCCCCTTAACCAGGAAGGGAGCCGCGGGTGAAGAAAACTCGGCGACCGCGTGGAGGAGGCAGGCAGAGCTAGCGGCTGCTGAAGAAGAGAGGGGAGATCACAAGCAGCAGGAGAGCGGGGCCAAGACTTCCAGGAGGAGGCAGAGGACAGTGGGAGCGGTGAGCGGGTAGCGGCGAGAGTTAGCTCCGCCCACCCGCTCCACGTCACCACCAGCGTCAGCGCCCGGACTCCTCCTTAACCAGGAAGGGAGCCGCGGGTGAAGAAAACTCGGCGACCGCGTGGAGGAGGCAGGCAGAGCTAGCGGCTGCTGAAGAAGAGAGGGGAGATCACAAGCAGCAGGAGAGCGGGGCCAAGACTTCCAGGAGGAGGCAGAGGACAGTGGGAGCGGTGAGCGGGGAGCGGCGAGAGTTAGCTCCGCCCACCCGCTCCACGTCACCACCAGCGTCAGCGCCCGGACTCCCCCTTAACCAGGAAGGGAGCCAACGGCGTACAGCCGTTCGGCGCGCGGCGAAGGCGAGCGGCAAAGGCGCTCGCCTTAGCGAGAGCGCCTTTGCGAAGGGCCTCAAGAAGGGCATCCAGATAGGGCTATCAACTATAGCCCTAGCTAACTAACTAATCAATTGTCTTCAGTCTTTCTTTAGCATTCTACCAAGTCTTTAACTATCAATCTACAACTTTCTACCAAGTCTTTAACTCTCAGTCTTACAACTTTCTATCTCACCAACAAGCTACTAAAATCTTTCTCACTAAACAGGCAGACCTCACCAATCACTCTATTCCCAAACCACTTTAACAGACAGACCTCCCCAGCACACTAACAAACATACATCCTTAACTGACAATTAACTAACTGTTAACTAACTACTCCATCCCTCAGACCAAGAACTAACTAACTTCCTCTATCCCTCCCTCAACACTTACTGACCAACACCTAACACCCCCCCACCCTAACAAATACTTAAAAAAAAAAAAAAAAATTATAAATAATAATAATAACAATAAACCTTTGTAATGGCAGGTAGGACTAGAAGCAGCAAGACTTCAATCAAAACAGGCAGTACAGTCACCGAGAGCACCCAGGGGATGGCTATGGTCCGAGTACAGATGGAAGGGGAACCAGGACGGAGGGCAGAGGTCTCTGTACAGACCGAGGCCATCCCCTCAAAGAGGTCTACAGTCTCAACGCAGACAGAAGTAATGGATCAACTGGACGAAAGCCTTTTGATGGAGCTGAAGAGCCTGAGAGAGGAGGTTCAGCGTCTAAGGAGCATCCAAGACGACGAGACCTTCATCGATGGAGTCATCCAGGAGCTGTCTCAGATCGCTGAACAGGAACCTAACAAGACCACCCTGGGAACACCCAAAGCGTCCAAAACGACCACCTTGAGACAAACCGCTGGAATGCAGGAAGTGGTTGGGGACGCTGACTCCTGGCAGCTGGTGACTTCCTCCACAGGAAAACGCAGAGGACCTAACTCTGTCTCTTTTTCTCTCACACAGGACAGCTCTACATCGACACCACAAATCGCCCTGAGGAACAGATATCAACTGCTACAGGAAGGTCCAGAGACAGAGGTACAAGAAGATGTTCAGCAGACGATTCCAGCTCCGGAATCAACTGTACGGCTTACCCCTAAGAAGCGCAGAGTGGTGGTCATCGGAGATTCACTGCTGAGGGGCACCGAGGGACCAATCTGCAGACCAGACCTACAATCAAGAGAGGTCTGCTGTTTGCCAGGGGCCAGGATCCGGGATGTCACTGCTTGCCTTGACAGACTCATCAAGCCCCGAGACCAATTCCCCATGATTCTAATCCACGTCGGAACCAACGACACCGCCAGGAGCACCCCGGACAACATACCTGAAGACTTCAGGGCCCTGGGGGAGAAGCTGAGGAGGATGGATGCGCAGGTAGTCTTCTCCTCGATTCTCCCAGTGAAGGGCAAGGGCAGAGCCAGAGAGGATCGAATACGGAGGGCGAACGACTGGCTGCGAGGATGGTGCAAGGAGATGAGCTTCGGGTTTCTGCACCATGGAGAAGCACTGCAAGGGCTACAGGGACATGATGGGCTACACCTGACCAGAAGAGGGAAGAATGTCCTTGGACACCGTCTAGCCCACCTTCTCCACAGGGCTTTAAACTAGGTAAGTCGGGGGAGGGTACAGGCATAAACAACATACCTGGCGAGCTAAACTGCCAATACTTTTTTGAGGCTGAGGTAAGTAGTCACCAAAATTCTGGGTCGGGGGTGAGTGCACACACTTTCAAGTCGGGAGTAGGGTCACATCATATTTATGGGTCACATTGTAATTCTGGGTCTAAGGGGAGTACACACTGTAGTTCTGGGTATATGGGGAATACACATTGTAGTTCGGGGCCTAAGGAAAGCACAAATAACGCAAACAGTGCTAAAGGTGTTCAAATAGCTCAAGCAGAAATATCCCCATTGAGACATAACAGAAATACAACATGGAGGGCTATGTACGTCAACGCACACAGTTTAGGAAACAAGATCCTGGAATTGGAAACAGAAATAAGGAATGCCGACCTGGATGTGGTGGCGATATCCGAGACCTGGCTCACAGACTCCCACGGGTGGGATATGGTCATACCGGGTTACAACTTGCTTCGCCTGGACAGGGAGGGCAGAATGGGAGGAGGTGTAGCATTATATACTAAAGATGACATTAAGGTCACGAGAATCACAGATGTCCAGTACACTGGGGAATCCCTTTGGGTTAATTTGGCCAGAGGGAAAGACAAATGCTTGTATCTTGGCATAATTTACAGACCCCCAAGACAACAGGATGACCTAGATATGGAAATAATCGGAGATATAGAAAATATCACCTTGCGTGGGGACACAGTATTGCTAGGTGACTTCAACATGCCTGATGTGGATTGGGTTACACTTACCTCTGCTTCCGGAAGCAGCAGGAGGCTATTAAACACTATGAAGGGAGCAAGACTCAGGCAACTGGTGTTGGAACCAACAAGGGATCAGGCAATACTGGACCTGATACTTACCAATGGAGAAAGTGTCACAGAGGTCTCGGTGGGCGACACATTGGCCTCCAGTGACCACAACATGGTATGGTTCAATCTCAGGAAAGGTTTCACTAAATCTACCACACTGAACAAGGTCCTCAAATTCAAGGACACAAATTTCAAAGAAATGGGAGACTTCGTTCACCAGGCGCTACAAAGCCAAGCTGAAACTGATAATGTGGAAGAAATGTGGTCGACTTTGAAAGCCACCATACAAGAAGCAACAAACCGCTATGTTAAATCAGTAAGTAAACAGCGAAGGAACAATAAGCCACAGTGGTTTACTGCGGAGATCTCAAACCTCATCAAGGAGAAGAAAAAAGCATTCATCTCTTACAAAAAATCAGGGAAGCAGGACTCTAGAGCAGACTACCTGACCAAATCAAAAGCCGTCAAAACAGCAGTCAGAGAGGCTAAATTCCACATGGAAGAGTCTCTGGCAAAGAACATCCAGAAGGGAGATAAATCCTTCTTCAGGTATATCAGTGACAGAAGAAAAAACTCAGGCGGGATTGTAAGTCTTAGGAATCCAGACGGAGACTATGTGGATAAGGATTCGGAAAAAGCCCAACTATTAAATGAATACTTCTGCTCAGTCTTCACCCGAGAAGCGCCGGGGCTTGGCCCTCAGCTACAGACAAGGGTTGGCTCAGTTGACCCTTTTAGTAACTTTGAGTTTACGCCCAGCAGTGTCTACGGTGAGCTGTCAAAGCTCAAGGTTAACAAAGCAATGGGGCCGGACAACCTGCACCCCAGGGTGCTTAGGGAACTGAGTGATGTCTTGGCGGAGCCACTGTCCATGCTCTTCAACCTCTCCCTTAGTACAGGCAGCGTCCCGTTGGACTGGAGGACGGCTAACGTCATTCCACTCCACAAGAAAGGCTCAAAGATGGAGACAGAAAACTACAGACCAGTGAGTCTAACATCGATAGTGAGCAAACTAATGGAAACTCTAATCAAACACCAATTGGATAAAATCCTGGATGAAAAGAATCTACGGGATCCCCGACAACATGGATTTACTAAGGGGAGATCATGCCAATCCAACCTGATCAGCTTCTTTGATTGGGTGACGGAGAAGCTGGATATTGGGGAGTCCCTGGACATCGTGTACCTGGACTTTAGCAAAGCATTCGATAGCGTACCACACCGCAGGATGCTGGGCAAGATGAGTTCTATAGGATTAGGTGACACATTGACGCAATGGGTTGGGAACTGGCTTGGAGGTAGGCTTCAAAGGGTGGTGGTGAATGGCACCCCCTCCGAAATGACGGAGGTGATCAGTGGAGTGCCACAGGGCTCAGTCTTGGGCCCAATCCTATTCAACATCTTTATAAGGGACTTGGCAGAAGGGCTTCGAGGTAAAATAACATTATTCGCCGATGACGCCAAACTAAGTAATGTAGTGGGCAAATGCACAACAGACAAAGATTCAATGCCCGACAACATGATGCACGACCTACTCCTGCTGGAGCGCTGGTCTAGGACATGGCAACTCAACTTCAATGCCAAAAAATGCAAAATTATGCACCTGGGCAGCCAAAATCCATGCAAGTCTTATACCCTTAATGGCGAGATCCTAGCAAAAACGGTAGCAGAACGAGACTTGGGGGTGATCGTCAGTGAGGACATGAAGTCTGCCAATCAAGTGGAGCAGGCTTCATCCAAGGCAAGACAAATAATGGGTTGCATACGAAGGGGTTTCGTCAGCCGTAAGGAGGAAGTCATTATGCCATTGTATAGATCCATGGTGAGGCCCCACCTGGAATACTGTGTGCAATTTTGGAGGCCACATTATCGCAAGGATGTGCTGAGACTGGAGTCGGTGCAGAGAATGGCCACCCGGATGGTCTCGGGTCTCAAGGATCTTCCATATGAAGAACGGCTTGACAAATTACAGCTATACTCGCTCGAGGAGCGCAGAGAGAGGGGAGACATGATCGAGACGTTCAAGTATCTTACGGGCCGCATCGAGGCGGAGGAAGATATCTTCTTTTTCAAGGGTCCCACGACAACAAGAGGGCATCCGTGGAAAATCAGGGGCGGGAAACTACGAGGTGACACCAGGAAATTCTTTTTCACTGAAAGAGTGGTTGATCGCTGGAACAGTCTTCCACTACAGGTGATTGAGGCCAGCAGCGTGCCTGATTTTAAGGCCAAATGGGATAGACACGTGGGATCTATTCACAGAGAAAGGTAGGGGAGGGTCATTAGGGTGGGCAGACTAGATGGGCTGTGGCCCTTATCTACCGTCTATTTCTATGTTTCTATGTTTCTATGAGTTTCAAAGAAGACATATAGATGTTGAAAAGAATAGGGGACAGAGGTGTTCCCGCGGGACTCCACATAGCGGTCTCCAAGGAGAAGACATGGTGCCATTCATGTTAACAGTGTAAGAGTGGGATCGTAAAAATTTCAAGAACCAGTCTAAGACTGTGGAATCAATGCCTATCTGAAGGTACGACGAGAGAGATAGGAAGAAAACCAGGAGAGAGCAAAACCCCGGAATCCCAGCAAGAACAAAGTGTCGAGAAGAGCCAGTGATCAACAGTGTCAAAGCAGACAGATCGAGAAAAATGAGGATAGAGTAGAGTCCCTTGGATTTGGCCAGGAACAGGTCATTAGAGACTTTAGCAAGGACGGTTTCCGTAGAGTGGAGAGGGCGAAAGCCCGATTGAAGCGGGTCAAGAATATTATGAGAAAAAAGGGCGAAAGCCCGATTGAATCGGGTCAAGAATATTAAGAGAAGAAAGGAAGTCCAGGCAATCCCCTTTCCCTTGCAGACCTCTAATGCCGGTGCTGGAAACTAGTGTTCATAAGTGCCTTAATTGAAGCTTCCGCACAAGACGCTGAAGTGAAAATCAGTAGGGTACCAGCAAGTCTCAGATAAACAGGAGAATGATAGATTTTTCTTGATTCCTAGCCTAGGTTGCAGTTTTCAGCTCAGTCTTCATTCTCTTGCCCATGAGTTCTGAAATGCATTTATTTGGAGTTTCAAGTTTGTTCATTTAAAAATAATATTCAAACCTAACAGCATATATTTTACAATTTACAAGGAAGCAAAATGAGCATGTAATATTTTTTCTTTAAATTTTTCACTTTTGAAATGTAGAAGTAGGTTAAATCTATATATACTATTGGCAAGTTTTCCAGTCACTGCTCTGTTTAACAACTTATGATTTTGAAGGAAAAATGTTTTGTTTTTTTAAATAGTAGAAACTGGGTAAAGCCTTAGCTCAGAAAATCAGCAGGAAGGCCGCAGCTTAACTCACCAGTCCACATCTCAATAAACCCTCCCAACTCTTACTTTCCTACTGTCCAATCAACTCCAACTCCTACTATATATATGAAATCTAAGACAAATTTGATTACAGAAACATAAGATTGTTTTTATGCACAAAATAAGAACAGGCTACAAAATACATTTATTTGAGGCTTTTTAATAAAGAACCTGAACAACACAAATGAAAATAAATATTCAACACACTGTTGTAAATTTTATTTTCACATTGAAGTGAGAGCTTGACTCCACCCCCCACCCAAAATTGCTTACGACTCTGCCTTCTGAATTTTGCTTTTGTTCCTGCTGCTTAACACTGGGCTGGATGAACAGTATATGCACAGATAAGAGTTGTCTAATAATATGTACCTTATGTAAAAGAGCTATACTAGACATACAAAATTTCCTCCAGTTTTGCCACGATTCTTTAGCTATTGGGAAAACAGGGATTTATAGAGAAGTATAGGAATGGCAGCAAAAGATAAAATAGTGAGGCAGGGATCAGTGGAGGAGGAGCCTAAATATTAGAGCAGTGGGTTAAGAACCAGGGGATCCTGGCTCAAATCTCATTGTGATTCCTTGTGATCTTGGGCAAGCCACTTAACTCTGTTGCCTCAAGGACAAACTTAAAGAGTGTAAGACCTCCATGGGACAGAAATACTTGTATTCCCATGGTTATCTGAATATAAACTGTTTGGATAGCTTTTGAGCTTGCAAGCGATATATAAGGAATTAAATGCATTGAAATAAACATCAGAAAATTATATTTTATCTGGAGGATTCTGGGTTAGGGAGGTGGTGGGGGATGGGAGTTAATATGGCTCAGTGAAATATTTCTTTTATGTTTTGTTTAGGATTTGAGCATGTGCCAACTTAAAAATGTTAGAATTAAAAAAAAAAATATTGGTTTCTTTACTGTTAGTAACTCTTATGATTTTAACCAATAATAAGGTATCATCCCAGTACTAAATATCTTGAATGATAGCCTACAAATCTTGTCTATATCTCAAGCATCAAATTATCACAAATCAAGAACTTTCTTTGCCATTTGTTTCTAATATTACTTTCAAAGTATGCTGCTGGATTACTAACAAAGACTAAAAAATTGCTGTTATCAGAATAGCTGGTATTTTGGAGGAGGAGGAGAAGCAACTGGCAGAGGCAGCCCTAATATAATTTATAGCTCGATGTCTTAACATGTGCCCTATTTAGGCGCCAGGAGTACTTTATTTTTCAGCATCACAGAAATAGCTTCAAGTTCTCACGTAGGAACGTTGCTTTTCTGAAATCTTGTTTTGGTGGTTGTCCTCTATCTGCCAGTGTATATAAATGATAACGAAAAACAGGATAAAAGAGCCCAATGTGACCCACATTCTGCAAATGAGCTGCGAACTAAATGCCTGAAAATTTGGCCTGCAGTATACTGCTATTTTTCCAGGTTATAATATATTTTACTGGTCTACAGTAAGCTGTACATAGACCCTTACGTCACATGTTTTCATACTGTGAGAGAGGTATCTGAGGTGTTTGAGTGGATACATAACTCTGTTCAAGAGATTCAAAAGCAGTATGTGTAATTTTTTTTTTTTTTTTTTTGCACACCTTCAAGTTTCACAGACTATAGACCTATATAGTGGAAGGGCTCAACTTTCATAAATGCATCAAGTGGATCATTTTATAAAAGTCTTTCCAGCTATAAAGCCTACTGTACACTTGGTAAAGGTGTCTTATAAAACTATACTGCCATATATAGATGGAAAAGGTATGCACGACAGAAGATTGCAGGTACTTCTACATCAGGGGTGTCAAACTCAATCACATAAGTGGGTCGAAATCTATTACATAGGCTAAGTCGCGGGCCAAATTTTTTAAGATACTTAGAGGCCCTTTTATTAAGGTACGCTAACTGATTTAGCTCGCGCTAAATGCGCACCTTAATAAAGACTTTTCCTCTTTCTTTTAGGTCCTAGTTCACGCCTGCTGTCTAACAGCAGCTGACAGGATTTCAAATCTTCCCCACCACCCCAGGGTCTACCATCTCTTCCTTTCTGTTCCCAACTACCCTCCTGTCCAGTATCTCTATCCCCCCCCCCTTCTACACCATCCCTTGTGTCCTTCTCTGCCCTTCTGTTCCTTTCCTCCCTCCATCCCATTGCCCACCATCTCTCTCCTTCTCCTCTATTTTAGGCCCATTATTTCCCCCCCCCCACCCAAGTTCCTATATTTACCAGAAAGTGCAGTAGCTACTATCACCAACTCCTCCCACCCAACATAACACGTCCAGTCAGTTCAGGACGCTGGAGGGAGGAAAATGGAGTGGGGGAGGGGTTGGGATACATCCAAACACATATTGTTGCTGCCTAATAATAATCCGGTTTTACTAGATTGCTTCTTTTATTGCACGGAGCGGAGGAAAACGCGGGAAAACAAAACATTTAACACATACATGCTGTTAAAACTATCAACTGCCACAACAAAAACGGGCACACTCACTCCCACCAATTGGGTGTCTGTTGCAGCGGTGACGGACAAGCACGAGGACCAATGAGGAAAAGAGTGCCAACCCTAGCTATTCACGTGTCCTTCTAGAGCAGGGGTGTTGAGGATCTCCAGTTGGCTATAGCGCACCTAGCAAGCTGCCTCAGCCTCTGCAGCACATTCCCTCTGCCGCTGACCCACCCCTCTTCTGATGTACGGGATGGCGGCAGAGAGAACATACTGCTGAGGCTACAGAAACCTACTAGGATCGCTACAGCCGACCAGCGATCCTCGGTAGGCTGCTTAGAAGATGCAACTGGGAAGCCGGGAGGGAAGGAACGGCGGACCAAATCTTGGGCCAAATGTGGCCCGCGGGCCAGAGTTTGACACCCCTGTTCTACATAGACTGAATGCAGGCATTCCCAGGGGTGTAATTTAGGCTGCAGAGGCAGAACTATGATGTATATACATATTTTATAAAATACACAGGTACAAGTGTAGAGTCCATGCACACCTTTACATCCTCAGATGGGTGTAAATTTGTGTGTTTGATTTTTACTGAATCTAGTTCCAGGTGCCTATGTCACAAAGGCATACTGTTTGTTAAGATTCTTAAACCACTTGTGGTTTAAGAATAATATGTAAACCACTTGTGGCACAACCAAAGTGGTTTACATATTATTTATAGGTACTGTATTTTCTCTGTCCCTGGAGCGATCACAATCTAAGGGATTGTTTTAAATTTCAAGTTTTATTTTATTTGATATATCGCTTAAAAAGCCTAAGCAGTTTCCATGCAAATTGTATACAATTATATATATATTTTTTTAAAATAGGGGAAACATACAAAGTAATTATTATAAAACACAAGGGAACTAACATACATGACACAAAAGGGGAAACCGGTAAGAGAATATATCATGAAATAAAACGGAAGGTGAGAGGAACAAACCAAACAGGAATGGTGTAAAGGAGTACAGATGCACTAAACAATTTTGCACACCCTAATGATTAGAACTTGCGAAATGGTAAAATGCCCATAGGGGTAAAGGGGGATGGACTTGATATACTGCTTATTCTTTGTGGTTTATACCAGGGTTTCTCTATATTTTCAAGCCAAGTATCACCTAAGCCTAACAAATACCAATCGAGTACCCCTGCCCAAGCTCTACCCCAGATCCACCCAAACTCCGTCCCTGACTCCATAATAATAGTCCTAATTGTAATGCAATTTCTTCCATCCATTTTTCATATACACACATAATAATCTTAATACATAATGGTAACCACAAAATTAAAAAAAAAAAAGCACACTGTACGCAGAGAAAATGTTAATTATCATTTATATTTGGGGGGGGTTTTCAAAGAGGTCAAGGCAGATGACTTTAAAATATGCAATGTCACCTCAGTAACAACTATACAAAAATAGGAGTGTGTGGCGCAGTGGTTGAAGCTACAGCCTCAGCACCCTGGGGTTGTGGGTTCAAATCCCGCGCTGCTCCTTGTGACCCTAGGCAAGTCACTTAATCCTCCATAGCCCCAGGTACGTTAGATAGATTGTGAGCCCACCGGGACAGATAGGGAAAATGCTTGAGTACCTGATTGTAAACCGCTTAGATAACCTTGATAGGTGGTATATAAAATCCTAATAAACTTAAAAAACTTATGCAAAATATAAACAGCAGATACAAATTCTCAAAACTAACACATTTTGATCACTAAATTGAAAATAAAATCATTTTTCCTACTTTTATTGTTTGGTGATTTCATAAGTCTCTGGTTGCACTTCCTTCTGACTGTACATCCAATATTTCTTTCTTTCTTTCTTTCTTCCTCCTGCATGCTTCCTTTCCTCCAGACCTCATTCCATTCCCCAACCAACATCTCTCTCTGTCCCTCCATGAGTCCAACTGCCTGTTCCCCCCCTCCACACTAAAGCTGAAGACGATTTCTCCCTGCCTCCCCACCCCACCCCCAAAACTGACCCTGCCACCCGACACTCCATTCCCAAATTTTTCTTCCTCTCTCCCTGCCTGCCCTCCCTCTGCTGAAATCACCGCTGCCGCAGATTTCTCCCTGGCCCCATCTCCGAAGCCGACCCTGCCACCCGACAAGCTCTATTCCCACCCATCACTCCCCCCCCTGCCGCAGCAGCAACTGCATGTGGCCAGCCCACAAGCCTTGCCCTCCACCCCCCTCCCCCCGATGTCAATTCTGATGTCAGAAAGAAGGTTCCGGGCCAGCCAGGCAGCGATTGGCTGGCCAGGAAACTTTTCTCTGATGTCAGAATTGATGTTGGGGGAAGGCTTGTGGGCTAGCAGCGTGCAGTCGCTGCATGCGCCTGGCCTGTCCCTGTTGCTGCGGCAGAGAGGGTGTGGGAATGGAACGTGTCGGGTGGCAGGGTCAGCTTCGGGGGTGGAGCAGGGAGGAATCCAACAGGCAGCCTGCTTGCCCCCTGGGGTACGTATTCCGCAGGTTGAGAAACACTGATTTACACAATCAAAGTGGTTTACATGGAGCAATTAAATGTTAAGTAACCTGCCCAGAGTCACAAGGAAATGCAGGGAGAATCAAACTCACAACGTCAGAGTGCTGAGGCAGCTTTCTAAACACTAGGCCAAGGATAAAATGGGTGTCTTAGCGTGCACTAAATCAGTTAGCACACCTTAGTAAAAAAAAAAAACCAAAAACCCTAAGTTTGTACCTGGGGCAACAAAAAATTGCATGATTTGCCCACAAGGAACTGCAGAAGGAACCCTGTTCTCAGCCCACTGCACTAAACATTAGGCTACCTCTCCACTGCTTTATATGCACATATAAAATAGGTTCCTAAGAATTTTCAACATAGGTGTCCTGTTATAAAATTGCCCCAAAGTGATAAACATCTCTCTGAATACAAACCACTGTCACTTACCCATGCCCTGATGGGCCCATGCTCAAAAGATTCACAGTAGAAGAAACTCTACTGCTAATCCAGAGAGTGGTAGAAAACTGGAATGCTCTTCTGGAGTCTGTCATAGGGGAAAACACCCTCCAGGGATTCAAGACAAAGTTAGACAAGTTCCTGGTGAACAAGAGTGTACGCTGGTAGGGCTAGTCCCAGTTAGGGCATAGAGAAGGTAGACAGGGACAGATTCTTCAGACTGTGGGGAACCACAAGTACAAGGGGTCACTCGGAGAAACTGAGAGGGGACAGGTTTAGAACAAATGCTAGGAAGTTCTTTTTTACCCAGAGGGTGGTTGACACATGGAACGCGCTTCCGGAGGTTGTGATAGGCCAGAGCACATTACAGGGGTTCAAGGAAGGTTTAGATAGGTTCCTAAAGGATAAGGGGATTGAGGGGTACAGATAGAAGTAGAGGTAGGTTATAGAAATGGTCAGGAACCACTTCACAGGTCATACACCTGATGGGCCACCGCGGGAGCGGACCGCTGGGCGCGATGGACCTCTGGTCTGACCCAGTGGAGGCAACTTCTTATGTTCTTATGGTCTTTGACCAGAGAGCCGCCGCGTGAGTGGACTGCGGGGCATGATGGACCACTGGTCTGACCCAGCAGCGGCAATTCTTATGTTCCAGCATGTTCAAATCCAGCATGCATTAAAATTGCGGCGGCAATTTGCTGCTCATTACTTTGAGCTAATTTTCCTGTCAGTGCCTGAGCACTGATTGACTCAAGCACTGACAGGAAAATTTTTTTTAAAAAAGCATGCCAGTCCCTTCCCTGAGCCTGAGCAGAACCACAAGGGCCAGGACCAACTCCCTACCACTTGAATCCCTACCACTGGCCCTTCACATACATTAGTGATAGGAGAGAGTAAGTGTTTGGGTTCATGGGAGAGAAGGGGTGTCCTTAGACACCTCCTCTCTCAACCAAACCTCAACAATGCCCTTGACCAGATGTTAGTTTTCCAGTGCAAACAAAGCAAAAAACTGCAGACTTTGTACTCGATGCAGGCAGACTTTATTTAAAGTAAAACATTAGATTAAAAACCTTTTACCAGGCGAGGGACCCAACACGGTCCGTGTTTCGTATAATCTTCATCAGGGGTCCAATGAGCGACACGCTGAGGAAATTCGAAACGTTGGTGACACGCTGAAAATGCTGCCGAGTTTTCCAGTGCTACAGGCACCGGGCAGCTCCCCTTTTTTTAGGCATACAGCAGACTTACTAATAACCACATTTAAATTAATTCACATGCATTTAAATGTGGTCTGTACTAATAATTTCAGGACTGGCACTGAAACCATTAAAGCATTCCATGCACTAATGCCAGCGCAATTCTGATGCTAATCACCTCTAGCACTGACGTTAGGTTTTAAGCATCGGCCTATGGGTGCTTTATTATTTTCCCATAGGCTATTCACCCAGTACATAATTAATTTCTAGACCCCCCCCCTGCTTTAAAATCGTAATGCCAGCAAATAGCCTGCAAAGTAGACATGCAGTGGGTTTGTTAGTCTATTATAACATGAACTTCCGGCACTCTTCCTTTATCAGACTGGTAAGAAAAAAAAGGAGTAAACGGGAGGCAGCAAAATTTGACTTTAAGTATCAAAAATAAAACTAGAAACATGTTTCTATGATAAAGACCAAATGGCCCATCCAGTCATAAAAACATAAAAATTGCCATACTGGGACATACCGAAGGTCCATCAAGGCCAGTATCCTGTTTCCACCAGTGGCCAAACTAGGTCCCAAGCACCTAGCTAGATCCCAACTAGTAAAATAGATTTTATGCTGCTTATCCTAAAAATAAGCAGTGGACTTCCCCAAGCCATCTCAATAATGGCCTATGAACTTCTCTTTTAGCAAATTATCCAAGCCTTTTTTAAACCCCACTAAGCTAACTGATTTCACCACATTCTCCAGCAACAAATTCCAGAGTTAATTACATGTGTGAAAAAATATTTTCTTTGGTTTGTTTTAAATCTACTATTGCACATCTACAACATCTACCATCTCCTCCTCTCCCTAAGAGATCCCATGTGCCTGTCCCACACTTTCTTGAATTCAGACACACTCTGTGTCTTCACCATCTCTACCAGGAGACAATTAGATTACTCCTGAGCCTATCACCTCTTAACTTCATCCTATGCCCTCTCACTCTGAGGTTTACTTTCAGTTGAGACTCACCTCATGCATATTTATACCATGCAGGTATTTAAACACCTCCCCTCTCCCACCTTTCCTTCAAAGTATACATATTGAGATCTTTAAGTCTGTCCCTGCATGCCTTATGATGTAGACTACCAACCATTTTAGTAGCCGTCCTCTGGACTGACTCTAACCTATTTATGTCTTTTTGAAGGTGCAGTCTCCAGAATTATACACAATATTCTAAACCAGTCTTATACAGAGGCATCAATAACTCCTTTTTCCTACTGGTCATTCCTCTCCCTCCACTCTGTCAAAAAAATTACAAAGACTTTGGGACACTCGATGAAGTTACATGAAAATACTTTTAAAACTAATAGGAGGAAAAAAATTTTCACTCAGAGAATAGTTAAGCTCTGGAACGCATTGCTAGAGGTTGTGGTAAGAGCGGATAGTGTAGCTGGGTTTTAAGAAAGGTTTGGACAAGTTCTTGGAGGAAAAGTCCATAGTCTGATATTAAGAAAGACATGGGGGAAGCCACTGCTTGCCCTGTATTGGTAGCATGGAATATTGCTACACCTTGGGTTTTGGCCAGGTACTAGTGACCTGGATTGGCCACCATGAGAATGGGCTACTGGGCTTGATGGACCATTGGTCTGACCCAGTAAGGCTATTCTTATGTTCCCAGCCATCCTTCTAGCTTTCGCCATTGCATTTTCAACCTGTTTGGCCACCTTAAGATCAACACATACCATCACACCCAAGTCCTACTCTTCTTTCATACACAAAAGGTCTTCATCCCCTAAACCAGCAATCTTTGTTGCAAGGCCCACGAGCCAATGGCAGTCTGCAGAGATCATCTGGGTGGCCTATGCTGCAGTCTGGGGTTCCATCCCCCTCCTGGCAGCTACTCTTTCACACTTTGGGCTGTCTGCAACGTGAATGAAGAAAATATGCTGCTTTCGGTGGCCCAGAAGCTTTCCTTCTGCCACTGCTTCCTGTCCCTGCATAGCAGTAGCTTCCTGTCCCCTAAGCAGTAGCAGAGAGAAAGCTTCTGGGTTACCAAAGGCAGCATGTTTATTTCATTCATACTGCCAGCAGTTCAAAGAGTGAAAGAGCAGCTGCTGGGAAGGAGAAGGGTGAGCAAGCACCAGATCATAGGGGGTGAGGGGGATCACGAGAGGAGGGTTACTGAAGAGAGATGATGGACTACAGGGATGGGAAAGAATGAAAGAAAAAGGTGCCAGACCTCCAGGGAAGGGAAGTGAAGGACAGAGATGCTAGACCATGGTAGAGAGAAAGAAGGAAGGGAAGGAATACCGAAAGTCCACAAGAAGTGGGAAAGGGAAGGAGAGCAATGTCAGACTACTGGAGGGTGGAGGGAAGGAGAGAAAGATGCCAGAGTGGGGAAAGGAAGAGGAGGGAAGAAAAGGAAAGGAGAGGAGAGAGATACCAGACTACTGGAGGGAAAGAGATAGAGAGATACCAGACTACTGGAGGGAAGAGGAAAGGAGGACAGAGAGATTCCAGACCACGGAAGGGAAGGAGAAGATAGAGATTCCAGACTAAGGTAGGGGAGACAGGGAAGAGAAGGGCAGAGAGATGCTAGACCATAAAGGGGGAGGAGAGAAAGGATGGAGGGGAGAGAGATGCCAGACTGTGGGAAGGAGAAGAGAAAGAGGTCAGCCCATCAGACAGGGAGATAGAGGGAGGAGATGCTACACAGATGTGGGTAAGGGAAGAGAGAGGGAGGAAAAAAATGCTGCACAGGGACAGGAGGGGTGGGGAAGGAAGAGAGATGGAAAAAAATGTTATGTAAGAAAAAATGGGATTAGGGGAGAAGAAAGAGGGAGGCGATGGTACACATGAACGGAAGGGAATAGAATGGCAGAGAGGGAGAAGATGGTGCATTTGGATACATGGGAAGGGAAGAGAAGACATGGAAAAGTAGATAGATTTGAGAAGGAAGCAGAAAAATTGAAAAAAGATGAATATTATGTTAATGCCAAAGATTGATCCAAACAGACCGGGGACTTTGAATTAAGTTCAAGTTCAAGTTTATTTGTTCTTAATGAATCGCCTATTTAAATTACTAGGCGATGTACAACATAATAAAATATACAAATAAAATATTAGTGTTAACATATAAAATAACTTTTGTTATGGGTTAAAACATTACATACAAAATACATACATATAAAATGACTTTGTTATGGGTTAAAACTTACATGAATTGTGTAGGTAAGTGGGAAAAAGTTACAATGTTTGGATAGAAGAGAAGGAAAAACATAAAAGGAAAGAACAAAAAAAGGGGGGGGGGGTAATTTTAGCTGCTTAAGTAAGAATCGATTATTAATATGCTAGGAATCATAAGCATCTTTAAAGAGAAATGTTTTTAGAGTTTTTTTAAATAAGGTTAAGTCTTTTAATTCTCTGATATATTGGGGTAAAAGATTCCACGATTGGGGGGCCATAACTGAAAACATATCGTGCCGTCTAATTCCTATTACTTTCATTGAGGGAACGGAAAGAAGATTATGAGAAGTCGAGCGGAGAGACCGTGTCGTGCTATAAGGGATTAGCCACCTGTTGATAAATTGTGGTTCATTAAAACTCAAGGGGGCAAAACTTTCAAAATAGAACAAAAACACAGAAGAACCCCCCTCTCATCAATACTGGGCAAGTTTCTCAAATATCATCATCATGTAACATTTAAAGGCTTTTAAATATTTAAATGTGCTCATAAGCTCTTCAGTAAGGCGCCACAACAGCGGTACAACGTTGCTGGAAAGGTGCTTGAATTTTAATTATAACACATTACATGGAGCAAGGAATCTTGCTTCTACTGGAGTAGCAAATGTTGTAGCTCTACAAAAACTATTTAACAGTAGACCACTTATCTGATAAGGTCAGTTCACGGCTCCAATACAGTCAGTGATTCACTAAGCTACATCAGAAAGCCAGAAGAATAAGCTTTTTGTATTGATTTTATTTGCAGTGTGCAGTGCCTGAGTCCTTTGATCTACACACTTGATGTTGAAAAAAAGACGTGTGTAGATCAAAGGACTCAGGCACTGCACACTGCAAATAAAATCAATACAAAAAGCTTATCCTTCCGGCTTCCTGATGTAGCTTAGCGAAACATAGACTGTGTTGGAGCCATGAACTGACCTTTTCAGATAAGTGGTCTACTGTTAAACAGTTTTTGTAGAGCCATAACATTTGCCACTCCAGTAGAAGCAAGATTCCTTGCTCCATGCAATGTGTTATTATTACAATTCAAACACCTTTTCAGTGACGTTGTACCGCTGTTGTGGTGCCTTACTGAAGAGCTTAAGAGCAAATTTAAATATTTAAAAGCCTTTAAATGTTACATGACGATATTATTTGAGAAACTTGCCCAGTATTGATGAGAGGGGGGTCTTCTGTGTTTTGTTCTATTTTGAAAGATGGATGTAGGGCAGAAAGTGAAGGAGAGAAAAACAATAAATGGATAAGAAAGCCCTGGACAGAAGGAAGTGCACAGACAGAAGGAAGTGCAACCAGAAACTGGGAACAGATGATTAGAAAAATAAAAATCACAAGACAACAAAGGTAGGAAAAATTTGTCGGCTCTCCTTCACTCCTTTGGACCCAAAACAGCCCTCATTTAAAAATTAGCAAAGACCATTGCCTTAAACTGTACCAGTTCCTCCTATTTTGTACATCCCTATTCAGTAAAATTATTTGAACCAAACTGAGCTGTCATCAGTGGCATAGTAAGGGGGGATGCGGGAGCAGACTGCCACGGGCACCATCTTGGTGTGGGCACCGGCACCTCTCCTCATTTCCACCCCAGTCCTTCCCCACTACATGAACGTCTTGCCTTCCCTCCGTGCCTCTAATCTCTTCACCGACATAAGCAGCAGCTCCAACCTGCTGCTCATGCCGGCCTCAGCTCTCCCTCTGACATCACTTCCTGGTTGCAGGACCAGGTAGTGACATCTGAGAGAGAGCTGAGGCCAGTGCAGACAGCAGGTCAGAGATACTGCTTATGTCGACGAACTCAAAGAGGTACGGGGGAAGGGGTGTGCAAACATGGTGGGAGGGGCAGAGAAGAAGGCAAGAGGGCACCGCCACCCCGGGCCCTCTCCCACCCTCTTTACACCACTGGCTGACATCAATAACCAAGGGTAGTTAAGTCATTTCATAGTAACAGCCCAGCAATCCTTAACAACATTATAGTGTTTCCTGGCTTTTAAATACATTACCGCTTAAGTGGAACTCATATGTTTACCGTAATTTGAAATCCTAACCTTTCTGAACCATGTAAGCATTTATTTTCAAGCAACTCTTTTTCCTGCTAGGTTAGTAGGTGTGGCACAATCACTTTTCTCTCTATTTTCCATGTTTACCTTGTTCCCCCACTTCTTGTATCCTATGCTAAGAAACAGTTATGATCATTTCATTAGCTAGTGCCTGGCATCCACTGGGAAGAGCTGTCTGAAAAAGAAGTGCTAAAGCATTCATCATCATTACATCAGCAATGGGGAAATTCATACTGATCACTATCAGCCTTTGGACTGTCTCAATCACCACACAAGCAAACATAGCATGTTTAATTTTTCACAAACAACTGGGTATTCAAGGAGATGATTCATCTGCACTGCTTTGATCCACATTACTGAAATCAGTCTTTGGGGAGGGGATCCAATTTAAAAAAAAAACAACTCAGCTGGATAAAAAAAAACTCTGTGAAAGTGAAAACATACATACAGACACGAAGGGAAGGGGCACAATGAAAAATCACAAAATTACAGTTTCTCTCAAGGGTAAAAGAGTCTTTATCAAGTTTATCAAAACTAGTTACATTGGGTCTTGGGGAAATATATGCAGAGCTCAAAGAATGTTTGGTTTCCTCACAGACTTGCTTGCTGCAAAGTAATATCCAATAATTTTGAACCACCATCCAAGCTCTTATTTTATATACCTTCAAATTATTAAAGCTCTTCTAAATAGAAGTAGGAGGAGAGTGTGGCATAGTGGTTAAGAGCAACACAACATCCTGTGGTTGTGGGTTGAAACCCTGTGCTGCTCCATGTGACCCCAGGCAAGTCATTTAATCCTCCACTGCCACAGATGTATTAGACAGATTATGAGCCCACCAGGACAGATAGGGAAAATGCTTGAAGTACCTGTATGTAAACCGCTTTGAATGTGGTTGTAAAACTACAAAAAGGTAGTATACAAGTCACTTTCCCTGATGTCATAATGCCTCATTCCACCAGTGCTTAAAGATACAACCTCATCAGTGATGTCACAATGGCTTCATTCATTGTTCTATACTTGGCTCACTTCTGATATTACATTGGATGACAGTGTGGTACAGTGGTTAGAGCTACAGCCTCAGCACCCTGAGGTCGTGAGTTCAAACTCCACGTTGCTCCTTGTGACCCTGGGCAAGTCACTTAATCCTCCACTGCTCCAGGTACATTAGACAGATTGTGAGCCCACCAGGACAGATAGAGAAAAATGCTTGAAGTACCTGTATGTAACCACTTTGAATGTGTAAAAACTGCAAAAAAAAAAAAAAAAAAAAAGGATTGGAACTTATATACTGCCTTTTTATAGTTTTACAACCACATTCAAAGCAGTTTACATACAGGTACTTCAAGCATTTTCCCTATCTGTTTTGGTGGCCTCACAATCTGTCTAATGTACCAGGGGCAGTGGAAGATTAAGTGACTTGCCCAGGGTCACAAGAAGCAGTGCAAGGTTTGAACCCATAACCTCAAGGTGCTGAGGCTGTAGCTCTAACCACTGCACCACACTCTTTCCCTAAAGCCCTCTAGGTTTCTTTGAAATCCAGCACCACCCTGAGTCAGGGGCTAGAGCAGACAAAGAACTCTCGGCAAGGACCCTAAAGTGATTGACTAGGTTAAGTGGAAGAGCAACAGAGGGTAATGGTAAATGGAGTTCACTCTGAAGAAAAGTGATGTTGGTGATGGAATGGCACAAGGACCAATTTTGGGTGCAATTCTTTTTAACATTTTTGTAAACTGCAAAAAAAAAAAAAAAAATTTGTCCGATTGTATTAGTGTTATTTGCTTAGAAAGCACAGTAACTTACCGTAACAGGTGTTATCCAGGGACAGCAGGCAGATATTCTCACATGTGGGTGGGTGATGTCATCCACGGAGCCCCGACGCGGACAGCTTTTCAAGCAAACTTGATTGAAGCTTTCAAGTTTGCTAGTGCTGCACCACGCATGTGTATGCCTTCCTGATCCACTAGAGGGCGCATACCCTCCTCATGGTCCTCAGTTCAGATAGCTAGCAAAGAAGCCAACCTCGGGGAGGCGGGCGGGTTGTGAGAATATCTGCCTGCTGTCCCTGGATAACACCTGTTACGGTAAGTAACTGTGCTTTATCCCAGGACAAGCAGGCAGCATATTCTCACATGTGGGTGACCTCCAAGCTAACCAAAAAGGGACGGAGGGAAGTTGGCAATTCAAGAAAACAGATTACGCAAAACCGACTGGCCAAACCGGCCGTCACTCCTGGACAGAGTATCCAGGCAGTAGTGGGAGGTGAAAGTATGAACCGAAGACCAAGTGGCAGCCTTGCAAATCTCTTCGATAGGCGTCGACCTGAGGAAAGCTACAGAAGCCGCCATCGCTCGGACTTTATGTCCCGTGACTCGACCATGCAGCGCGAGACCAGCCTGAGCGTAGGAAAAGGAAATACAAGCAGCCAACCAGTTGGACAAGGTGCGCTTGGAAACTGGGCGTCCCAACCAATTAGGGCAAAGAACAAAAAGAATTGAGGAACCGTCCAAGGAGACTGAGTGCGTTGAAGACAAAAAGCCAACGCCCTCTTACAGTCAAGTGTGTGAAGCGCCACCCCGCCAGGAGGCGAGTGGGGCTTCGGAAAAAAGACCGGAAGAACAATGGAAAGATCGAAAGGAAAGTCCGAAACCACCCTGGACAAGAACTGGGGTTGAGCACGCAGGACCACCGTGTCATGATGAAATACAGGAAAAGACGGGTCCGCAACCAGAGCTTGCAGCTCACTGACTCTGCGAGCAGACGTGAGAGCAACCAGGAATACCACCTGCCAGGTGAAGTAATTCAAAAGAGCTTCATCAATGGAATCAAATGGAGGTATCACCAATTGAGCCAGGAACACACAAAGATCCCAAACCACCGGAGGGGCTTTGAGCGGAGGATATACAATGAAGAGATCCCTCATAAAGCAGGAAACCGTCGGATGGACGGAGAGCAGCGTCCCATTCAGCGGCCGATGAAAGGCAGCAAATGCACAGAGGTGGACTCGAATAGATGTAGATTTGAGACCAGACCGAGACAAGTGCAACAGATAATCCAGCATTGAAGGCAAGGAGGCAGAGAGCGAATCCATGCGGTGCTCAGCACACCACACAGCAAATCAGGACCATATCTGGGAAAAGCATTGCCAAGTGGAGATCTTTCGAGAGGCCTCGAGAACACCCCCACCGACTGAGAGAAACAGAAGGAGGGAGGCACGTTGCGAGGAACCAAGCTGATAAGTGTAGAGACTGCAGATTGGAATGCAACAGAAACCGCAACACTGAGACAGCAGAGACGGGAACATAGGTAGAAGCTGAGTCTCCCTGACACGCTGGAGGTGCAGGGAGAACCATGGCTGCCAGGGCCACAGAGGAGCCATCAAGATCCTGGTGGCGCAGACCAACAGGAGGTGTATCAAAGACCCGAGAATCAGAGTAAAGGGAGGGAACGCATAGAGGAACCTGCCCATTCCATCGAGAAGGAAAGCATCCACCTCGATGCGAACCCGGGAGAACATCCTCGAGCAATATCGAGGCAACCAGTGAGTGAGGGGCGAAGCGAACAGAACTACCTGTTGGGTTCCCCACCGAACAACCACATGCCGCAGAGTCTGAGAATGGAGCAACCATTCATGCGGCCGAAAAGGGCGACTCAACGTGTCCACTAGACAATGCTGCACGCCCCGGAAATACACCGCCCGAAGAAAGAAGCAGTGGTGTAACGCCCCCTGCCAATGACGAAGGGCTTCCCTGCAAAGTAACAGGGAACCTGTACACCCTGGCTTGGTCATAGAATACATCGCCACCGAGATGTCGGGACGCACCAGGACCCCGCAATCTTGCAACCAATAACGAAAATCCACCACGGCATTGTAAATGGCCCGGAGCTCCAGCAGATTGATGCGGCTGCGACAGTCCGCACCCGACCAAGGACCCTGAGTCCGAAGGCCGTCGACGTGCACCCCTAAGCCAATGCCGAGGAGTCCATCGGCAGAACCTTCTGATGCGGGGATACGAAGAGGTGGCCCACCAACGAAACAAGCGTGTCAAGGAGGGAGGCACCACACTGTGCTGGGAAGAGGGATCCTGATCCTGCCATCACTGAGATGCTCGGGTCCAGCGGGGAACACGAAGATGAAACCAGGCGAACATCGGGACATCCACCGTGGAGACCCCTGATCCCAAAAGGATCAGCATCAGCTCGGCCGAGGCCAAAGACCGCTGAGACACCAGCCGACTCAAGCGCTGACAGGCGGCCTGCCGAGGCAGAGGCAGAAAAGACCGGAGGCGGACCGAGGACAGAGGGGCCACCTTCCGGCATAAACAAACAAGGGCCTCCCCCTGAGGCCGAGACAAGAAGGAGCGCAGACAAACTGGGTCCAGGTCCGCCCCGACGGACTCCCGAGACTGGGGCGGGCAGAGTCTGACCCACTCCCGTACTAGAAACTAGTGCAGGTCACGAAGGGCCAGGACCAGACGCAGATGGGAGGATGGGAATGCCCAACCGACAGAAGTGAGGCTATACTCCCGGTGCGTAGACACGGAGACACCCCTCCCGAAGGGAGGGGAGGAATCCCCAGAAGGAGAGCAGCCCGGAGGCTATGCGAGAATAGACAAAAAGACGGCCAGGAGTCGCCGAAGCCGGCGGCTGAACCTTAACCCGGCGCTGCTGCAGCTATTGCGGCTGCTGCGAAGGAGGCCGAGATAACACAAGAAAGGTATCCGGAGGGCCCCTCCGGAGAAGGAGTCCAAACCACCAAGGCAGACGGGATTTAGCTGAAGGCGTCCCGATAGGCGAAGGACCGGTCGCGTTCTGAGAGGCGGTTAGTGGCCACCGCAAGAGAGGCCTCAAGAAGCGCAGAACTCACGCAAGTAAAAGCGGCGAGACGATCCTGGAGGTTCGGATCCTCAGCCACACTCTGCGCCAAGCGAGATGACGCATGGCGGGAGCAATAGAGCCGGAGCAGGGAGAGAGTCTCCTCCAGGAAACCAAACTCCGCACTACAAGATTCCGTCATGGCTGCCCGGAATGAACCGAAGAGAAAGCGGGGAACCCTCTCGAACAGGAGCTGGAGACGCCGAGGCGCAAACCCGCAGTCGACGGTGAGGCCCAAAACCTCAGCCGCTGCCGAGGTAAAAAGCCCACAGCGACGTTGCGGCACCAAGCCACAGTCGAGTTCGAAACACAAGGCCACAGCCAACCAAAGGGCACAAAGCCCCAAGCGACATCAAGTCACAAAGCTCCCGTCGACGGCACGAAGCCTCGGCAATGACGAGGCACAGAGCTCCAGCCGACGATGAGGCCCCCAGCCTCAGTCGACATCGAGGCACAAGCCTCAGGCGACGTCGAAGCACAAGCGTCAAGTGACGCGGAGCACACGGCCGCAGCCGACGTCGAAGGTACAAAGCATCCGCCGAGACACCCAGCCTCAGTCGACATCGAGACCCCAAGCCACAGTCGACATTGAGGCAGAAAATCAAAGCACAAAGCCTTAGACGACGTCGAGGCACCCAACCGCATTCTACGTCGAGGCACAAGGCCTCAGGCGGCGGTGAGGCACCAAGCCGTAGTCGACGTCGAGGCACCAAGCCGCAGTCGACGTCGAGGCACCAAGCCGCAGTCGACGTCGAGGCACAAAGCCGCAGTCGACGTCGAGGCACAAAGCCTCAAACGACGTCGAGGCACCAAGCCCCAGTCGACGGCGAGGCACGAAACCTTAGTCGACGTCGAGGCACGAAGCCTCCGTCGACGTCGAGGCACGAAGCCTCCGTCGACGTCGAGGCACGAAGCCTCCGTCGACGTCGAGGCACGAAGCCTCCGTCGACGTCGAGGCACGAAGCCTCCGTCGACGTCGAGGCACGAAGCCTCCGTCGACGTCGAGGCACGAAGCCTCCGTCGACGTCGAGGCACGAAGCCTCCGTCGACGTCGAGGCACGAAGCCTCCGTCGACGTCGAGGCACGAAGCCCAGTCGACGCCGAGGCACGAAGCCTCAGTCGACGTCGAGGCACGAAGCCTCAGTCGACGTCGAGGCACGAAGCCTCAGTCGACGTCAAGGCACGAAGCCACAGTCGACGTCGAGGAACGAAGCCCCAGTCGACGTCGAGGAACGAAGCCCCAGTCGACGTCGAGGAACGAAGCCCCAGTCGACGTCGAGGAACGAAGCCCCAGTCGACGTCGAGGAACGAAGCCCCAGTCGACGTCGAGGAACGAAGCCCCAGTCGACGTCGAGGCACGAAGCCCCAGTCGACGTCGAGGCACGAAGCCCCAGTCGACGTCGAGGAACGAAGCCCCAGTCGACGTCGAGGAACGAAGCCCCAGTCGACGTCGAGGAACGAAGCCCCAGTCGACGTCGAGGCACGAAGCCCCAGTCGACGTCGAGGCACGAAGCCCCAGTCGACGTCGAGGCACGAAGCCCCAGTCGACGTCGAGGCACGAAGCCCCAGTCGACGTCGAGGCACGAAGCCCCAGTCGACGTCGAGGCACGAAGCCCCAGTCGACGTCGAGGCACGAAGCTCCTGTCGACGTCGAGGCACGAAGCTCCAGTCGACGTCGAGGTTCAGAAGTCGGCACCGTACCAATGAAACTGGTAATAAAGGTGCAGCAGTGCGCTCCATAAAGGGCAACCTCGAGATGAGTATTCCCATGAAAGGAGGCACGCTTCGAAGGTCTCGTAGAGGCGGGCACGACTGCACTCGATGCCTGGAATGCCTGAGACTCAGCCGATGGCATTACCGAGGTAACGCAGCTAGAAGACAGAAAGAAAGAAAGAAGACTTACCGGGGATCGAAGCTACTCAGTCCGATTCCAACGAAGGAAAAAGGGTCCCGGCTATCCTGCTCACACGAGGTGAGCCCAGAGAGAGGCCAGGGAAGAAGAAAATACAGCTGCAGCCAAATGAGGCCTAGCCGCATGGCTGAGGCCCAAGAAGGGCCTGCCGGGCAGAAACACAATAAAAAGTCCTTTTTTTTTTTTTTTTTTTAAAACAAAGAAATACACGATCAAGCAACAAACGCACAGCGACTCCCTAACAAAATAAAGAAGCCGCAGTGCTAGAAAGGCACTTAGAAGAACGCAGAGAAGAGAGACAGGGCTTTCTGGCTCCGCGGAAAACTAAGAACTGAGGACCATGAGGAGGGTATGCGCCCTCTAGTGGATCAGGAAGGCACACACATGCGTGGTGCAGCACTAGCAAACTTGAAAGCTTCAATCAAGTTTGCTTGAAAAGCTGTCCGCGTCGGGGCTCCGTGGATGACGTCACCCATCCACATGTGAGAATATGCTGCCTGCTTGTCCTGGGATAATGCTAATACTCTTCTTCTCCCTAGATGTGGGCTTGATTTGTTATTTTCTTATAGTAAGATCAAGTAGTACTGATATTTCTTTTGTTGCTTCTTTATGATTATGGGAAAAGTGAATTTCAAAAATGCAATAAAAAATAAAAAAACATCTTTTTAAGCAATATTGCGAAAGGACTGCCTGGTAAGGTTTGCATCTTTACAGATGATACTAAAATTTGTGATAAGATAGCTTTAGCAAAACTTGAAGAATGGTCCAGAATTTGACAGCTAAGATTTAATATTAAAAAATGCTGGGTCATGCATTTTGGCTTCAAAAACCTGAGGGAGTAGTACAGAACAGGAGGTGAAGTACTCTGCGCATGAAAGAAGAGCGGGGAAAGGAATAATCACAAGGTGGTTAAACGGTGACACATCAAAACCATGCGGGACATTGCCGCGTCGACAATTCCATGCCGACAATCCTGCGCAGGACTTCTGCGCATGCGTTAAAAGTGTTCCTCTTAGCGCTCAGAGGGGGGGGGGGGGGGGGAACCCTACCACTAAACTGACAAGTGTTCGCGCTCACTAAGGGGGTGTGGTGAAAACTGCCGAGTACCTGAAAACCAAAGGAAAACAGCAGTTTAACTCCCCCACACCACCCCCTACGAGAGCAAACACTTGTCAGTTTACTGGGGGGGTTCTCCCCACCCAGAATAGTGCTTCCCGATTCAGGAAAAAAAAATTTTGATTCGATTCAGCCTATTGAGTTGATTTTTCAATTCAATTCGATTTTCCTGCCCAAGTGGGTATTTTTTCAAACATCCTGGTGCGTTTATTTTGTAGCCTCTTCACCCCCATTGCCCTTTCCTACCCACACTGGCGCTGTGGTGTAAACAAAATAAAGAAACAAAAAAGACTTTTCCTCTCTCTCTTAAATCCTAGCTCACGTTTGCGATCTAACACCATCTCTGGCAGGATACACATTTCAAATCTGACATATTGTAATCAAAAAAACTGAAAATGTTTTCTTCTTTTTGTTGTCTGGTCATTATTCAAATCTTGTTGGTCCCAGGTAGAAAATGACACGGTGACAAAATTCATCACCGTTCCCGTCCCCGCGGATAACCGCGGGAAACCATCTTCATGTCATTTTTAAGGAGAGAGGAAAGAATCAGAGTATAATTGGGCACAACCACTGACCCGCAAGCTTTGCTTCGAAGAATGCTGGTGTAGAAGGACCGAGATTGAAATAGACACTAGAAAATGACATGGGATTATTTCCCGCGGTTATCCGCGGGGACGGGAACGGTGATGAATTTTGTCACCATGTCATTCTCTAGTCCCAGGCTCTGGTTGTATTCTGTTAAATCACTTGCCAGAGTCTCCTTCTTTCTCCGTGCTAACCATCCATCTTCCATCTCTGTCCTCCCTTTCTGTTTCCCTTCCCTCCCCCGGAGGTCTGGCATCTTTCCTTTTTTTCATCTTCATCCTCACAGCCACAGTGATAGACTCCACCATCCCCAGATCCAACATCTCTCCTTTTCTCAACTACCCTTTCATCCAGCATCTCTCCCTCCTTGCCCAATGTAACATTTTTCCTTCCCTCCTTTCTGCCTCCCCATCCATCTCGCCCTCTCCATGAGTCCAATACTTTCTGCCTCCTGTAGGCTTTCTCTCTCTTTCCTTGCCTCTTCCCTCAAGTGGCAACCCTCCTTCCCACCCCCCAACCCAACATGCTCTCTCCCCATGCACCATCTCAGCCTCCCCTTAAATGTGTAGCACCTTTCCTTTCCCTCCCTTTCTGCCAGGTCCAGCAGCACCTCTTCTCCCTTCCTTTTACCTCTCCAGAAGAACCCCTTCCCTGCACTCCCTGTCCAGCAGTACCCCTCCTCCTGTCCAGCAATACCCCATCTCCCCTCCCTCTGTGTACTTCTAGACCAGGGCCCCCTCCCCTGAAGGCATGCATGTTCCCTCCCTTCTTTGCAGGTCCTCTGGCTTCCCCCCCCCACCCACCCCCGGGGCCTCCCACTCTTACTGCAACCTGCAGAGAGGATCACCGGTGCTCTACACGATCCTTGCAGGCTACCACCGTCCTCAGAAGCAAGTTCCCTCTGATACGATCCTGCCCCTGACATCAGAGAAGGGGTGGGACCACGTCAGAGGGAGTGTGCTTCTGAGGACAGCGGTAGCCTGCAATTATCGCGTAGAGCACCAGTGATCCTCTCTGCAGGCTTCAGTAAGAGCGGGAGGCCAGGGGAAAATCCGGAGGATACAGCATATGAGGACAGACTTAAAGATTTCAATCTGTATGCTTTGGAGGAAAGGCGGAAGAAGGAAGATATGATAGAGACATTTAAATACTTACATGGCGTAAATGCATATGATTTAATTCTCTTTCATTTGAAAGGAAGCTCTAGAATGAGAGGGCTTCGAATAAATTTAAGAGGTGATAGGCTCAGGAGTAATCTAAGGAAATATTTTTTTTACAGAAAGGGTGGTAGATTTCTGGAAAAGTCTCCCGGTAGAGGTGGTGGAGACAAAGACTGTGTCTGATTTCAAGAAAGCCTGGGATAGGAACGTGGGATTTCTTAGAGCAGGGGTGTCAAACTCAATCACATTAAGGGGCCGAAATCTAAAACACAGGCTAAGTCACAGGCCAGACCCCACCCCCATAATAGTACAATAAACAGAAACAAATAGTCATCACTCTACTACTCTTGATCCTAACATTCCAGAAAGGAACTCACCAATTCCAATTATAGTAACAAACAATAGAAACCACCACCCAGCAGGGAGAAACCATATAAATGTGGATGACTGCTCCACTTGCATGTACCACAGCATCCCCCAGACCTGGGGGAGAAGACCCACAAACGCCTTCCGAAACCACCCCAGGATCAAACCCCCCCCCCCTTCAAGCAGACACTCTCCTATACCCAAAAATATCACACAACACTAAAACAGAATTTACAAAAATAAAATGTGCATACATGAACATCAGATCCCTAGGCCCAAAAACTGAGATCATAAAGGACTGGATAGAAACAGAAAAACTAGGATACCTCTTCCTCACAGAAACATGGCTAACCTCAGACACCGACCCCAGAAAAACGGAAGTTTGATCACAAGACTACAAAATACAAGTAGTTTGCAGAGACAAAAAACGAGGTGGAGAACTAGCCATCCTGGCTAAAAATACTCTAAATATAGCGCTTTAGGACAAAACCTCTACCCCCACACATGAATCTACTCGCCTGCCAATTACCGGGCCCCACACTCAAAGGAACCCTAACCTGCCTGGAACATAGCAAAATCAGAATTTGAAGGATTTATACTCAGAAACTCCCTCAAATCAACATACAATCTAAACCCACCACATCAGAAATTCACACCACAAATGGAACATGGTCACGTACCCTCTGGTCAGACTACTGCATGTACACCTCCAATATAATTATAATAATTATAATAATAATAACTACTTTATTTTTCTATACCGCCAGTACCCAAAAAGTTCTAGGCGGTTCACAAAATAAAAAGGACTCAACATTCCAGTGATGATACAAAGCACACAAAAAGGCAATATTTCAATAATGATAAATACAATATGAAACTATGAGAGTATTCAATCAAGTAACAAATGTTTTGAATAGATAGGTCTTAACCAGTTTTCTAAAGGTGCAATAAGATTGTTGAACCAGACCATCTAACCATACTTGAACTTTACCTGCTTGATAAGCCAACGATCAATCTAAATACTTTTTATAACAGCAATTTTGGGGATTAGTAAAAGTAAATATCAACTGGACACAGGGCAAAATCAAACAAAATAACTAAAGCTTAACATACAAAACACAAAAAAAGATCGACCCACCTAAATTCTAGAGCAAAGTAAACACCATGATACAAGATGGAAACCCCAAGGTCTTCATTAACCACTGGTGCACCCTAAGCACCTCCATCCTGAAGACAGGGCACAACCGCAGAAAAAGACCAGAATCTGCAGACGCTCAGATAAATGGTTTGACAACGAACTACTGCAACTCAAGCAACAATGCAGATGTCTTGAAAGAGAATGGAGAAAAAACAACCAAGACACAAAAACAACCTGGAGAACACTGAACAAACAATACAAACAAAAGAAAAAAGAAAGTCATACTACACCAATCAGGCACAGAAATCCAAGACACCAAAAAACTTTTCAAACTACTAAAGGAACGCAGACACCAAACCCTACCTGGCCAACAAAACCGCCCCTCCACTCATAACCAATCAATTGGCTGAATTCTTCAGAAACAAAATCTCAACAACCAGAAACACCTTCACCGGGACCCCAAACCACCTTGACGAAAGCTCGATACTACCTATAGAAAACGAGGCCTATGTAGCAGACAGAAATTGGTCAGACTTCCCAGACACACAATGGCATGACCTAGACAAACTCTACAAAAAATGCAATCATGCAGCCTGATACCTCAACTACTGTCCCCCATACCTGTTAAAAGCTGCCAGCACTAGATTCCACACCCACCTCATGCGGTGGATTAGTTACATGCTCAAAGAGGGCCAATTTCCACAAGAGGTCACCAAAATCATCATAACTCCTATTCTGAAAGGCCCAAAGGGAGCAACAGATCAGCCATCCAATTACAGACCTATGGCTTCAATACCGCTATACATCAAACTAATGGAAGGCCTCGTAGCAAAACTTCTCACCAAATACTTAGAAACCCTTAACATACTCCACCCCTCACAATCATGCTTCAGAGGCAACTACAGTACAGAAACACTACTAGTCTCTCTCCTGGACACAGTCAAACACCACCTAAGCAAAAACAAAAAATGCTACTCATACAACTCTATCTCACAGCAGCATTCGACCTAGTAGATCACGACATCCTACTACAAACACTGGAGGCAATAGGAATCACAGGCAAAGTCTACAATTGGTTTGAAGGATTCCTCCGCTCAAGAAGATACAGAGTAAAAGCAAACAATGAACCATCAGAATCCTGGAATAACTCTTGCGGAGTCCCCCAAGGCTCCCCACTATTGCCAACATTCTTCAACCTTTACATAGCCACACTTGGCACATTCTTAAACAAACTATGCATAACGTCATACAGCTACGCAGACAATATCACCATCCTCCTGCCTTTCAATCAAATCACCCCCCAATACAACGAACAAACTACACATTGCATAAGAAACAGTGTCAAAATGGATGAGAGACCACAAATTAAAAATGAACCAAGACAAAATCAAATTCTTACTTCTAGAAAGAAACAAAACCTCACTACAGAGTTCCTGTTCCTCTTCAGCCCTATTAGAGACAGCCAAAAGGGTGTTTTTTTTTCCAGAGAACAGCAAGGCAAAGGAAGGAGTAAGTTTTCCTCCATCTTGTCCCGACGCTCGATGCCGCTCCAGATGCGAGGATCGTGTCTGTCTCCATCCACCACAGAGCTCCTGCTCCTCTTCAACCCTGTTTGAGGGCCACCGAAAAAGCAGACACATCCTGCTGGCGGACCCTTTGGGAGGCCCTTCATGCAGACCAAGACACCAAACTATACCAAAAAAACGCAGTAAAAGACCCCATCCACCAACAAAATAATCCTCTCCTGACCACAACAATCACCAGTGAAAACACCAAAAGAAGAACAGCTCACTCCACCCAATTCTCACCTCCCAACTCCAGCAGTTGCATCAAAGCAAAATAGCTAAGAGTTGCCTCTCTGCCCCCTCCCCGCCCATACACAAACATATCCTTTAATCACCAACCCCAGAAAAGTCTCCAGTGCCACCAAAAGTAAATCCTCATAATCCCCAGACTCCTCCAACCCTCTTTCCCACTTATGCTGAAGAGCAGGAAGGAGCAATGCCCACTCCATGCCGCCATTTAACAAAATAACAATAACCCTGCACCTTGAATCCAGGGATGCACTAAGTGAGATCAGTCTCCACCCAGACTACCAAATAAAGAGGAAAAATCCCTTATTTTGCAGATTGACCCTGCACAAGCACCATTATTTTGAAGATGGAGATGCAGAGGCAGTAGTGAGTAGATATTGCTTTCATCTTTTCTTCAAGGTATTCGGAGGTCCACTAGACCAGGGTTTGTCAACGAGCGGTATGCATACCTCAAGGGGTAATTGTACTGAATGCCAACCGCCCCTTGCCCACTCCCTGCCTGCCGTCATTGCCGTCAATTGCCGCCGCATCTGCAGGAATGGAAGGGCCAAGCGCAGCCCACTAGCCTTTCCCCGATGTCAATTCTGACGTTGGAGAGAACATCTGAGCTAGCCAATCACTGCTTGGCTGGCCCAGACCTTCTCTCCGATGTCAGAATTGACATGGGGGGAAGGCTTGTGGGACACGCTTAGCCCTTCCTTTCCTGCAGTTGTGGCGAGTGGTGGCGGCAGACCGGGCGAGAGGAGGCTTCAGCACGGGAGGGAGGCATGCTGGCTGGCTGGCTTCGGTGTGGCAGGGAGGGAGACAGGCAGGCTGGCTTCAGCAAGGGAGGGAGGAAGGAACGACAAAGGCTAGAAGGCGGTGAGGGGGAGTAGGCACCAACTTGGGACATAGGAAGGAATGAGGCAGGGAAGGGCACCAACTTGGGACACAGGAAGGAGGGGCGACACCAACTTGGGACATAGGAAGGAGAGAGGAAGGGGACACCAACCTGGGGCATAGGAAGGAAGGAAGGAGGGAGAGAGGGAGGGGACACCAACTTGGGACATAGGAAGGAAGGAGGGAGAGAGGGAGGGGACACCAACTTGGGACATAGGAAGGAAGGAGGGAGAGAGGGAGGGGACACCAACTTGGGATATAGGAAGGAAGGAAGGAGGGAGGGAGGGGGCACCAACTTGGGACATAGGAAGGAGGGAGGGTACACCAACTTGGGGCATAGGAAGGAAGGAAGGAGGGAGGGGGCACCAACTTGGGACATAAGAAGGAGGGAGGGTACACCAACTCGGGATGTAGGAAGGAGGGAGGGGACACCAACTTGGGACATAGGAAGAAAGGAATGAGGGAGGGAGGGGACACCAACTTGGGACATAGGAAGGAGGGAGGGAGAGGGCACCAACTTGGGACACAGGAAGGAAGGAAGGAGGGAGGGAACAACTTGGGACATAGGAAGGAGGGAGGGGGCACCAACGGGACATAGGAAGGAGGGAGGGAGGGGAACCAACTTGGGACATAGGAAGGAAGGAGGGAGGGAAGGGGCACCAACTTGGGACATATGAAGGAACATAAGAATTGCCACTGCTGGGTCAGACCAGTGGTCCATCATGCCCAGCAGTCCACTCCCACGGTGGCCCCTAGGTCAAGGACCTGAGCCCTGAGTCTAGCCTTACCTGCGTACATTCTGGTCTAGCAGGAACTTGTCTAACTTTGTCTTGAATCCCTGGAGGGTGTTTTCCCCTACAACAGCCTCCAGAAGAGCATTCCAGTTTTCCACTACTCTCTGGGTGAAAAAGAACTTCCTTACGTTTGTACGAAATCTATTACCTTTTAACTTTAGAAAGGGAGGGAGGGAATAGAAAGGGACAATTGTTGGGCCTGAGTGTGTGAGTGAGCAGGAAAGAGATGGTGCACATGGGGAAAAAGAAAGAGGAAAATTGGGCATAGAGAGGAGTGAGGTAGAGATGCATGGAGAATAGGATGAGAGGGAGCAATGTTAGATAAGGAGGTGGAGAGGATTAGATTGAAGGGGATGCAAGGTAAGGAATGTTGGGCATAGTAATGGAGGGAGAGATGTGGCATGGTGTTAGAGAGGGGTAATAGAAGGAGAAATGGGCCTGGGGCTGGTAGGCCATGGTAAAAAATGATCTGGGGGATGAGAAAGGAAGAAAGGTTGGATTCATGGAGGGACAGAGAGATATGTTGGTTGGGGAATGAAATGAGGTCTGGAGGAGAGGAATCATGCAGGAGGAAGGAAGAAATAAATAAATATTTGATGCACAGTCAGAAGGAAGTACAACCAGAGACTTATGAAATCATCAGACAACAAAGGTAGGAAAAATGATTTTATTTTTAATTTAGTGATCAAAATGTGTCAGTTTTAGAATTTATATCTGCTATCTATATTTTGCATATATTTGTCTATTTTTGTATAGTTGTTACTGAGGTAACATTGCATATTTTAAAGTCATCTGCCTTGACATCTTTGAAAAATACTCAAATATAAATAATTAACATTTTTTCTATATACAGTGTGCTTTTTTTGTTTTGTTTTTTAATTTTGTGGTTACCATTATGTATTATGATTATATTGTGTGTATATGAAAAATGGATGGAAGAAATTACATTACAATTAGTATTATTATTATGGGGGTGGACCGGGGGTACTCGGTTGGTATTTGTTATGCTTAGGGGGTACTTGATTTGAAAAGGTTGAGAAACACTGCACTAGACTACCAAGGATTTAGATTGGGGGGAGGGCAGGATGAATCATTGGGTTTTTTAAAATTGTTTTCTTTCCTGTCAACGTATGATCCAATCACCACAAATGCAGACAGAAAGGTAAACTTTTTTTGCTGCATATTAGTAAGCTGTGGTGTGTGCTTGTTTTTCTGCCAGTGCACATACTACTACTACTTTTTAAACTGGTGGTAATTAGCATTCCATTAGTTTACTGCAGAGGTTCTCAATCCAGTCCTCAGGAAACATCATGTCCGACAGGTTTTTGGAATATACACAATAAATATGCATGAGATAAATTTGCGCGCAATGGAGGCAATGCACGCAAATTTATCTTGTACATATTCATCATAGGTTATCTGAAAACTAGCCTGGCTTGGTGTGTCTCAAGGACTGGATTGAGAACCCCTGGTTTACTGTATCAAAGAGGAAAACTTTCATATTAGGTCCAGGTTAGAAGCATGCACATGGCTTTGATTTTTGTAGCTTTCTGCATCAGATCCTCCGTGAATACAGTGCATGGAGAGTCCAATTTACATGGAATAAAAATCAAATCTACATGATCCTGATTCCTGCTGATCTGTGTCACATACCCAAAGATGCAACCCCCCCCCCCCCCAAAAAAAAAAAAAGGACAAGTCAGCACCTCCGATCAGGCTAAGTTCTCAATTACCGCATTCTACTACAAAGCTGAGGTACCTAAGAAGAAATGTTCATACAGCAAACTAGTTAACACCCCCCCCTCATATTCTAGCAGACAGCTTGGCACCAAGCACAATTATCAACCCAAAAATATAAAATTATAGCATACATGGAAAGATCAACTGTATAGTTCTGAAACTATTTTAATATGCATGCATGCGTGCCTTTTGAAGTAGCAAAAGCATTTTAACAAGCTGCACTGAATCATACACATTCTCAACAATGCTAGAACCATAAAGAATAGGTTTCTTTTTTTTTTTTTCTTTTCACACTTGAAAGTTGAGGAATGGAAGAAAATTATATACTGCAGTGACGTAACTAGAGTTAAGAAACCTACCACAATATATCAACATTATTTTCTTGTCCAATTTTCTACTCTCCTATTTGGCTTCCTAATAGTTTTCCTATAGAGCTATAGAAACAGCAAAATTCAAATTACTAATGATCTGATCATCAGTTTCTCATGGTTCAAATAGCTGTTGAAAACAGGGAGGCCATCTGTTAAGCAAAGAAATGCTGATTATCATCCCCATTAGGAGTGAAAAGTGAGAAATTACACTGTGAGCACAGGGAAGTATTGACCAAGTGCAAATGATGATCTCCTCCCAAAGGAACTATATTTATTTGTATCCCCCCCTTGCTGTTTGCAAACTGAACTAGAACAGGTGTGCTAACCCTGAACAGCATAGGCACCAGCTCTTTCTTAGATGGTATCACCCTATTATCCCCTCCCCCTTTTACGAAACCGTGTTAGGCTTTTTCATCGCCAGCCGTGGAGGTAAAAGCTCTGGCACTCATAGAATTCCTATGAGTGTCGGAGCTAATACCGCCGCGGCCGGCAATAAAAAAGCCTAATGCAGCCTCATGGGGGGAGGGGGGTATGTCCCGCGACCATGATGAAGCAACTGCAGACAGTGCAGAATACAGCCCTGAGTCTTGTCTATTCACTAAAAAAATATGACCATATCACAGAGGCATACCATGACTCGCACTGGCTTCCAAAAGAAGCGAGAGTGCACTTCAAATTCTACTGCTTACTTTACAAGGCTATCAACGGAGAAAGCCCAACCTACTGGAATAATCAACTAAATCAATTCTCCTCTACCAGACACAGAAGAACCCATTCACTATTCTCTTACCCATCATCCAAAAATGTCAAACAAAAAAAACTTTATGACAACCTAATAGCCTCCAAAGCAGCTAAGCTGGACAGACAATTCACCACTCTGTTAACTACAACCACAGACTACAAAACCTTCAAGAAAGATATTAAAACCATACTCTTCAAAAAACACATAAAACCTATCCAGCACAACCAATCCCAACCCAACATCCAGCACTCTCTATACCCTTAGTACTCTCTAATATTCTATTTACCAAACATTATCTAAAACCCCATAATTCACCCTATTCTTATCTCCTAAAGACTTCTACTTCCCACTGGTAACCTTAAATGTTTTATCTTATCGCTTATTCTATTACTTCAAATTTGGAATGTAATTCTTGTTTTTAGTTTGGATGTAATCCGCCTTGATCCGCAAGGTAATGGCGGAATAGAAATCACTAATGTAATGTAATGTAATGTATTTGGTTTGGTTCACATTTCTGTTTTTCAAAATTCATTTTATTTCAGCTGTGCAAGTAGATCAGAGTGGCAGAGCTGTGAGAAGGTCTTTAGGTAAACCCACACAGAAATAGTCAAAGCAGTTTAAACCTTTACTTCCCACTAAAACAGCTCATCAAGACAAATGAGCAGTCCATTGCATACAAAGTTTTGTCCGCTTGTGTTTTGCTAGTTCAGAAGCTGTATGGGTGATCAGACAATCTTGTACTTAAAGGCAGTCAGTTTTTAATTAGCGGGGCATCTCAAAATGCCTAAAAAAATGTCCAATTCCAGATTTTGCAAAGTCAGAGTTTAGATGTTTAACTTTGCAGTTCATCCAAATATCAAGGGAGGGGTATTCTAGATGAGGCTAGGGAGCACCCAAAAAAAGGACATCCAACAGCAATGTTTGAATGGGAAGAAAAATCCATGTATAAAATGAAGTTCATTTTGGGCTGGATTCTATATAGGATGTCCAGTCTCAGCAGTCGATTAAGCGGCTTTTGAGAATCGCACACGGGCATCCTATATAGAATCACATCTGTCCTCATGGACAGACGCCTAGCCCTACCTAATCACCCCAATTTTCTAACCAGTGTCCATGTCACAGGCGCCAGTTAGAGAGTTGCGTTGCTGCTGAGCTGATCGCCACAAGGGAATCTCCCTGCAACAATCAGTTTAGCGGCTGCAGCAGGGAATCCATCCCCCCCTGCAAAGTCGACTAGCAGGAGGGATGCCCACTCCCTCCTGCCGGACTTCCCAAAGTCCCCCCACCCCCAAATGTCCACAGAAGGAGGGGTGCCAAATTCCGTCGCTGATATAACCCCAAGACATCCCCAGCAGGAAGGATGCTCACTCCATCCTAACAGAACCCCCAAAGCCCACCCCCACCCCTGAATATTTGCGGCAGGAGGAGTGCTGAATTCCTCCTGCCATCACCACCCTTAACCCTTCCCCCCCTACACCCAACACATCCCCTGGCAGGAGGGATGCTCACTCCCTCCTGCCGCTGGCCCCTCATCCCCCGATGCCCCCCAAACACTCCCTAACTCCACCCCTGAACCTCCCCCCCCTTTATTCAATGGCTGGCAGGGACGTCCACTCCCTCCTGCCAGCAGGTCCGCCACTGAAAAATAGCAGGTCTTCCCCTTCCTTTGCATTCTGGGATCATGAAATAATGCTACATTGCTTAGACGCAATGGGGCTCTCAGGAAGAGTTTGGAACTGGTTTCAGGGTTTTTAGTCCAAAATATCATATCAAGTGGTCTGCGATGGGAAATACTCTAGCTCTTGGAAAAATCCTTTGGGGGTGCCCCAAGGTTCTCCACTATCACCCACCTTATTTAATATCTACATTTCATCTTTAGGACATCTATTACAAAAGTTAAACCTAAAATACTACATATATGCTGATGATATCTCTATTTTAATTCCATTGAATAATGTGACCAATGAAATTTTAGAACACATTTCCCATTTCCCATATCATGATTGAAATTGAACAGTGGACTATCAATTTTTTTAAATTGAAATTAAACACAGAAAAGACAAAAATTTTCTTGGCAAGCCCAAAGGATAAAATTACCAGAACATCTTTACACCTAAATGGTCACGATTACCCAATAACAAAAACCATAAAAATATTAGGAGTCACATTAGACACCCACCTGACCATGATCGAACATATGAGCCTGGTGGCAAAAAAGTGCTTTTATGCACTATGGAAATTGAAGACCATTAAAAAATATTTTGACCCTCTATCTTTTAGATTACTGGCTCAGTCATTGGTTCTATATATATTGGACTACTGCAACATCATTTATTTGGGTATACCTAAAAAAACTGAGAAAATTAAGAATAGTGCCGTCCGCTTAATATTCGGACTAAAGAAAAGCGAGCATGTTAGCCCCTACTACAAACTGCTACACTAGTTGCCAATGGAGGCGCGAATAATGTTCAAGTTCTCTTGCTTTTGCTTTAAACTTGTGTGGGAAATGGCCCCTACATATCTCTTACCACATTTCGAGCTACACATCCCCACTAGGACAACCAGAAATTGCAATCTTTTTGCCTATCCAAGGATCACTGATTGCAAATACAGGTTCTTTCTGAACAGAACTTTGAAGTTTCAAGCTAGCAAACAGCAGACCTGGCTAGGCAATTACATCAAGAGCTAGGTTGACCTATGCCTCATTTCGGAAAGAAATTAAGACAGCACTGTTCAATAGATTTATCTCCTAATCAGATACCATTTTAAAACGATTAATACCATGCTGATAACTTGAGAAATATGTGTATTTTTACTAATTGTATTCTGTAATTTGCCGACTGTACTGTGACAGCTTCGCTATTTGTATTCGGTAATTCACTGATTGTCCAGCTCTCTTCACTGTAAACCGCCTAGAAGTCATAAGATTGTGGCGGTATAGAAAAAATAAAGTTATTATTATTATTATTATTATTAAATCCTATTGAAATAAAACACTTTGATCTCTAATTTCAGGTTGCTTCTTTTATTATTTGTTTTGTTAAAGCTCAATGCCCATTATTTGTATTCGGTATTCATATTTGGCCAAATAATATTTTTCATTATTTATATCTGGCTGAATGCTAAGATATGCTAGTTGATACAGTTCTAGTAATTCTATTCATGAACCCAAAGAATGAAAACAAGTTTTCTAGTAGCTAACTTTCCTGTTATTTACCTTCCTTATCAGCTCTTTTTCTCCAAACTAGGCTCTGTGGTGCTGCATCAGGAATAGCAGTCCTTATCTACTATCAATTTCAAAGCTTCTATGTAAGTGTAGATCCTAATGAATGTTGTTGGTTTTCTCTTTCTTGATTGTGCTATTTATAATGAAGTTCATGCAACACATACACATACAAAAAGAACCTGGAAAAAAATAGTATTTTTAATTTAGTTATGATGCTGGATACAAAAAAAAAAAATTTGTGACACTGTTGGAGCACGTGTCATAGGCATAGCTCCCACTGAAAATAATGAAATATTTTCAGTGATGCTTCATCTGGAAAAACCCGAAGGTTTTATTTATTTATTTAATTTTCTGTTTGTGCTGGCACAGTCGTTTGTTATATCTGCCCCAAAGTGTCACATCTATGGGGGGCCTTTTACTAAAGCTTAGCACACAGTAACAGAATTAGCACATGCTAAGTGATAAGAAGTCCATTTTATACCCATGGGTTTCTTAGTATTTAGCACATGTTAATTCCATTAGCATGTGCTAAGCTATACAGAAGAAACTAGAAACCATAATTATTAGGAGAAAATCAAATGTTGCTCATTCTGCAACTGTGGCTCAATTACCACTACTACTTTGAAAAACTGTACCCTTGTAAGCCTTCTAAAAAATTTTTTTTTTTTAACTTTTTGACTGTGATGGCTAATGCAGTTCTAAGATTCATACTATAACATCTACTGAAAGAATGAGGCATTGATTCTGCAAAGTGCTCCTGATTGTAGGCAGCTTTAGGCGTCCTACAGCTGTCTAATCAGCCAATCAGGAGGCACTTTTTCTAAAAAAATAAAATAAAATAAATGCTTCCTAGGCAGGCCGTCTATATTGAAGGTGCCTCCAGGGAGCCTAGAGAGGCCCGCAAGCCCGCCTTAGGCTAGGCGGTAGCCTTAAGCGAACCTAGGCGGTCCTATGCGTCTCCCTACCAGAATGGGAGACACTTACAATGTAGGCTAGCAAAATGCTGGTCTACATGACAAGTAGACGCGGCAGGTGTACCTAATCGCGGCAAGGAAAGTGCTCAACTCTTCCTGCTGACAGAACCCACCCCCCAACGATCGTGGTATTGCCCAACCCCTCCTGCCGGACCCCCCCCCAACAACCCCCCCACACCCAGGAACACCCCCTTGGGCTTACCAGCAAGCTGGCCCGCCTCTGTCCAAATGAGACGGGCCCACCCCTCCCCTGCCCAACCCATAGTATCCTAGGGCCTGATTGGTCCAGGCGCCTCAGGCCCCTCCCGCTATAACAAGGGCCTTAGGCGGGAACGGTGATAAATTTTTTCCCCATGTCATTCTCTAGCCAGAATCAAATACAGGTATCACAATGATGCAAATATATTAGGGCCCCTTTTACAAAGCTACAATAGCAATGCAGCCGCAGTAAATGCACCAAAACCCATAGGAACTGAATGGACTTTGATGCATTTACCTTGGCAGCATCACTGTTGGGGCTTTGTAAAAGGGGCCCTTAATGTACATAAGCTTGCAAATGACAAATATAGCATATGTATAATTTTTTTATTCCGTATGGTGCTATGATGTAATTTTTATGATTAAGGAACATAAGTTCCATTAATTTTACCCATAAAAATGTGTGGCCAAAATGGAGATCACATTAACACAACTGAAAATATAGGAGAGAGAAGAAGAGATTTTTTTTTTTTTTTATTTTTAAGGGGAATAGTGGATGCAAAAGACACGATAAAAGGTGCACACCTTTTATGTCAAACAAGTATGAGAATATAAGAATGAAATATGTTCATTCAGATACAAAAGAAAAAATTAAAAAAAAAAAAAAAGATCTGAGAACAAAAATAAAACTGTAGCAACAGAGCCAAGAAATAGTCAAACTGATGTTCTGAAAAATCTAACCAGAACTATTAGGTTAGGGTTTTTCTTCCAAGTTTCCACCCCTTTATTTTCCCTAATATTTTTTTTTCTGATAAGGAAAAATTAATAATAAAATCTTTCTTAACTGCATGTATGTTGTGCAAGCCTCTTGAATCTAAACTTTGTCTCTCACAATTATACAGTAAGAACAGAGCTAAGTCTGAGATGAGTACAATCGGCTGCTCTACAGCTGTGTTGATAAGAAGCCCTATGACTTCCTCTGTTGACACTGCTGGTGGTGTAAGCGTCTGTCGCTCAGATACTTATTTCCTCCAGAGTGCAATACAACAACATACTATTCTTTCCAGAAAACTGTAACAGATACAACTTGGTCCAGGCTTTGAGCAGTCCACAGTAAAATGCATAAATATTCCAGATATGCTATCGGAGGATACACATTCCCGATATACTGCTGTCAAGATCATCTTCCTAGCTCCAGACTATCACATCACACAGATTACGTAAATTTCTCTAGAATGAAGAATCCGTAAGTTGGGTAGACCAGTTCCTGATACAAAGAAACATAAACTACACAGATTACACTGTATATTTATTTAAACAGTTCTGAGTGGGTTACATAACAACATTCATAATAACATATGTCAAACAAATATCAAACATACAATTAAAACAAACTAAAATGTACGCTTTCTCTTATATTTACTATATATATAGAAACTTGTAAAAACAGGCCTGCCTGCCAAAAAGTAAAGAAAAAAAAATCAATTCATTTATATTCCCTCTCAAATAAATAAATAAATACACACACACACACACACCAAGGGAAAATACTAACTAGTGTTTCTCAAAAAGCTTTTTGGCCATCTACATTCTGAAAACTTCACTACACAGAAAATTACATTTCTAAACAAGGATAAATTCTATAGATACATGTATTCCATACACACACACACATGCATACATGTTCCCTCTATCACTAACTAGGCCTTTTACTAAGGTGCGGTAACTGATTTAGAGTGCGCTAAAACACGCACCAACGTGTCCATAGGATATAATGGATGCGTTCACACGTGTTAGCATTTAGCATGTGCTAAAACAGCTAGTTAGCCTTAGTAAAAGGACCCCAAAATTCAAACTTCTGAAATTGTGCTTATGTATTATGATAAATGTTTTATACATGGTTTTACTTTTAAATATTACTTTATTTTGGATTTCAAACTTCACTAGCTCAAAGAAAGCTTCAGATCAGCATCAGAAAAAAAATGTTTTAACAAAGAGCTAAAAACATCCATCTTCAATATGCATTCAATATGCAATTTATGTTATAGCTTACATCTATCTTATGACTGTAGAGATATGGAGGCTCATTTATTAATGGTTTGCATCCATCTTGCTCCAGTGCAAAAAATGTGTGATTTTTACTAGGGAAACCATCAGATAATTGTTAATGACAGAATTAATGGCACTGAATTAAGCACATTGATTTGGAGAAAAATTAAGCAACTGAGTCCCCAAGGCATATTAGATTTATGTACACAGTTTCTATAACTTAAGAAAAACTTTAAACAAAGGTAACTCTAAATTGTTGAAATATGAATTATTCCAGAGTCCACATTTGCCCTGAACATACAATCATGAAATTATACAGTTATCTTATTTTCCAGGAAACTCCGTGTATGCATGGTTCAGACTGCCAAATCCAGACCACACCAAATCACATGTCCTTTTAGTTCATATCTGTAGTACTGGTATTTTGTTTCTGATGTACACAGTCCAGAGTAGCAGACTTTGCATTGAAGTAGTACTGCCTCTGGCTATTCAGAATCAGATATTCAAATATCTTGCGTAATAAAAATAAAAGCTTTCAGAAGCTGGATGAAATATGTTTTCCGCACAGGGCATTTTCCATAACAAAAAACAATGTAAAAGGAAAAGTGTACGTAAAATTCAATATGTATTAGTGACGGTTTTGTTTATCTTGCCTGAACAGTGCATTCTCACCCTTTGCTGAAGGAAGAGCAACTATACTGATGTCAGCTAGTAGATAAAACTTCTGTAATCTAATAAAATAATTGGATTACACTTGTGGCAGGTTTCTTAAGAAGTCTTGGGTTCATTATACTGAGATGATATTTTACATGTGTTTTCTTTTTTTTGTAAATCTTTATTGACATTTCAAACTTTTATAATGTATACAATTAGAGGGTGGGAAGGTGGGGATATATTTAATTGGAAGAGTAAAATCTATTGTATTACCATATTATATAATATTAATGTTTATAATTAGAATTAGAAGGGGATAAAAGAATTGTTTAATGTAATACATGTGTTTTCAAAAACATAAAAATCTTTTGGTATCACGGGACTGCCAGGCGTGGAAAAACACACCACACACTAAGGGCTCCTTTTACTACGGTGCGCTAGCAATTTTAGCGCGTGCAAACCACGCGCTAAACGAGAAATACTAACGCAAGCTCTATGGAGGTGTTAGCGTTTAGCCCACGCGGCATTGTAGCGCACGCTAAAACCGCTAGCACATCTTAGTGAAAGGAGCCCTAACTCTTCATTTCCTCAGATCTGAAAAATTAAATAAAACTGTGATAGAATTATAAAGGAATCACTTTCTTTTACCTTTTTTTTTTTTTAACAAAAGAATACCAGCTATTACAGCACAACCTAACCAGATAGACTTGGTTGTTTTATTTTATTTTTTTTTTTCCCTTCATTTTAGTAGAGGAGCAATTTATAGGTACTCTGCATGTCACGACAAAATCACAGTAAGATGCCAGCACAGTCTAAGAAACTTTTCCCCTAAATCTCCACAGCAAGCAGCTTTGAAAGAAAACAAGGATTACAGTGAGCTAGAAGGTAGGGAGGGGACTTACCTCAAACCCAGTCAAGCGAAAATAAGAGCAGTAATTCTACAAGTCGGCAGAGTACACTTTCAAAGCTATAATGGTGTGAAGAAATGCTGGGCAGGCATTGCCTGAAGGCACTGCTAATACACTAATGACTAATGACCGGGCCAGGCAGACAATGAATTTGGGGGTTGAAAACCAACAGAAACCAATGCAGGACCTTGACAAATGGGCTTTCACAATTTCATTCCCTGAATAACCTTTAAGCACAAAAACTGGCTCAAGTTCTCTAGGGAATACTATGACATGCTTCTGGACAATGATATAACTGTTTTCCTTTTAATTATGGATATTACATAACATACAGTAATTAACTATTGCTTGATATTGGGATGAAGTAATATAGTGACATAGGATATAGTAAGATATATGTGTGTGTGTGTGTGTGTGTGTGTGTATTGCACACATATGTCCGCGCTTTGCACTTCTACTTTTAGCTGAAAGCACCCATCAAGTATACAGGGCAATTCTATAAAATTGGTGCCTCAGTCTAGGAACCCCAATGCCATTTGCTTAGCTTCAAATCTGTAACAGATTCTTGGCCCCAACATTTTGTTACAGAACCTTAGTGTAAACCAGCCTAGGTGTGCCCATGTTTAGGCATGCCCTCTTGTGCCATGTCAAAGGTAGGCATAGGTTGGCACATCTAGCTGCACCAAGTGATATGCATGTGTAGTTTATAGAATATGCACAATCAGGAGACATGCCCACAACCCTGACCCCCATGCAGTCAGGCATTATGGCACTTAGGCACAACCTTATAGAATTAACGGTGGCTTTGATGTACTTAAGTTTATTTATTTAATTTATTTATTTTTTCAATTTTCTATACCATTCTCCCAGGGGAGCTCAGAATGGTTTACATGAGTTTATTCAGGTACTCAAGCATTTTTCCCTGTCTGTCCCGGAGGGCTCACAATCTATCTAATGTACCTGGGGCAATGGTGGGATTAAGTGACTTGCCCAGGGTCACAAGGAGCAGCGTGGGTTTGAACCCACAACCTCAGGGTGCCGAGGCTGTAGCTTTTAACCACTGTGCCATACTCTTCCCTCTAGGTATGTACCTCTAGCTGCCAGCTTATAGAATTTCCCTGCTACCATAGTACTTTGTTTCAGCATACAAAACAACCAGCTGATTAAAAAAAAAAAAAAAAAAAGCAATGAAAGGTTTGAACTAAAATACTGAAAGTTATACTTCATTTCATTTGCAGCTTCTAATTTTCTGGAGTTTTAACACAGCACTCAGAAGTAACCATTCATAAAATAAAGACAGTGCTATCGTGGTACTTTGCTAAATGCTAAGCTGGATGCTATTGTTTGTGCACACGAGCACATCTCCCCCTCCCCCCCCACCTCAGTATATCTAAACTTATTTTTAAGACTGGGACAGCTATAAGAAAACCCCTTAAAATGTCTCTAAATTAACTAGTGCCACTTGCTTTAGACAGCGGTGCCTGTGGCAGCTCCTAAAAACTTCAGAAAAGGGATCTTAAAAAAAAAAAGAAAGCTTAGCGAGTTCATAAAATTGTGGTTGAAGCCAGGAACACACGGCACATTTTAATCTGCAAACTGTGAGAGTCTACCATGATTCAGAAAGATCTGAGGCATGCCCTCAAGGTTTGCTGGGATCTGGGATTAAGGCGCTGCTGATAAGAACCACCGCTGCCCATGAACATGTTTCTCTTCCGCAGTTAGACACAAATGCATAGAGACATCCAACTGCTGCTTGGCGTTACTGCTCAACTTATATAAAAGCCTTGCAGCTCCTTTTGCTGTCAATACATCAGGGTTTTTGGGGTTTTTTTTTTTCTTTTTCTTAAATCATCAAAGTGTGAAATTTCATTTAAAGTCTTTGCCAGTCTGTGGCTCAGTTTTTCACAGACTTATCAAATACTTGTGAAAGGTATAAAGGCACCCAGGCTCTAGATCTTTCACTGCTTAGGACCTAAATTTACATAGGTTAAACCATAGGGTTTTCTTTATTTTCAGCCTAGGAGAGAAATGCTAGTGTGTGTGTTTTTGTGTATAAACCAGGGCTAGAAAGCAGTTTCACAGTTTTAAGTACACTATCCGTAGCTGTCTCACATGATACATACTGGAAGGCATGCTCCAGGATCTCTCAAAACTGTCAAATGCAGTGCGAACGGCAACAAAATTAGGTTTTCCTGAGCCAAAATCCACAACAAATTTGACAAACAGGAAGAGGATAACTTTCAAAATATAGGGGTCCTTTTTCTAAGGCACACTAATCGAGCCTTAGCATTTAGCGCACTAAATCGGTTAGCATGCCTTAGTAAAAGGACCCCATAGTCTTAAAGCATAAATATTTCTTAAGATTTTCCTGAGATTTCATGACTCTTTTTTTGCCACAGTCAAGACGTTCACTTTCAGGGGTCATTAAAGATACCTTCTGCAACACCACCAATATGCCTTACAATGATTCATACTTAAAATATATATATGTTAAGGGGCTCTTAATCAAAAAAAAAAAAATATGTCTAAAAAGTGGTCTTGAACGATCAAAAAGCCTGATCGTCCAAGTACCCACAATCAAAGCTGGTTTTAGACGTATCTAAAACCAGCTTAGGCCTTTCCCCTGCCTCAAAATGCATAGGGCGAAAAGAGGCGTTTTTAGAGGAGGGGAAAGGGCGGGCGGGAGGTGGGACGACCTACACCTAGGCGTACAGCAGGTATAACCAAATGTTTAGGGGCCCAAGCCCTCTTGCCTCGCAAGCCCACCCCCACCGATTACGACTGGGCAGGAGGGAGCCCAAGCCCTCCTGCCCAGGCGAACCCCCTACCCCCCACCCCCACTAAGATACGGGCAGGAGGGATCCCAGGCCCTCCTGCCTTCGACGCACTCCCCTCCCACGAACGCCTCCCCGAATCCCCGACCCCTCGACCCCCCACCCCCAATCCCCCTCCAGGGCTGTTTTTTATGAAACTCAGTTTTTCTCAAAAAGACTGAAGATAATGTCAACAATAAGGCCTGGATTCTGTAACCAACATCGTTGTCGGCGGCCACCTTAAAAGCAGCTACCAATCGTGTGTCAATCACGCGATGGGTACAGAATCAGGCCTCCAGCAATCGTAGGAGCCGGAAATGTAGGCTAGGGTTTTCCAGGCCTATATTTCCGGTGCCTTGATAGGCCCTTTTGCCACCTAACACCACTTTCGGTGTTAGCCATACCCACGGTGGCATTAGGCAGCCTAAAGCGCCTATGGAGGCGCGATTCCAGCGCTGATATTTAGGTGCCTTGAAATTCAGTTAAAAATATCATTTAAATGGCGCTTTTTTTTAAATAATAATAATAATAACTTTATTTTTGTATACCACAATACCACAAAACTGAGCTTGGGCATCTAGTGGCACCTGAAAAATCATTATCAGTTGAGAATCTGGGCCTTAAGCGGGTCCTTTACTAAATAAAGCTTAGCAGGCCTTAACCAAATTGGTATGCACAAAATGCTAAGAAGGCCTCAGGTACAAAACAGGCTTCTTAGTATTAGTACATGCCAATTCCATTAGTGCACCTTAAGCTTTAGTAAAAGGGTCCCTAAAATTGTCATATCAAGCATGAGAAAGTTAGAGCTGTGGACTGAGAGATATGCAAGCCAAAACTCAAATCCTTGTGACCTTGGATAAGTCACTTCACCGCTGCTTCCTCAGGAACAAATTTACCCCCTCCCATCTGCGCTTTACTTTTGTAAAAGGGGGGGGGTTAAGCTCTCTGGAGACAGGGTAATGCCTACTCTGCCTGAATGTAACTCACTTTGAGCTACTACAAAAAGGAATGAGCCAAATCCCCAAATACTGTATAAAGAATATTTTAAAAAATTGAATATTTCACTTGAAACCAGATTTTTTAAATACCAGGGAATACTTTGTATTACAGGCCTAAATTTACTCAAAGAAGAAGGGTTCCCTTCTAACGAGAACTGTGTTGCTTCAGTACTTTTCCTGCAGTAAAAATTACAGTCTTGAGCAAAAGTGTATGCCAAAAATAGTCACTGGGTTCTAATTCTATCCTAATAGTTTTACAAGAGGTATTTTACCTACAAATATAAGCAAAATTAGGACAATATACTTTTATATGTACACCATACCCTTAGTTTGCAAACAATGATCTTCTCTAATGATTATTTTAATGATATATCACCAAAGTTCACTGTGGAATAAGTAGTTATCAAGTCACCCTGTAGACTGCTTAAACCAGTATGGCCCAAATTTTCAAAACAACAACTTATTTCTTCAGTTGAAGTTACCTCACAAACACTTTCTTTTCTCTTCTGAGATAATTTGATTCCTTTTAAATTCCAATCCCCATTCCAATCACCCATGAAAAGAAAGTTTGGGTTGTTTTGTTTTTAAAAAAAAAAAAAAATTGTAGACTTCATGTTTCTAATTACAAACCCACACAGTTCAGACAGATATTATATTATTCAAAGGCAACCACATGCAAAGAGACTCCTAACCTCTCCAAAAATATTCTGGTAATTTCAATTAGTCATATATGGAAAGCCTTTGGAATGACCCTTAGTTGGAATCCTCTGCAGTTATATAGATCAAATTAGAAAACTGCATGGAGCCAAGACAGGTGGGATAAAATTTGAAAATAATAAAATAAATTGATTATTGACAATACAGCGATTGAAGTCTAGCAGCTAATGTGATGTAACACAAGGCTAATTATTTATTGTAGCCACCAAGATCATTTAGAAAGATTTGGAATCCGTCACTGCAAATGGTAACTGGCAACTATAAAAATGTGCAATAGCTGGCAAAGAGCTGGGAGAAATTGCTCTTACACACATACATATAAACTAGCAAAAAGCCAACATCAAATGTCCTGGAGCAAAACTATGCAAGAGAAAAGGGGGCAATAGCAGTGCAATAACAGCAGAACACCTTTCTGGTTGGGTAGTGAGCGCAAACTAAGCTCTGGCCCCCATCTCCCAAATTCCTTACTTGCTAATATATGGGCAAAACGTTGGTAGAGCCACAGGCAGCTGAGGCCCACCCCGCTCCGTAAACTAAGCATAGATGGATTAAGTTTAGCATTTGCCCAAGTAGTCTTTTGGAAAACAGTTATATCTCTAATTTTAGCTCACAGAGCAATAAAAGGCAATATCCGCTTCCCAAACTTTTTCAATTATTTACCTAAAATGTGCCAGATACTATTTCAAACTGGCTTGCTGTGTATTTTTTTTTTTTTTTTTTACTTTATACCGCCTTCCAGCAGGACAAAGTAGAGTTGTGTCAATCGCTAAAACGTTTCCCCTTCCTAGACTTTCCTTCCCTAGAAGAGAGTGCATCTATTAGTATATTTCATAGCTCTACGCACCCCCTTTCCATAAAGTTCTCCAATGCTGACAATGTTTTCAGAACCCGTAATAAGCCCGAGACCCAACTTCCACTTTTTCTTATTTATTAAAACCACACGTGCTAAGTCTTTCCTCCCAAAATCAAATCAGCCAGGAGAAAATGTATCGCGCTACCATTTGAATAATAGTTCTTCCTTCCAACCCAGATGTGCCACCGAGTTCTATAAAGAAATACAAGTTTTCGAGCCAAAAGTCTGGAGTTGAGCTTATAAGAGGCAGCCGCTTGCAAATCCACAATGCAACAGAGAAGATGGGGGGGGGGGGGGTGGAGAGTGTTACAAACCGCTTAGAGAAAATACAGTAGAAGAACTTAACTTTAAAAGATTCACTTCAGTTTCTCAAAAGCAAACCGGAATCTAAAACCAAACTGGGAAGTAATCAGAGCACAGCAAAGAAAGAATACCATAATTCTCCCTACGAAAGCGGCTGCGCGTTGCCCTGTGAACAAAGAACAACTTTTGTCTCTTGTAGGATTTGTATAATAACCTACTTACTGTCAAGCTCGAAAAAAAAAAAAAAAAATCACTCGCTTGCAAGCCCTTAAGCAGCCTGCCTCGGTTTTGCAGTAACGTCGCACACGACAGATGCCAAAGATTTCGGAGCCCATCAACACGGCATTAAAAGAAAACTTTGTTTTTCTTGGCTCCGCTTTGAAGAATTTGGGTTAGCTGTTTGGGTTACTCTAGTGCAAGTCTCCCCAAACCGACTCCCACCCCCCACCAGCTTCGGCATCAGCTTCACAGATCTTGTAATCCGATCCCTCCAACTTCACTCCTTGCACTGACTGACGTTTTTGATTTAAAAAAAAAATACCCCAAAGCAGTTTTAACAAAACATGGTTTTCCGTTAAATTTTATCCTTAAAAAGAAACTGCAGAAAGAGTGTTCTGCTTTGCTCAGATACTCACGTGTTTCTTTTTTTAAAAAAAAAAAAAGTTGCCTCTGCTGGCTCTCCCGGTCTCTTGCATACACACAGCCACTTTTTCTCCCTCCTCCTTTAGTCCCGAGTTTTCCAGATGTTGGAGGACTTCCTCCTCTCTCCGCCTCTGTCTTTCAGCACTTTTTCAAAACGGGGAGGGAGGAGGAGCTGGATCCCCCGACTTGAGACTTAGGGAAAGCAGCAACCACAGTTAGGGCTCGGCCGTAAGGGGTTACCTCACCTCTCACGGCTTCGCCTACCTCCTTCCCCTTCTAGCAGCCAAAACAGCGCAGACGAAAGGAGTAAACAAATAAGGACGGCAACCCCTGCCTATCTAAAAAAATTAGTATTTACTATTTTTACTTTTAAAACTATGGAGGGGGGGGAGAAGGAAGAGGAAAAGTGCGCGGCCGGACGGCCCTCCTCCGCCGCCCTTTGCGACCTCCTCCCGAATGTGTTTGCAAAAGACCCGCGCGAGAAGAGCAGGAGCTGCAGCTGTGCTGCACCGGGCAGGGGAACACGCGCGCGCCCCCTCCTTCCTGCCAGGGACATTCCCGCTCCCGCTGAGAACCGCCGCGCGGCCACGCCCACCAGTGCTCTGGGGACAAGTGAGGGGCTCGCGCTGACGTCACACATTCTCCGCTGCTGTTGCTGCTTTCGCTTCTCTCCTGGCCTCTCTTACTTCCCACCTTAGGTTCTTTCGGTCCTTCTGGTTTGTTCTGTTGAATTCGATTCCCAATTTCCTTCTTCAATCTCTTTCCCTTTTCTTTACTGTTTTCTTTCTCATTTTTCCTGCACTCCTGCTGTTTTCCCTTCTTCCTGACATCTCAATCTTAAGGGTTTTTGGGTTTTTAAAAAAAAAAAAAATAATGACTATAAAGCCACTCTTCAAACTATTGGCATGATGTTGTGGCATATAGAACTGGGTATGTGTTCTAGGCATTTTAACAAATTGCCAATTGCTCTGGTTGTAATGCCACTGTTCAAATATGAAGGAGTGTAACCTGCACAGAATGGTGGTTGCAACTCTAACTGACGTGTCAGGCAGACTGGATGGACCAGGTCTTTTAGATTTCATGTACTGCATTACTGTTACTGTGTTTTCATAATCCTTTTTCAACCAGTGCCTCAAGTCATTCCTCCTTTTTTTTTTTTAGTTTGAGCTTGTCATCACCCCTTCTCAGATTCAGCTTCAGGAAACTTTATTGGCACAAGTTTTGAACATATATTGTCAAACATATAAAGGACTTCATTCATTGAGGCTTCCTATATCTATGAAACAGGCCCCAGCTGCACTTGCAATAATTAGGAAGAGTAACACATAAAAGTATAATTAAAAAGACAGTTCTAAGATTCTGGTGATGGTCAGTATTTTGTGCAGAAAAGAAATGCATCTATGTCTTTATTTCTCCAGTGTTGTATTGCATGCATACAGGTCCAGCAGAACTATTGAGCAACTTTGTGGCCCTACTGATTTATGCATGAGACCACACAATGAGTCTGCACATGTCTCCCCCCCCTCCCACCCCCAATCCTTCCTCATCACTCACAGGCCATCTCCAAGTGTATAGATTAATTTTTCTTGGTTTCATATCAGGTTTTTTTCCCTGCACATTTGTATTCTTATCTTCAATGCCTGTGGTCTAGGTAAGGCATTTTGCTAGCTTGTAATTTTTATGTAGGTATCTATAGTACCTAAGCATATTCTACTTTCAAATCTGCACCTTAGAATAGGAGATGTACTGGTGTCCTAACACTTGTTGTAATATTTATAATGCTGTCCTTTGATAAGTAACTGTTGGTTGTATTAGTTTTTTGAGTTACCAGTATTTTTCACTCCATAAGACACATCCATCTGTAGAGGAGGAAGAACCAAGAAAAAAAAATTTAGAACCAAATGGTGTACCCTGTACTCTGTCTCCCCTCTGGTGGTCTAGTGGTAGGCCAGGACAGAGTACAGGGCACGTCTAGAGGTGGGTACGTCTAATGGTAGACACGCATAGTGGCAGCCAGCCAGCCCCAACCAGCCCGTCCCAAGCCAGCCAGCCTCCTCCCATACCTTTTTAAATCATCCTCCCGTACTTTTAAATCATTCTCCCCAGTATTTGTAGATCAATCATCCCCCCAGTACTTTTAAATCATCCCAGCAGTACTTTTAGATAACTCTCCCCAATAGTTTTAGATTATCCCCCCCCTCCCCCATTATTTTTAAATCATCCCCCCGTACCTAGTGGTCCAGGGTGACATGACTGAGACATTTAAGTACATCACGGGTCGTGTCGAGGTGGAAAACGACATATTCTTTCCTAAGGGACCTTCAGTCACAAGGGGGCACCCGCTCAAACTCAGAGGAGGGAGATTTGGTAGTGACACCAGGAAGTATTTCTTTACAGAAAGGGTGGTGGATCACTGGAACAAACTACCGGTGCAGGTGATCAAGGCCACTAGCGTGCTCGACTTTAAGAATAAATGGGACATCCACGTGGGATCTCTACGTGGGTCGAGCAGCACTCTGACTTAATGGGGTGGGACAGTAGAGTGGGCAGACTTGATGGGCTATAGCCCTTTTCTGCCGTCATCTTTCTATGTTTCTATGTTTCTATATGTTTCTATGAACGCAGATCTCAGCAGCAAGCTTTCCATGCTCCCGCTTGGGCCCGCGCTATTTTCTAAATGGCTTCGTCAGTTCTCACGAGTCCCATGAGAACTGACAAAGCCATTTAGAAAACAGCGCAGGCACAAGCGGGAGCGCGTAAAGCTTGCTGCTGACATCCGTGCTCCTGACCTGTGCGCTGCTAGCGAGGGAGGGATACACGCTGGATCACCAGGGATTGCGATGACAACGACAGAGGAGGAGGCAGCAGAGGGCGGGTAGCTGTTTTAAAAGGTGCAGCTACAGTGGCAGTAGCGACGACAGCAGGCGAGTAGGTGGGTGGGTGGGTGTTTTAAAAGGTGTGGCTATGGCAGGGTATTTTTAAATGGTGTGGCTACGGCGGGCGGGTAGGTTTTAAAACGGTGCGGCGGCAGGGGGGGTTGTTCAAAATTGTACCTTCGCTCCATAAGACTCACTGAGACTTCCACCCACTCTTGGGTAGAAAAAAGTGTGTCTTATGGAGCAAAAAATATAGTAGTGTTGTTATGGTATAGAGCAGGGGTTCCCAAAAGGTAGATCGAGATCGACCAGTAGATCACAAAGGCAATGCAAGTTGATTGCGGAGCCCATCCCAAGCTCCACGATAGACTTGCGTTGCCTAAGCGTTCTGTTCTCCCTTCCACAGCCTTCCCACCTCCCCCTCCCCTCCCCCCCCCCCCCCCGACATCAATTCTGACATCGGAGAGGAAGTGGCTGGCCCGGAACTTCATCTCCGATGTCATAATTGACATCGGGGGAAAGCTGTGGGCCCGGCACTTGTACGCGCCTGGCCTGGTGTCGGGGAAGCAGGGAGAAATCTGCGGCAGTGGCTTGGGGGGGCAGGGAGAGAGAAAGACAGACAGAAAGAAAGAAAGGGGACAGGGAGAAAGAAAGAGAGGGAGGGGAAAATTTATATTGAAGAGTACCAGTATGATTATTTATGTTTTGGGGTGGGGATTTGGCTATCTGGTGTATATGCCATTGTGAAAATTCAATAAAACTTGTTAAAATTTAAAAAAAAGAAAGGGGAGGGGGCAGGGAGAGAGAAAGACAGACAGATAGAAAGAAAGGGGGCAGGGAGAAAGAGAGAAAGAAAGAAAGGGGGCAGGGAGAAAGAAAGGGAGGGGGGAATTTGGGGGTTGGATAGTATTGCCTTATATTGCCCTTTATGTTTTGGGGTGGGGATTTGGCTATCTGGTGTATTTGGCATTGTGAAAATTCAATAAAACTTGTTAAAATAAAATTTTTTTAAAAAGAAAGAAAGGGGAGGGGGCAGGGAGAGAGGAAGAAAAAGTTAGACTCATGGAGGGACAGAGAGAGATGATGGTTGGAATGAGGTCTGGAGGCAGAAAGAAAGAAATTTGGATTTACAGTCAGAAGAAGGAAGTGCAACCAGAGACTCATGAAATTACCAGACAGCAAAGGTAGGGAAAATGATTTTATTTTAAATTTAGTGATCAAAATGTGTCCGAATTTATATCTACTGTCTATATTTTGAACTATGGCCCCCTTGTACTATAGCAGTTTTTAGCACAGGGAGCTTATAGTAACATAGTAGATGACAATAGATAAAGACCCGAATGGTCCATTCAGTCTGCCCAACCTGATTCAATTTAAATTTTTAAAATATTTTTGTTCTTAGCTATTTCTGGGCAACAATCCAAAGCTCTACCCGGTACTGTGCTTGGGTTCCCACTGCCGAAATCTCCGTCAAAACCTACTCCAGCCCATCTATACTCTCCAAGCTATTGAAGCCCCCTCCAGCCTATCCTCCCCCAAATGGCCATATACAGACCATGCAAGTCTACCCAGTACTGGCCTTAGTTCAATATTTAATATTATTTTCTGATTCTAGATCCTCTGTGTTCATCCCACACTTCTTTGAACTCCGTCACCGTTTTCTTCTCCACAACCTCTCTCGGGAGCGCATTCCAGGCATCCACCACCCTCTCCGTAAAGTAGAATTTCCTAACATTGCTCTTGAATCTATCACCCCTCAACCTCAAATTAAGTCATCTGATTTTACCCATTTTCCTTTTTCTGGAAAAGATTTTGTTCTACGTTAATACCCTTCAAGTATTTGAATGTCTGAATCATATCCCCCCTGTCCCTCCTTTCCTCTAGGACGGGGTGCCCAATACGTCGATCGCAATCGACTGGTAGATTGGGAAGGCAACGTGAGTCATTCGCGGAGCCCATCCCAGGCTCCATGATAGACTCGTGTTGCCATCCCGATCTACCGGGCCGATCAGCCTTCCTCTCCCCGACAACGAAGGTAACGACGCCAGGCATCCACTTTAGTCTGTTTTTTGTCATTTTGGTGTAGGGGGGAGGGGGGATGTGGCGGCAGCAGCAGCCTGAAAAAGAAATCATCCTGGCCGGGGTCGGTGTCATGCTCCGGAGCTTCTACCTCTTCAAGCAGCCTTCCTATCTGGCCCTCTCCCTTCTACCTGCATCCGGCCACACCCCCTGCTCCGCAGCTCTCTTCGGCAAGTCATCAGCAGCAGCGATCGACACACGCTTCTGAAGTCGGGGCCTACCCTCTGCAAGTCCCGCTTGTTTCAACTTCCTTTTTCCACAAAGGTGGGACTCGCAGAGGGAAGGCCTCGATGTCGGCAGCCTATCTTGATCACCGTTGCTGACGAGTTGCTGAAGAGGGCCACAGGGCAGGTTGTGTGGCTGGATGCAGGTGGAAGAGAGAGGGTCAGATGCTGGACTCGTGGGTGAGGGAAGAGAAGAGAGAGAGAAAGAGAGAGGGGAGGGAAACAAAAGGAAATATTTCATACTGGGCTGGGCCGGAGTGGAGGGAGGGTGGAAAGATTCTGGCTACAGGGTGCAGTAACAAAGGAAAAGGGGGGAAAGCTGAAAATGGAGATAGAAACATAGAATATAACGGCAGAAAAGGGCTATAGCCCATCAAGTCTGCCCACTCTAATGACCCACCCCCCTGACTTTACTCCCTTAGAGATCCCACGTGAATGTCCCATTTTCTCTTAAGAAGAGAAAGGGTAAGCAGGACCTATTGAATAAGGATAGCCATACAGAGGGGACATGAAGAGGAGGTGAAATAGAGACAGAAGTAATGCTGAAAAAGTGGGGGGGGGAGATAAAGACATTGAAAGGGCAAATGGTGAACATGGGGTAAAGACAAGGCCAGAGACAAATGAAGATTCTGAAAAAGTGGTGAGATAGGGATATAGGTGAGATGGACACAAAGAAGGGTGATGCTGGAAAATAGGTGGAATGGTAATTCTGACAGACACAGAAGGGAAATGCTGGATCAAGGAAAGATGAGGCTCAGGCTGGATGGAATGGGGAGAAATGCCTGGTTGGCCCGGAGCTTCCTCTCCGTCAGAATTGACGTCGGGGAGCAGAATGCTGGTCAGTGCGACACTTCTGCAGGGAGAGCTTGGGGCGGTGGTGGCTTGGAGGCTGTTTCCCGATGGTAGTGGCAGCAAACCAAGTGGCTTGGGGGAGGGCAGGGAGAAAGAAAGAAAGGGGGCAGGCAGGGAGACAGAAAGAAGGGGGAACAGGGAGACAGAAAGAAAGGGAGGCAGGGAGACAGAAAGAAAAAGTTGGGGGAGAGAATGAGGTCTGGAGGAGAGGAAACAAACAGGAGGCTGAAAGAAGGGAAAAAAGATTGGATGCACAGTCAGAAGAAGAAAGTGAAACCAGAGACTCATGAAATCACCAAACAACAAAGGTGAGGAAAAATGATTTTATTTTCAATTTAGTGATCAAAATGTGTCCGTTTTGAGAATTTATATCTGCTGTCTATATTTTGCACTATGGCTCCCTTTTACTAAACCGCAATAGCGTTTTTTAGCTCAGGGAGCCTATGAGCATCAAGAGCAGCGCGGGGCATTCAGCGCAACTCCCTGCGCTAAAAACTGCTATCGCAGTTTAGTAAAAAGGGAGGGGGTATATTTGTCTATTTTTGTATGGTTGTTACTGAGGTGACATTGCATAGAGTCATCTGCCGTGACCTCTTTGAAAATACCCCGGAATATGAATGATAATTAACATTTTCTCTGCCTTTCAGTGTGCTTTGTGGGTTTGTTTGTTTTTTTTATTTCATTGTTGGTAGATCATTTTGACTTGGTCATTTTAAAAGTAGCTCGCAAGCCCAAAAAGTGTGGGCACCCCTGCTCTAGGATATACATATTCAGGGCTTCCAGTCTCTCCTCATACGTCTTCTGGCGCAAGCCTCCTATCATTTCTGTTGCCCTCCTTTGGACCGCTTCAAGTCTTCTTACGTCCTTCTCCAGATACGGTCTCCAAAACTGAACACAATACTCCAAGTGGAGCCTCACCAATGACCTGTACAGGGCTAGCCGACAAACTACCGCCTGCTCAAGAGGAAGCGGTAGCGGCTAGCACGGCTGGCAAATTAGTACATGCTATTACGTGCGTTAAATCACTAACACGGCTTCGTAAAAGGAGCCCTAAGTGTGTTTTTCTCTAGTACTATTTTTTTTTTCTTAATGGTACATATATAAATATGAACTGAGCACAGAAATGTCTGGAAAATAGCAATTTTATAAACATTTGACATTTTTCTGGTTAAAAAATTGGTATGTTCAGTATGAGAAGTATAAACTTTTCCAGCAAAACATCTACAATTGGATTTGGACATCATACTGAAAATGTCCCTTATAGTAAATGATGGCAGATAAAGAGACCTGCATGGTCCATCCAATCTGCCCAACAGTCACATTTGTTATCAATTCATGAACCAATAATCCAATAGTACTAGTAGTATCATTAGCAATTAGGAGGGCTTGCTGAAAAGTTCTCAACCCACACCCCCAACGCCCCAGGTTTCTGGAAGATCAACTATGGTGTTGCTACCATTAAAACTGCAGGACAATGCTCCCATCCCTGTGAATTCTATCCTCATTCCTGCTCCATCCTCGTGAATTCTGTCCCCATCCCTGTTCCATCCTCGTGAATTCTGTCCCCATCCCTGCAACCTCAGTCTGATTCCATCCATATAAGCTTCAAATAGTTATGATTTTATATTTAATCATTTTATTAAAGTATTTAAAAAATGGGGGGAGGGCAGGGGTGCGATCTGCCCCAGGCCACGGTCTTGATAGGGGCGCTGGCACCTGTCCTGCTCTCTGCCTTCCCGCTCCTTCCCAACTCCCCCTGCAACACGCGTGCTCCCCTTCCCTTCCCTCCCCTCCCCTCATACCGCTTTAATGTTCTCTGCATCTCTTCTTCTGTACCTGCTTGTTATATTTATGTATATGATGCATCATTATTTTACGGTGCACCCTGAGGTGCCCTGGCATTGTATTTGCTGTTGTCTGCATCAGCAAAAATTGTTTGAACCTAATGCTCTCTGCATGAGCAGCATTGCAAACTTGCTGCCCACGTCGATGTCGCCTCTCTTTGACGTCACTTTCGGGCCCTGCGTCTAGGAAGTGACATCATAGGGATAGCCGATGTGACATGGGCAGCAAGTTCATGATGATGCTCCCGCCTGGAAAATTAAAAAGGTACAGAGGAAAGGGGGGCATGCACACGACAGGGGAGGGCAGGGTCAAGAAGGAGCAGGGGGTGACGAAGATGGTGAGGAGAGGCACCACCATCTGGGCACCACTCACCCTTGCTATGCCACTGAAAGCCCATGTTTCCTTTGCTGCTCATAAACACCCCCCCCCTTACACACACATACACAATAGGTAAAACTGGGCAAGCCAAATTACTATAGCATGCTAACTGAATATCTCAGAGAATACACGGAGAACACAAATGCCAGATACAAAATAGATGATCAAAAATGATGACGATAAATTAAACCAGAATCCCAAGAACATAAGAATTGCCGCTGCTGGGTCAGACCATCGTGCCCAGCAGTCCTCTCCCGCGGCAGCCCCTAGGTCAAAGACCAGCGCCCTGAGACCAGCCCTACCTGCGTACGTTCTAGTTCTGCAGGAACTTGTCTAACTTTGTCTTGAATCCCTGGAGGGTGTTTTCCCCTATGACAGCCTCCGGAAGTGCGTTCCAGTTTTCCACCACTCTCTGGGTGAAGAAGAACTTCCTTACGTTTGTACGGAATTGATCCCCTTTAAACTTTAGAGAGTGCCCTCTCGTTCTCTCTACCTTGGAGAAGGTGAACAACCTGTCTTTATCTACTAAGTCTATTTCCTTCATTATCTTGAATGTTTCGATCATGTCCCCTCTCAGTCTCCTCTTTTCTAGGGAGAAGAGGCCCAGATTCTCTAATCTCTCACTGTACGACAACTCCTCCAGCCCTTTAACCATTTTAGTTGCTCTTCTCTGGACCCTTTCGAGTAGTACCGCGTCCTTCTTCGTGTACGGCGACCTGTGCTGTACGCAGTATTCCAGGTGAGGGTGTACCATGGTCTGGTACAGCGGCATGATAATCTTCTCCAATCTGTTCGTGATCCCTTTCTTAATCATTCCAAGCATTCTGTTTGCCCTTTTCGCCGCTGCCGCACATTGCGCAGACGACTGCATCGACTTGTCGACTAGTACTCCCAAGTCTCTTTCCTGGGGTGTCTCTCCGAGTACTGCACCAGACATCCTGTAGCGGATGAGCAGCAGCAGCAGCAAAACAAACTGCAGCCACCATGGGGCCAGACTCTCTATATGTGCGGCTGACAGTCGATTTGGAGGCTTTTCCTTTCTTGGGTACTTCTCAGCATTGGCACCCTTCCAGACTTCTGTGTTTTATATTCTTTCTTTTTTGGCACAAGCGTATTACCAAGGGCTTAGCGTTCAATTTCCTTCAGCTTCAAGTGGCAATCTTAGCTTGTTACAAGGGCTAGGTATCTCGCTCTTCGCTTACTTCTCAGCTTCATGTACTTCAGCTCCTAAAAGGAGTACAGTATATTCGTACACCTCTTAAGAAGCCCTTCTTCGCAGTTTACAGCAGGCTCCGTTTCAACAAAATTGTCTTTTGAGACTCTAAAAGGCCGTGACATTGAACACGGTGTTTCATGTGGCCATGGCTTCAGCTAGGCGGTTTTCTGAGTTGCAGGACTTGTACGGTGGGGATTCCTATTTCTGATTTACAAATTCTGGGGGTGTCAGTTTGGACAATTTCTTTCTAAGGTGGTGTCTTCCTTTCTTTTATGCCACTTTCACTTTTCCTTCCTTCTTCCTGGGAGGAGAAATGGGGAGGCGAGCTTTTCTTCACTGCGTTTCTTACAAGTGCATAGCATTCTCCGCAATCTGTAGGTTTCTTTTATCTAATATAATAAAGCCCTAAGCGCGCATGCGCACTCCCATCTGCGTGCTCCCGTTTTCCGTGCGCTGTAGGGACCCGCAGGTAGGAAGGCGCATGCATGCGGCGCGGAGCCTGTCGGCCGTGGCGGACAGAAGGATGTGAACTGGCCAGGGCGATGTCAGCGGTGGCCAGAACGGACTTTAATTCTTGCCTCCCAGGCTTCTCCTCCTGCTCCGGCTGGGCCCGCATAAAAAAACCAAAAACCCCCAGAGCTCACTTCGGGTCCAGCAAGGGCTGCGGGTCCTGAAACCTTCCGATTCAAGCAGCGTCTGCAGCACTCTACTCACACTGCTTCGGGGCCTTCTACTGCCCTGATTTGCTGGGCAGTAGAAGGCCCCGAAGCAGCAGTGTGTAGAGTGCTGCAGACGCTGCTGGAATCGGAAGGTTTGTCTGGACCGGGACGGGAAGGGGGGGGCGGTAAGGGACTAAGGGAGCCAGCCAGACCGCGGGAAGGGAAAGGGGGGTAGGGGAAACGCTGCTGCTGCACAGGGAAGTGGTGTGGGGGGAGGGAATGCTGCTGTGGCTGCTGCACAGGGAAATGGTGGGAGAGAAATGCTGCTGCATAGGAGGCAGGGAGAGAGACAGATAGATAGAAAGAAAAGAAGAAAGACTTAGAGGCAGGGAGAGATACAGAAAGACAGACATACAAAGGGGGCCAGGGAGAGAGACAGACAGTGGGAGGGAGAGAGAGACAGAAATAAAGACACACAAACATATATTCTAGCACCCATTAATGTAACGGGCTAAAATACTAGTATATATATATATATCTTTATTAGATTTTCAAACTACAATTGTGCAACAAGTAATTCATATGCTGTTTGCCCATTTCTCTTCCTTGCATATGTACACTTCTTATGAAAAATTATTTCTTAGTAAATGCTTTATTTTGAGGAAGAAATGTATCCTGTGTTGCTGGCTCTCTTCTGAACCACCTTCTTTCTGGTATTGGAGGAATCGCCTTCATGAACTCCTGGGTTGGGAGGCCCGTTTGGCCTGTTCCTCTCGACGTCGGAGCAGAGACTTTGTTCACACTTGGACTCCGTATCTGAACATTTTGACTCCTGAGAGTCGTAGCCGTGTTTTGAATAGACTTCATCTCTGAATCAGTGCTTCTATGTGTCTTTGATGTTCCCTGCCTAAGAGTTTTCGGAATCTGTGGGGGGTCGGGGTAGGGAGGGTGGGGGGGTTGGGGATTCTTTGCTGTGGGGTGGGGGTGAGGTGGGTCCGGGGAGGGCATAAGAGTCCAGTCCTCCGCGGGTGTTTGTTGAAAATGTATACCATGGTTGTTATGACTATTGTGTTTACTTTTGCTTAATAAAATAGATTTGAACATAAAAAAAAAAAAATATCACAAGATAAGCACAATAAATTTTCAGACATTAACATACAATTAAATTTTCCCCCACCCTCCCACCCAATACTCAAATAAAATAAAACCCACAAGAAACTATCCATATATACCCTGAATCAAGTTCCAATGCAACTCCCTTCCCCCACCCGTTTAGATCACCTCTTTGTATTCTTCAAGGGACGCGACAAATGTATGGCAGCATCCAAAGCCTCCATTGCTTGAAGAGTCCAGGAGGACATTCTTTACGCTTACTTGATGGCAGGGAAGCAGTTGGTAGAAGAACTTTATGACCATTCAGCCAGAGTGATGGCTACTTCTTGGACTCAGTCCAGAGGTTTTTTCCTTGGAGGAGTTTTGTCGTGCGGCTACTTAGTCTTCCAAGAATACTTTATCTCAGCATTACCGGTTGGATGTGGGGCGCATGTGGAGGCTGAGTTTAGTGCTTCGGTTATTGCGGAGGCGGCATTTGCTTCCCACCCAGATAAAGAATTGCTTTGCTACATCCCATTGGTCCCTGGATTCATCTGCTGCTGTTGCTAAGGAAGGAAAAATTATGTTCTTATCTGTTAATTTTCTTTCCTTTAGATGCAGCAGAAGAATCCAGAGTCCACCCTTTCTGGATATTGACTCATTTTTTCTTTTGCAACTTTCGAAGTTTGTTATTATTGATAGTTGTATTCTGTATTATTACCTTTTGAAATTTGTTATGGGAAAGAAGGTTTTTACATGCTAAGCATATTGATGGTTATGGATGTATGGGCAAGGAACAATACTGAAGATGCAGGAGGCGTGCTAGCCAATAGGACCACCTGTTAATCAGTTTCTCTATCTCCACCTGCTTGTAGATGTGTGCTATCCCATTGGTCTCTGGATTCATCTGCTGCGTCTAAAGGAAAGAAAATTAACAGGTAAAAACATAATTTTTCCTTCTGGAGACCAAGGTCTCTCTTATCGGATGTTTGATATTATTCAGATATTTGTAATACAGAGCTTACATATGCATCTGTGTAAGCAAACATGCCTTGCCAATCAGCTACTGTATCTAGGGTAATTTGTGGTAAACCAAAAATAGATATAAACCCCAAGCCACTGGTAATGCTAAACTATGGTTAAACAGGGTTCTTGTAATCACTAACAAATAACTCAATAGTCAGTACAAACAATTGCTGAGCTACAAATAGTGGAAAAAGGTGTGGTAGAAGGAGAATCCCTCAGTTATAAAGCTCACCTATACTATGGCACAATTCTGAATATACTGTATATTCAGTGATATAATGAGAGAGGGCAAGGGGGGCAGACCGCCCCAGGAGCTACCCTCCCCTCTGCCCACCTACCTCTTCAAATCTTCGCTGGCAGCAAGCAGCATCTCCTACCTGCTGCTTGTTCTAGCCTCTGCTCTCCTTCCGACATCACTTCCTGGTCATGAGACCAAGAAATGATGTCAGAGGGAAAGCTGAGGCAGGTGTGAGCAGCAGGTAGGAGATACTGCTTGCTACCAGTGAAGATTTGAAGAGGTGTGTGTGTGTGTGGGGGGGGGGGAGTATGGCATAGCAGGGAAGAGTACAGGGGGGGGGGCACATGGCACAGCAATGACAGGTGCTACTGCACCGGGCATCTCCTTCCCTCATTATGCCCTGAATATATAACATAAAAAATTGTATTGCCATCGAGGGAAGAACGCTACTGACTATTCCCCTCCGTTACAAAGCCATGCTAGCGTTTTTAGCATCAGCTGCCATGGTAACATAGAATTCCTATGAGCACCGGCTGCCAACGCTCATAGAATTCCTATGAGCATTTGAGCCGTTACTGCCATGGCTGGCGCTAAAAACACTAGCACAGCTTTGTAAAGGAGGGGGTATATTAATGCCATTAAGAAGGTAAATGAATATGCAAATTTGTTTTTCAAAGGGTAATCTCCAAACTAGAGAATGCTATGGGGTCAAACCCCATCCTTGCAGGCTTTGTCTCCATCCCTGCCTCATCTCCGCAAATTCTATCTCCATCCATGCCCTGTGGACTCTGTCCTCATTTGCAATTTTGCACAAGCCTCGAACATATGATTTTATATCTAAATCTTTGCATTGAAATGTAAAAAAAGATCAATATTCTGTACAACTGTTTATAAATTACAAATAGAGCCTTCCATTTCTATTTGGTTGTGGTACAGCTTTCCCAAAGAATCAGTTGCCTATGTTTTTACATCAACTGGGAAGAAACTTGGATTTGTCTTTCAAACATGGGTGTAGGAAAGAACCTAAACTGTGAAGTGGATGAACAGGAAAATAAGTGTCTATTAAATGTTGGAAATGTTCCTTGATGCTAGCAGTGATGGATGAATCTGTTACAGCCACAATAAGGCGCTTGAGCATCTGGGCATATGATGGAAGGACATTGCAGATGGTAGAAGTCTGATTAGCAGACAAGGCTCTTGATGCTACATTAAAAGCAGACAAGACACAAATGAGGTCATTTAACAGTAGCTCATTTAAATCCACAAGCAACTTCTGCTGGGGTTTTATTTTATTTTTAAAATCATTGAATTCAGGTGCCAATATTAAGTTTCTACATAGAGTATGACAGGGGAGATAAGGTTTGTCCCTGTCCCTGCAGACTCTGTACCTGTCCCCGCAGGCTTTGTCCCCATTCCCACCCTGTAAACAATGGGTACCTGTCCTCATGTCATTCTCTACTCCAACTTGACTGAAAAAAGAGGAGTCTTCCCTTGCCCAGCAAAGCAAGAAGTAAAACAAAAGAAAGGCAACGTCGATGCCACAGTACAACACAAGGGATTTTATTGAAAGTTCCTATGGGAAGTCCCAACTAGGATCCTGGTTTTGGCAGAACACTGCCTTCCTCAGGGGACATATCAAACTGATAACAGGATATAACACTTATGGTTCTCACTGAGAGTTCCTTGACAAGTTTCTTTAGAAGTTTGACTGTCAGTACTTCTTTTAGTACGTTCCTAAAGGTCTTTTTCAAGACTGCCTGAAATAGAGATACCACTGTTATACCCTGTTATCACTTTGGTATGTCCCCTGAGGAAGGCAGTGTTCTGCCGAAACCAGGATCCTAGTTGGGACTTCCTAAAGGAACTTTCAATAAAATCCCTTGTGTTGTATTGTGACATTGGCTTTGCCTTTCTTTTGTTTTAATTCTCTACTCCAAACCACTTTACAATGCAAAGTCAATGTTTATACGAGTGCATACTGTAACATAGAAACATAGAAATAGACGGCAGATAAGGGCCCACGGCCCATCTAGTCTGCCCACCTTAATGTCCCTCCCCTACCTTTGCCCTGTGAATAGATCCCATGTGCCGATCCCATTTGGCCTTAAAATCAGGCACGCTGCTGGCCTCAATCACCTAAACTTCTTCAACAAACATTGCCCTAGTTTTTCATAACTTATTGATAAAAACTTTTCCTAAGTACAACAAATGTGCAGCTACAAAACATATCTAGCTGTAGCAGAAGATTTCTTTGGCCTGAAATGTATTCGACATGGAAGTAGTATAAACACTCCCCTGTAAATGTCCAGTGCTATAGCTGCTTCAGAGACTCGGGTGAGCTCTGCTATGTGTTCTGCTCCATGAATAACCAGTCTTTTGAGAATTTAACATGCTGCTCTGTCTTTCTTCAGCTGCAAAATGGCATGGCAATGTTCCAGCTCCTGGCAAAAAAAGAGCTTCCCATGAATGACATCATCATAATGAAGAAACAAAATTTTATTAGTAATATCAGATAAACCAATGTGCTTAAAACAGTCCAAATTATTAAAAAATATATGCACAGCCTAAACTAACTCAAAATAATATTGATCCTAGTTATGTAAAGGAATAAACTGGGTCAAAATTAATTCAAAATTGTGCTAATGTAAACATAAGCCCGCCCACCATCTCATATAAAAATATGAAAAATGTCTAGGGAAGGTGGGAGAGTTGGCCTTTAAGAAAATACATTTTGTAATACTACTTGGCCGAAGTGCCCATCCCGTCTGGAATAAGATTCCAGACAATAATGTGAAGTGAAGGTATGAATCGAAGACCAAGTAGCAGCTTTGCATATTTCATCAATAGGAGTAGAGCGGAGAAAAGCTTCTGAAGCTGCCATAGCTCAAACCTTGTGGGCTCTGACACAACCCTCCAGTTGCAACCCAGCCTGAGCATAACAAAATGAGATGCAAGCAGCCAACCAGTTGGAAATTGTCCTCTTGGAAACAGGGTGTTCTAACTTGTTAGGATCAAAGGAGACAAAAAGTTGTGGAGAATATCTATGTGATTTAGTGCATTGCAAATAGTAGGCCAATGCTCATTTGCAGTCCAGAGTATGAAGAGCTGTTTCTCTAGGATGAGAATGAGGCTTGGGAAATAATACTGGAAGAGCAATCAATTGATTGAGATGAAACTCAGTGACAACTTTCGGTAAGAACTTAGGATGAGTGCAGAGCACTACCTTACCGTGATGAAAAACTGTAAATGGTGGATCCGCTACCAATGCTTGAAGTTCACTGACTCTGCCATTCAGCTAGCGGCTCAGCATAGGGCAGGAGCACAGGAAGACTGCTCCTGCTCTGGTCCATCACTCAACCACCAGGGATTTCAAAGGTATGCAGGGAAGGCCTGCATGGCATCAGGAGGGAGGGAGAGTAGACAGGGCACAGGGCAGGGAGGAAGGGGGACTGGGTGCAAAACCTGGTAGGACAGGGCACTTGAATATTAACCCCCGGTTTATATTTGAGTCAACCTTTTTTCCTTTTTTAGGGAAAATGTTACCTCGGTTTATATTTGGGTCAGCTTATATGCCTGCCTGTCAAAAAAGAAAAAAAAAGCAACCCTTTCTGTCCCCGTCTGATCTGGCAAGCAGGAAGAGCAGGGGCTTTTTTTTTTTAATGGGCACAGCTGTTGTGTGTGCAGAACACTGTGGCCCTGATTCTCCAAAAGTGCGTCCCAATTTTAGGCAGCTGTAGGCATCCTACAGCTGTCTAATCAGCCAATCGGGATGCACGTGTTTTTAAAAAAATGCTCCCCAGGCAGGCCCCCTATATTGAAGGCGAGGCCCGCAAGACACCTAGGCCCTGATTCTGTATAGGACGCCCGGGAGAGACGTCCTATTCAGAATCAGCCTAAACTAAACCCCGATTCTGTAAACCGGTGTCCATGTTACAGACGCGGGTTAGAGAATTGGGTTAGATTAGACACGGCCCGCTACACTTATCGCGGCAAGGGATCTCTCTGCCGCGATAAGTATAGCGGACCGCGGCCTGTCCGATCGCTGGCAGGAAGGGAAATCCCTCCTGCCCGAAGACGCACCCTCCCGACACTACCAACCGCCCCCCCACCCGACACTACCGACCGCCCCCCCCCCGACATTACCGATCTACCTCCTCCCCGACAATATCGATCGCTGGCAGGAGGGTGCCCAATCCCTCCTGCCGAAGACGCACCCCCCCCGGCGCTAACAACCCCCAAACCTCCACTCCACCAAACCTGTTCTTACGACGAGATGGGTTTTGCACGTCCAGCCGGCAGGCAAGCCTCGTCAAAATGAGGTGGGCCCGCCCCTTCCCGCCGAAGCCTAAGGCCTGATTGGCCCAGGCTCTAGAAGCCTGGACCAATCAGGCCTTAGGAATAGCAGATCAGGCCCTTAGACGAGCTTAGGCATCTTGCGGGTCTCCCTAAGCTCCCGGAGGCGCCTTCAGGCCTGCCTGGGGAGCATTTTTTTTTTTTTTAAACGTGCATCCCGATTGGCTGATTAGACAGCTGTAGGACGCCTACAGCTGCCTAAAATCGGGACGGCACTTTGGAGAATCAGGGCCTGTGTGTGTACAAACAGCTGTGCCTATATAAAAAAAAAGAAAGCCCCTCCCCGAGAGCCAGTTATCTCCTCCCCCAAAAGCACCCTACCATGCCTGGTGGTCTCGTGGACCATCCCCCTCCAACCCCCTTGGTAACCCCCTGACAGCAGCTCCCCCCAACAGACCCCCCACAGCCCCCCTCATACCAATCCTAGTGGTCTATTAGGCCACAATCCCCTCCAACCTCCTTGTACCTTTTTTGAAGACCGACAAGAGGGATGCTCACTCCCTCCCACCTGCAGGCCCACTTCTTCAAAATGGGCTTCCCCTTCACAGTGCATTCTGGAATACATCAGGGAGGGGCCTAAAGCTCTGATTGTTCCAGACATCTAAGACCCCTCCTAAGGAAGGGGTCAGGCACTTTGGTCAATCAGAATCTTAGGCTCCTCCCTCCCAGTGCATCCCAGGGTGCACCGAGAAGGGGCCTAAGGCCCTGATTGGTCCAGGTGCCTAAGGCCTCTCTCGAATAAGGCCTGCCATTTTGAAGGCCCGCCATTCTGAAGAGGTGGGTCTGCTAGCGGAAGTGAGTCAGCATCCCTTCTGCCAGTCTTCTAAAAAAGGTATGAGGGGAGGGGTCGGAGGGGGGTGGCCCAATAGACCACCAGGATTGGTGTGTTGGGAGGTTGTCGGGTGAAGAGCTTGCTGTTAGAGGGGTCCCCAAACCTGCAGTAGTAGGGCGTGGGCATCCCTCCTGCCGATCTTCCACATGGGGTGGGGGGCATTAGAGGGGGGGACAGCAATGACAAGGGGCACTAGACCATTACGCTGTTTTTGGGCTCCATTTAGGAGGAATCGGGGCCATTCGTGGTAGCAGGTCTAAGCTGCTTTATTTTCCTGTCAGTGCCTAAGCCAATCAGAGCTCAGGCACTGACAGGAAAGTATGGCTACGACACCTCAGACCCTTCTGGTAAATGTCGGAGCCAATTCCTTGTAAATGGAGGGGGGTTCCTTTTTGAGAATCACCCAGAGAGGCCATTTTAATATTAATGACCTTGTTATACTACAGTTTTAATATTAATTACCTCATTGTGCTACATTTGCATAGTACAATTGGAGGCTGCTAGAAAGCATGAAAAAGACCTCAATGAGATGTTTTAATAATTGGGCATAAAATATGTGTATTTAACGATGATTTAGCGCAATCGTTAAATGCACGGTTATTGAAAGATTCTATGGTTTTATGTTTTCTTGTTAATTATTGGGTGGGTGAGAGTGTTAAAATGATTGCTCATGTATGTCATGGTATTATTACATGTATATATAGTTGTGTTTGCACTGTTGTTGTTTGGAAAATCAATAAAGATTTTTTAAAAAAAATAAATGCATGGTGACTGTAAAGAATCCATCTCTGAGTCATTTAAGCTTTGCTTTGATTTCATCCTCTTCCCATGACTTCAGTAGAGGCAGTGCTTGTCAGACTAATCAGATCAATTTCTTTGACTGGATGACCACAGAATTGGATATAGGGAGAGTGCTAAATGTGGTATATTTAAATTTTATCAAAGCCTTTGATGCAGGCAACCAATAAATAAACTGAGTGCCCTTGGTATGGGCCCCTAATTGGCAACTGGGTTAGGAACTGGTTGAGTGGAAGGCGACAGAAGTTCTGGTAAATGGGGCTCATTCTGAGGAAAGGGATGTTACCAGTGGTGTGCTGCAAAGTTTGTTTCTTGGGCCTCTTCTTTTTAACATTTTTGTAAGTGATAATGCTGAAGGGCTATCTGATAAGGTTTGCCTCTGCAGATGATATCAAAATCTGCAATAGGGTAGACACCCCTGATGGTGTGGACAACATGGGAAGGATCTGGCAAAGCTTAAAGAATAGTATGGAATTTGGCAGCAAAATTTAATGCTAAGAAATGCAGGTGAATTCATTTGTACACAAACAAAATCTGTCCCCATTAAAAAAATATCATGCCAGCCACCCCCTAACCATGCCCCACCCCCCAATGACAGCCCCTGAAAAAAAAAAAGAGAGAGAAAGGATGATTTTTTTTTTCTTTACCTGAAGATAAAGGAAATATTGAAAGGAAGACATTATGATGACTTTCAGGACAGCTCTGATGGGCATTCCAGAAAAAGTTCCAAAATTGCTTTGAAGGGTGGACTAGGTGCTGGCATCAGTGCATAGCTTTCCAAGGAGAATATTTTGAAGGTGTCCATAGTGATATTCAGCAATGAGGTATGTAGCACTTTTTCTAGGAAGAGTTTGCAAACTTAAATCGCAGACCTCATAGGAACTAGATCTGTGGGTGGTGAGAGTGCTTGAGCACCCCCAATAATTGAACAAACTCCTTGACTTTGTCCACGGAGAGGTAAATTTCCATTGGGTTTAGCAGCCCAACTAATTTTGAAAAATTGACTCCTATGCACATCAGGTCTTTTCATTTTGGGGTGCTTTTGGAATTATCTTTTGATTGCTCACACCTGGCAGCTGGAAGTTACAATATTTGGTTCACCCCTCTACTTCTTTCAAAGTGTTCCTGGGCATCACATTCCCTCTCTGCTTAGGAATCAGGATCCAACATTGCGTCTCTGCCTTCTAGTACTGCATAGTTTATTATACTGCTTGTGAAGTCAGATATTTTCACAAATTCCACCAATGAAAGGGAGAATTTGTGTATTAATCCAGTTTATACATAAAGGACTGGATTTTGTAAAGGATGCCCAAATTTGGGCAATAAAAGAATGAGCGTTAAGCACTATTCTGTACAGGGCACCCAAATTTGGATAGCATTTAAAGAATAGCACTTACTGGTAGTGATGGTGTTGTTTGTATTAAGCAGGCTACAAGGGTGCCCCATAACCAATATGTATTAGACATTCCTTGCCTGAGAACCTGAAAAGACACTAGTTTCAAGTTTCATAAAAATTTTTTATACCGCTCAATCAAGATGAAGCTAAAAGATATAAATGCTTCAGAGTTACAGTAAAATAATATTGCTTAGTTAGCAAATGTTAAAGTTTTAAAATAGATGTATGTCACAGCTGCTATTTCCTGCAAGGTTGGGAAATAGATGAGTCCTAGGTCATTATGCCCTAACTGAACACTAAAAAGAATGAGCGTTAAGCGCTATTCTGTACAGGGCACCCAAATTTCACACTGCAATTTTTGTGCATCAGCGGCCAGCCTTGCTCCATTCTCCACATCAGAATTTGTGATTTGGAGACCAAGTCCACAGTACTAATGTAGTATTTAATGACCAGACCCTTGAGAAAGGCTCTATTGGCCGATGTGGACATTGATGGTGATGGTTGATGTGGACATTACTTTTATCATTGATTTACTGATCGAAGAAATAAAGGAAAAAGTCAAGAGCATTGTGCTTCATCCATAGTTTGTTTTGTTGTTGGAGTATGCAACTTATCATTGGATCTTAATGAAGCAATTGTAATCTAATTGGAAGATGTACCAACTCATGAATTAATTGATGATGTCATAATCGCAATAAAATGGCCAGTCATTTGTGAGATTTTTAGTTGCCATCCTACCAGTTTAGTAGGATGCCAAAATGCTCCCAAGGCTTTGAATATTTAAACTACTCTTTTGTGTCTGGTAATTTTTTCCTTGGCCTCCTCTGGAGATAGAGATAAGAACTGAGGGGATATGTAGCCTGTTCATGTAGTTATTTGGATCAAACAGTTTGTGTCATGACTTGGATCTATAAGAGGACGTCAATGAATTCAGGTAAGACCATAGTCTGTAGGTTTTTTTTTCTGATAAGGAACTGCAGGAGATATTAAGAGAGGCTGCAGGATATATAAAGAAAAGCCACAGGGTTAGTGTTGCTTTGACCAATCGGGGTAATGTTAGAGTCATGACAAAGAACTCTCATGCCCATCTCTCAGTGGTATCAAATGATTAATAGAGTGAGGTTTCCCCTAAACGGCATGATTTCCATGGGGAGCTGTTACAGGCAAGAGATGGGAGAGGTCATGTCCAGTAAATGTGTTGGTGATGGACCACATACGGTAGGAACAAGAGAGATATTTATGTGTGTATTGAGCTCAGTGTAAAGAAGTTTTAAATTCAGTGCACAGTAGGGAATACTAATGGATTCCCATTTATGAGTATTCAGAAATATTGTTACTAACATAAATTGTTAGATTTTTTTTTTTTTTTTTCACCAATGTGGTTTAAATTCCAAGAAGATTCTGTCTCTCCTGCCTTTAATCAAAGCTGATAGAGCAGGCAGGCTGTTTCCTTCCCTTTACGTTGACTACAAATTTCCTGCACTTTGAGACAGAATACAAACTGTATTTAAATTGTATTAAGATCGGTTCTGATGAACTATAAGATATCTAATTCTATAACACTGTGTGTAATTTCTAGGGATACCCCTGATCCACCCGTACTCCTCTCCTGGCCACGCCCCCTTTTCAGATATGAACCGCTTTATTGAATCCCAACTTGGAAGATGCACATGTAAATTTTAATTGTTACCAATTAGCAGCAATAATTGATTGTTAGCACCCAATGATTGCCAATTAACTGCTCATTTGTCAATTAAAAGTTGTGAGCGTAATTAGGAAATATGTCTAAAGCATGCCAAATTTTGGGCGTCATATAAAAACTCCAGGGACAATGTATTACTTTGTGAAATTTTGTGCAATTTAATACATGGGCCTTATGGACAGAAATTGGAGAATAATCTGGATTTGGAGCTAGGCTAGATAGATAGTTTGGTGAACAAATTGCAGGCAAAATCTAACAAGTGGAAAGATTTTCTCATGTGCTGCTAAGACCTTCCTTGGGCTCTCTGTAGACAGCTTGCCCTTCTGATGTTTGACATAGGAATGTGATTGCTTTGTTAGCTCACTTTAAAGGTAATAAAAAGAAAGAATGATACATTTTCTATTGGATTAACAAAACAAATGAGAGGAATTTAATAAATGGCACTGAAACTTGAGTACTGAAAAATTCATCACTAAGTACTATTCTATAGAAGGTTTGTGCCTTATATAGAATTGCTTTAGATGCGGATCCCATGCCTAACTTTTAAATTCCAGACTTATACACTGGGATGTGGAGTTGGAGTTGTGGAGTTAGAGTCAAAGTCGGAAGCAATTTTTGGGTTACTGGAGTCAGCAAAAATGTGTCAACTCTAACTCCAGCTCCTAATAGAATTAAATTGTATGTCATGCAAGTATTATAATGCTTAACCCTCCCTGAGCTAGCAACTACCACACAGCAATGGCCCCGAAGCCCTTTAAATCCCTATGGGTTTTGGGGCAGTTACAGCAGCAGCTCGCACTAAATGGATTTGTAAAGAGACCTCTGTAATACACAGAGAACACAAATGCCAAATCCACAATAGTTGACCAAAAATGCTAAACATAAATTAAACCAAAATCCCAAGAAGTCACATCTTGCACGGCTCCCATGGCTTCCAGTATCACCTCTATGCTGATGACTCCCAGATCTACCTCTCCACACCAGATATCTCTACTGAAACCTAGACCAGAGTCTCAGCCTGCCTCTCTGACATTGCTGCCTGGATGTCTTTCTGACATCTAAAACTGAATATGGCTCATCTTCCCGCCTAAACCCACCTCCCCACTGCCTCTGTTCTCTGTCTCTGTGGATAACACTCTCATCCTCCCTGTTTTATCTGCTCCCAATCTTGGGGTCATCTTTGACTCTTCTCTCTCTTTCACTGTCCAAATACAACATATCGCTAAAACCTGCCAGTTCTTCCTCTATAATATTACCAAAATCTGACCCTTCATCTCTGAGCACACTATCAAACGCCTTATCCACGCCCTCATCATCTCACACTTAGACTGCTGCAACTTGCTACTCTCATGCCTTCTGCTTAGCCATCTTGCTCCTCTCCAATCTGTCTAGAATTCAGCTGCATGACTCATATTCCGTGAGAACCATACAACCCATCTCCTAAAGTCACTTCATTGGCTTCCCATCCATTTTGAAATATAATTCAAACTCCTCTTACTGATCTACAAATGCACTCACAGAGTTGCCCTTATCTCTCTTCACTTATATCCCTCTATGTCCCCCCTTCCCGAGCTCTGCTCAGCTGCTACGTCCCTCCGATTTGTGCCCTTCTCTTCTTCTGCCAACTCCAGACTCTGTCCCTTCTACTTTGTTGCGCCATATATTTGGAACAAGCTGTCTGAATCCCTACGGCAGGCTCTGTCTTTGGCATTGTTCAAGGCCCAGTTAAAAGCCCACCTCTTCGAGACTGCTTTCAACTCCTGACTCCTCTCACCTTGGGTTCTAACCCTATATGTCATGTCTGTTTGTCCAAGTTAGATTGCAAGCTCTTCTGAGCAGGGACCGTCTATTAAATGTCAAAATTTACAGTGCTGCATATGCCTTTAAGTGATACATGGTAGTAGTAGTACAACACCTTCAAGGGATTTTCAAAATGTTTCCACACTTTTATTTTTTTTAACCCTATTTATTAAATATTTCAAAAGCAAATTACATAACTTTTTCCACATAATCACTGTTTTGTGATACATTTTTCCCAGCATCCAACTAACATGCCCTCTTACCACTTCTCCCGCCCCAATCATTTCCCGCAAAAATATGAAAGCGGAAACTTTTTGAAGAACCCTCATATGTAGATATATAACTAAAGGTGTTGGAGCCAAAGTCGAAAGTTTTATAAAACCTGGTGTAAGTGCTGGCATCTAATCTAATCTAATCTAATCTAAACCTTAAGTTTATGCAATCAAAGTGCACAAAATATCAAGTTCAATCACTTAATGTTACTTTAGTTTCCACTTAAATATATCCAGAGAATGCCCACCCCATGTTCCTCAGAAAGCCACACCGAGTATATTCGATACTTAATTACTTAGTATGGTAGCCATCCTCATAGGAACCAATGTATGGTGAAGGTTCACTCACGGAACTGCTCTTCATGTGTATATATATTTTTTTTGAATTTGTAATAAAGTGCCAGTGCTTAATAATAAATAAATAAATAAGTCAGTCTTCATGGCTTAATAATATTCATATAAAATTGCCACTTAGTTTAGACCAGTTCTGCCAAAGTCCCCACCGACGCATTTCAAAGTTCTTCCTCAGGGTCGGGGACACAGAACAGTGCTATTTCTTAGAGTATCACTCAATCCATCTCATTTGGCGATAAGGCAATGAACGATAAGGCAATATGTGTATAGCAGCTAGAGATACAATACGTTTGCTACTTATCAACTGCTTACCTAACTGCATATATACTGAAACTGTACTATATCCTATCTGTACAGCATCCCGAATTGTATATCCACTGGAATAGCCCAATCCTCCTTGCCGAGTCCCATTCCCTAAACTATACTACACCATTCTTCTTGTAACTCCTCTGGAAATGTTCTTCTTCTCGTAGAAGTCTCTTTGTAATCATCCTGGAAATGTCCAGATGTCTCTTTTGTAATCCGCCCAGAACTGCAAGGTGGAGGCGGAATAGAAATCAGAAATGTAATGTAATAGAGCAAAATACATTCAGTAATACATAGTGGAAGGATAGTAACAAAGTTACAAATTCACACATAGCAGATATGCAGAACAACCTATTGAGAGGATAAATGGTAACAGTGAGATAATTCTTATGTACTGCGTGAAGGACTGAATACATGTTAAGAGGGTTGAATACATGTTACGGGGACTGAATACATGTTAGGGCGCTTATTATAGAATCTGGCCCTTAGTGCATGCTGTTGTCTGTTAGAGCAGTGTTTTTCAACCTTTTTACACCTATGGACCGACCGGCATCGGTCCGTGGACCGGCAGTTGAAGAACACAGGGCCCGCCCATCTCTACCCAAGCTCCACCCCAGACTCCGCCCCCATAATAGTACTAATTGCACCATGCACGTCCTGTGCCTCATCTGTAAGCCTTCCCTCTGACGTTGCAATGTCATAGAGAAGGCTACCGGTTCAGGCGCAGGATGCCCGTAGGAGCCGCTGCCCGTGGCTTTGTGCACCGAATCAGTGAGGAAGAGGGAGCTGGCTCGAAGATAACGCCGCATTTATCGCACCTTGGACCGGCGGTTGAAGAACACTGTTTTGGGCCTGATGCATGTACTGGCCCTGTGGACCGGCAGGAAATTTCTGTGGACCGGCGGTTGAAGAACACTGTGTTAGAGCATGTTATACTTTAGTAAAAGCGCCCCTTGACCAGATAGGGGCACTGGATTCAGTTAGAAAAGATGTCTCCTTTGCTGCAAGCTGCTGATGTAAAAACAATAAATAATTCAGAGCACTAGCTTAATTCAGAGCACTAGCTTAATTCAGAGCACTAGCTTGTGCTCTGAATTAAGAATTGTTTATTAATATATTAATATATGAGGACATCCACGTCTTAAATGTAGACAAGGTATGTTCTAAATTCTGGTCAAAAGCCAGTCTTTATATAGGGAATTTGTCATCTTAAATACGAAGAGATCACATGAATACATAAAAACAGATTCATTATCACAGGTGCATAGGTTAACTTACTCTTCCACGATCCTCTCCTTCACCCCTTGACCATCTGGATGCTTAGTAGAATTTGGAGCTATAAGTTGGTCACTATTCAAATATAATTGAATTGGAATGTTTTCCTTTCCAGAAAGGCAATAAGGTAATGCAAAAGGGTCATACTTAGTAGATGTAGTTAATGATCTTACTAGTTCCAGAAGAATCCTAACTTAATACTAGTGATACATTTTTTTTCCACACTGAGGCTGTAGAAAAAATTAATGGTAGTTTAAAGTATGTGCTTATATTGAAGCAGTAACTTTGAACCTCTTGAATTATTCTCTGCTTTTTTTTTTCTTCTTTTTTGGGACTACTAATTTCTATGTCCTGTAAATGTGTGATCACACACACACTGAAAAACTGCACCAAACCTAAGTAAAGTCGTTGACTGAGGACAGTTTGGCCCAGATTCACTAACCGGCCCGATCCGGGCCCGATTCGGACAGATCCGACAAATTCATGAAAAAAAATATGCAGATGGGGGTGATCGGAGGGATGTCCCCATCTGCCTGCATGGATCGCTGTTGTGTGATCCGTGCGCATGTGCAGACCATCTGTAGATGGTCTGTGCATGCCCGTTCGAGACACGACTTTTTTTTAAAACTTTTTTTTTCCTTTGCATGGGCTGGTTCTCCTGCTCCCCCCTTCCAGGCAATCTTGCCGCCCAGACTCTTATGCTCTCCGCCGCGTTCCGTGCAGTGCGAGCCCGCGGGTTTAAAGCGGGGCTGCACGCTCGCACTGCAGGGAAAGCAGCAGTAATGTCCTGCTAATTTGCTAGATGTATGCAGCAAGTCAAGGAGTCAACAGGCACGGCTCTCCCCCCCCCCCTGCCCCAGGGCTTCTGCAGCCCCTGAAACAGGCAGCGAGATCGGGGCACCAGAGAGCAGGGCAGAGGCGGCAACAGAGCAGAAGAGTCGGTAGAGAGGTGTGCGACTGGTCCCCAGCAGTCGCTATAGGAGTTGATCGGCCAGCCCAGTCGGATCGAGAATTTTGTGTTGTGAATCGCTGCCTTCCCTACTTTTTGAATGCCCCTCCCCTCATTTGCATGCGCGGATCGGAGGATGGTTGGCAGAGAGGTAAGTGAATCGGGCCGGAGGAGAATTTGGCCGCTAATGGGTTGCAAACACGATTGGGGGTTGCTTTGTGAATCTAGCCATTTAACATTATTGTCTCTTATAAATAAACATTCTTTTATTTTTCTTTGAAACCATTTATTTCCCCAGTGTTTATCTTGCCAGACGCATCCCTGTTGAAGAGGAGATGAGGACACTGTGGCAAGTGTTGACATCTCCGGGATACTGGGCATGCCAAAAAGCTTTCAGGAAGCTTCAGACTCATGGCATTTGAGAGGTAGAAAGGTGAGCTTTACTGGCACTCCATCCTCCCAAGGGCCTGCAGGGCATTCTTATACTATGATTTATAGCGGAGATGCTCTGGGAATGAGTCATTTTACAACAGTGCCTGCACAGAAGCAAACCCTCTTTTCTCTAACGCGGCAATATACACTAAAAACACTCTCCGAAAAGTTATAAGATCGACAACCTTTGAACTAGTATCTTTTATTGGATTAAAACACGCTGCAAAGGCTTAGGACGCGTTTCTTTGTAAACCGGCGCAAAGATCGTGAAGCACGGAGACAAAATTTATGGATCTAATAAAATATGTTTGCTCTGTACAATAATTAGAACATCTTCACAAGCTACAAATCGCGTTTTTGCGTCTTGTGTACACACATACATCATTTTCTATTTATTTAAAAGTAGCATTGCACTTGCAGATAGGTGGCTTTGCAAGTTGCCTGCTTCTCGTCGCTGTTAAAACGACAGCGGTAAAACCTAAGGCTTTCACATTAGCGTTTGTGAATGGGTCGAGTCCCAGCGTGGATAGATCTTGATTCAGAGAGAGAGAGAGAGAGAGAGAGAGAGAGAGAGAAGGCTGGCCCCGCCCCCACCTAGTGTATCACTCCGCCGTGATTAGTCCCCGAGACGAAGAGGCGGCGCAGCCTCCACCACTGAGTGCACTTCCGAAGAGGAGTTTGCTTTGCTGCAACCGCGAGAGTGCAGCAGTCGTTTTGGTAGCCACCTCCACCCTGGATGTGTGTCAATATTCCAATATCCTCATAGGAGAGGGGAAAACTCGCCGGCATCCGTACAGGAATCTTCCCGCGGGCTTTGGTGTGCTGGCCTTTCATCCCAGGAGATTAAAGTTTAAAAGAATATGAGACCTACTCATTTTCCCGTCCCGTCTCTCCACTTTCTGAGGCAGGTAGTCTGGAGGAGCACAACCCCCCTCCTCCCCCGCCCTTTCTGTTTGAGCTGCGGATAGGAAAGGCATCTGTGTTGTAAACCAAATGCTTGTTGTCTTGGCATTGATACTGCTCCATTTCCAGCAGCTTGATGTTATCTTACCATGTCTTGTTTCTTCCCTGTTGCTACGATTGCCCTGTACCCAGAGAAAAATGAAATCCCCATGTCAGCATTTTAGTGACATCACCATACTATGGATCTTTCATTAAAATGTACATTTTTGATAATAAATTTTAAAAGTTTCTAATGTTATACAGTAAGGTTAAAGGATTTCACTTGTACTACCTTACAGTGAAAGCACAAAGCCCCACATAGGCCTTCTTGCAACAAATACACATTAAAGCTCAACAGTAAAGCCTAACCTATTTCTCCATTTAACACTATAATTTTTGCAAGGAAGGTAAAACTTATTATATAAAAAACAAACAAACTACAGGAAAAACATTTGTCCAGTTTCTAATTTATTTATTTTAATGAGACTAACACCTGAGAAACTACAGTTGTTATTCAGCAGGCTAGATGCAATAACTTGTTTGGGAAAATGCTTAGTATTTTCAGATTTAGCTTTGCAAGTCCTAAAACTTCTGATACTCCACAGTAAATAGACAGCCTTTAATCTTTTTGTGTGTAACAACTTGGGGCTCCAGGTTTTCTCTCCCTCAACAACAAATATACAAAAAAAAAAAAAAAAAGAATGGTTTTCTGTAAATAGTTTAAAGCAAGGGTGTCCAACCTGAGGCCCGAGGGCCACATGCGGCCCCGTGAAGTATGTTGTTCAACCCCGGTCAAGGGCGGTGCAGTGTTTTCCTCTGCTACCCCTGGATGTTTACCGTCTTGCCGGCTCCCTCCTCTGTCTTGCTGCAGCGTTTGCGCATTTGTGTGGCCCCAGCAACATTTTTTTCGGCCATTGCGGCCCAGGGAAGCCAAAAGGTTGGACACCCCTGGTTTAAAGTATCTGCTCAGAACTACTTTTCCCCCTCCGTATTCACGGTCCGCGGTTTCGGTTATTTGCGGTTTTTTGATTGAAGGTCCTGCCTCCAAATTTGCATCACAGGAAAATCGCTGCTCCCGGCATTGCACAGAGAAAATCTCTGCTCCCAGCTGCACTTTCTTCACTGGAACAGGTTATTTGCAGTTTTGTGTTTTTTTTTTTGTTTGTTTGTTTTAACAGAAAAACCACAAATAACATACAAAAAGTTATTCACAGTTTTTCTCTATTCACTGCCTTGCCGTTCCCCTATCATCGTGTACTAATTTATAATATGCATTTTTTCAATAATATCAATAATTATCCAACATCTAAAAGATGCAATTCAATGAAAAGAAGTGCTCAGAACTGTAAATGTAAGGACCTGGGTGTACTGATAGATAGGACCCTGAAGCCGTCGGCACAATGCGCGGCAGCGGCAAAGAAAGCAAACAGAATGTTAGGCATGATAAAGAAAGGAATCACGAGTAGATCGGAGAAAGTCATAATGCCGCTTTATAGAGTAATGGTCAGACCACACTTGGAATACTGTGTCCAACATTGGTCTCCCAACCTAAAGAAGGATATAAAACTGTTGGAGAGGGTGCAGAGACGAGCAACGAAGTTAATAAGAGGTATGGAGAACTTGGAATATGAGGAACGACTCAAGAAACTGGGACTGTTCTCCCTTGAGATGAGGAGGCTGCGAGGGGACATGATCGAGACGTTCAAAATGCTGAAAGGCATCGATAAAATAGAGCAGGAAAATAAATTATTTACATTGTCCAACGCAACACGGACAAGAGGACATGGTTTGAAGCTAAGGGGGGACAAGTCCAGGACAAATGTCAGGAAGTTCTGCTTTACGCAGCGAGTGGTGGACGCCTGGAATGCTCTCCCAAAGGAGGTTATTAAGGAATCCACTGTGCTAGGATTCAAAGGCAAATTAGATGCAAATCTCCTTACGAGAGGCATAGAGGGATATGGGTGACTAAAACTACATCAGGTGTATACCTGACTGGGCCTCCGCGTGTGCGGATCACCGGACTCGATGGACCATGGGTCTGATCCGGAGATGGCAGTTCTTATGTTATGTTCTTATAAGCAAGAGATATGAGGAACCATCATCACATTCCTCAATAGTTCCAAACCACCACCATATCACCACTGTGTAAACCGCATCACTTATCTTATGGCTGGTGGGTGCAATGAACAGACCTCATTGTGCTACTCAGATCTGAGTTTTGCCTCAGGAGAAGGTGCACTGATCTTCATTCATCCTCGGCAAAATTTTTTCTCAAGGATGAGGCACTCCACCAAGGGGGTCAGTAGAGTACCAGAGAAATGTCTGGAAGTGTGGGGGGAGTCAGGTTTAGAGAGCTGCACGGGAACAGGGATGGAGGAAGGGAGGGAAAGAGATGCTGAGGTGGGGGATGGAGTGTGTTTTTGGACACAAGGCATGAACTTGGGAAAGAGGATGGAAGAAGGGAGGGAAAGAGATGTTGAGGTGGGGGAGGGAATGCGTTTTTGGACGTAGAAGGCATGAACTTGCCCTGCAACAATGATAAAACAACTACAGATAATCCAAAACACTGCACTCAGATTAATCTACTCACTGAGAAAATTTGACCACGTCACCGTGGCCTACCTGGACTCACACTGGTTGCCAATGCAAGCACGAATTCAATTCAAACTATATTGTCTATTATTCAAAGCAATAAATGGCACAGTCCCCAATTACCTAAACAACCGCCTGTACCAAAACACTACCACTAGGCAAAGAAGAACTAAGACCCCTTTTACCTACCCCCCACTCAAAGGCGCCCAGCGCAAGAAGATATTTGACAGTCTGCTGGCGACGCATGCAGCGAAACTGGACCACACTATCTCCAACCTGCTGATAACAACAAACGACTACAAATATTTTCGCAAAGAAATCAAAACCCACCTATTCAAAAAATTTATACAGATGGCTTAACCCCAACCGGACCCCCCTCAACGCAACTCCCCCCTCCTCCCCCCTTCACCAGTTCCCTTCTCTTTAGCCTCAAGCATGTCAACTGCTTCCCTAACGGTATATATACTGGATCTGCACTATTTCCTATTTGTACACCATTTTGTAGCTCTTGAAATATACAGCTCCATTATTCTTGTAACTTCTCCTGGAAATGACCAGAATTCTCTGTGTAATTAGCCTGGAAATGTCCAGTTGTCTCTTTTGTAATCCGCCCAGAACTGCAAGGTTGGGGCGGAATAGAAATCAGTAATGTAATGAACCTGGGAGAGAGGAAGGGAGGGAAAGAGATGCTGAGGTGGGGGAGGGAATGCGTTTTTGGACACAGAAGGCATGTAACTTGGGAGAGAGGAAGGGAGGGAAAGAGATGGTTGTGTACACGGGAATGGAAGAAAGGAAAATTTTTGGTCATAGGGAGGGAGTGAGGTACAGATGAGAGGGAGAAATATTGTGGTGTAAAGGGAACAGTGGGACAGATTGAAATGGAAGCAAGAGGGAGGAATGTTGGACATAGTGGTGAAGGGAATGGAGGGAGAGATGTGGCATGGTGCTGGAGAGGGGTGATAGAAGGAGAAATGTTGGGCATGGGGCTGGTGGGCAGGCACGAAAGATGAGAAAGGGATAAATGCTGGACCATGGTAGAAGGAACCAATGGACAGCAACAGAAGAATTTACAGAAGATGGGAAAGCGGAAAAAAGAAACTGGAACCAACTTTATGGAAAAATAAGTCTCCAGACAACAAAGGTAAAAAATGGAATTTATTGACTAAAATATGTTAGCTTTGGGAAATGTATATAGCAGATGTCTTTGTATTGTGTTCAAAAGAAAAGGAAATGCATTTCTGGTTTTATTTCTACAGTGTTGAAGTACTTGCTGACCCTTGCTGTGACTGGTGGGGATCCCCAAGCACCGCCAGCAGAGGACCTCCTCTAGAGACGGCCAGAACTCCCCTTCACCAAGCACAGCTGTCGCTGGCAACATCCATGAGCCACTGAGGTGCTAGCATCTGTGACTCAGGGACGCTACTGCTGCCTGCCAAGCTTGGCAAAAGGGACCCCCGGCTAATGGCAAAGGAAGTCCTCAGCTGACAGCTTGGGGGTTCTCATCAGCTGAGTATTTATATTTTATATTTACATTAGAGGCTCTGGTAGAAACCCGTTTACAAAGTATGTATTCTTCCCAATTAATATTTCCAAATTAATAAAGTCTTTTTGCTTATTTGTAAATGGGTCTCTACCAGAGCCTTTAATTCAGTAGCATAATTAAATGAAATAACTATTTCTGAAGTTTATAGGGATGGGCGGGGATGGAGGGGATTCCTCATGGGGACAGGTGGGGATGGTGGGATTCCTCGCGAGGATGGGTGGGGACGGAGGGGATTTTTCGCAGGGACGGCTGGGATTTCTGTCCCTGCGCAACTCTCTAGTCAGGTTGTCAGGAAGAAAGGGGAACACTAGACCATCGGGGAGAGCCAAAGGCAGGTATCTGGGGCAGAGGAGATGGGTTGGGGGAAGAGAGGGTTGCCATTAGACACTCTGTCCTCTCTACCAATTCTTCTACGCTGCCTTAGATGTAGTGAAAACTTTTCTGCAGTAACCACTTGTCAAAATCTTTTATTTCTCTTAAATGCTGTAGGATAGCAAAATCCACTGCATTTGCATGCAGTTTGTGGTCACGATTTCCAAGTGAATTAACACCAATGCAGAAACATATTCTGCATTGCTATCCTGCAGTAAGACTGAGTAACACCCACAGTGACCATGCAGGAGATTTTCTGCATTGGCGCTAGAGGGAGAAAGTTTGCACAGCAGAACCAATGTTAAATACTTATGGGGCTCAATTTCAAAAAGATGGACTTCCAAAAAGAAAGCATAAACTGGCACTTGGATGTCTTACTAGTCAAAACGTCCAAGTGGGCAATCTCAAAATAGACCTTCCAGATGTTTTTCTGGTTGTTTTGTCTCCAGTGCATTTAAATCTTAAGGGGGCGTGTTAGAGGCGTGTTTTGGGCAGGCTTAGGACTTGGATGTTCTGCAGGCATAATCAAACCTTTAGAAAAACATCCAGGGCTTTTTTTTTTAGTCATTTGGAGCTAGACCTGTTTTAAAAGCATTTAAATTCTAAAAAGGTGCCCAAACTGACCAGATGACCACTAGATGGATTAAGGCATGAACCCCTCTACTCCCCAAGTTGTCACTGACCCCCCTCCCACCATCCAAAGATATGAAACCCCCCCCAGAACATTCTAGCCTATATTATGATGGAGTGCTGAAAAGTTCTCAGCCCAGCCAACCATTTCCTATATTCTGAGCATTATTTTGCCACTGTAGCTTACAAGAGTGTTATTTTATTTCATTAAGGTGCCAATTTGCAGAAACAAAATTCTATGTTTTAATATTGTTTCAGATCATTTTTTTAATTCTTTATTAATTTTGTAATAAATACAAAGTGCATTATAATATTCAAACAAATGATACAATAAAACAGCACTTTTATCTCATACAGATGTTATATGTATATTCCCCCCCCCCCTCCTCCTGGGATGTGTGTGAACTTCCTTTTAGAAATTAAAGGCTATATGCTAGTGATCATTTTTTACAAATGTCTCCAATGGCCCCCAAGTCTCAGTAAATTTTTTATAATATCCCATCTGCTCCAAATTCATCTGCTCAAATCTATAGATCTGGTGGGAATCCCTTTGCCAAACCTATTGTTTCAGATCATTGATTGAACCATATCCATGTCTTTCTCTTCTTGGTTGGGCTGAGAACTTTTCAGCACCTCCTCTTACAGTTTCAGATGGCCACAGAGACAACTGAGCCCAGCAGAGAAGAACAGAGGGGGACTCTAGGGGTTACTGCAGTGAATGTAACATTTAAAAGTCCCAGGTACACATTAGTGCTGCCCGATTCAGGGACAATTTTTCGATTTGATTTAGCCCATTGAATTGATTTTTCGATTTGATTCACTTTTCCTATCCAATCAGCTTTTAAAAAAAAAAAATATCCTGGTGGATTTATTTTGTAGCCTCTTCACCTGCCCCGACCTACCCCACCCTACCCCTTTTGCCCTCTCCAACCCCATGTTGGTGCTGTGGTGTAAACAACATAAACAAAAAAAGGCTTATCCTCCCTCTGTTAGATCCTAGCTCATGCTCCCTGTCTAATACCAGCTCTGGCAGGATACACATTTCAAATCTGATATATTATAATCACAAAATAGAAAATAAAATTATTTTTTCAACCTTTTGTTGTCTGGTCATTTTATTATTTAAATCATGTTAGTCCCAGGCTCTGGTTTCTGTTAGTCTTCTGTTAACTCGCTCACAAGGGTCTCCTGCCCATTTGACATTTTCTTCTTTCTCCTTGCTCATCATCCTTCGTCCATCTCTGTACCTTCCCTTCCACTGCCATATCCAACATCTCTTTCTCACTGTCTATTATCTTTCTTCTTTCTCTCTCTCTCTGCCTTGTGCACTGGGTCAAACCTCTCTATTCTCCATGCAGCATCTCTCCCTTCTTTCCCTCCATCATCATGTGCAACATTTCTTTCTCTTTCCACATGCACTATCTCTCCTTGCCCTCCACCCTATGTCCAACATTTCTCCCTCCATGCATGTTTCCCTCCCCTCCACCATATGCAGGATTTCTTCTTCTCACCCCTTTCTGCCTCTTTGTTGCATCTCTTCCTTTCCTCAACCCCATGTCCAACAATTCTTCCTCTTTTCTCCCCTGTGAAGCAGCTTTCCATCCATCCCTCTAATCCCCATGTGCAGTAGCTTCCAATCCCTCCTATCCCCCTTTTCAGCACCTCCTGCCCAACCCCTGCCACCATGCGATCAGACATATGGGCCTCCCAAAGCAGCAGCAGCAGCAGTGGCTGGCGGGAAGAGGCAGTGCTCTGAACAGGTTGCTTCTGGCCTGCCCTGCCTGGACTTCTCTCTGTCTTGTCATCAGTGATTTTATCAGTGACATAGCAGAGGGAAGGCCCCAGCGGGGTAGACCAGGAGCAGCCTGTTTTGAGTGCTGCCAATTCTTGCCGGCCACCACCACTGCTGCTTTGCTTTCAGAAACCCGCTCAGGACTCACTGAATCAATGAGTCTGATTTTTTTTAGAAAGTGAATTGATTTGAATTGATGAATCAGGCAGCACTAGTACACATGTCACTATAACCCACCCAAAACCTACTATACCTACATAAAGATGACACCTGCAAGCATAAGGACTATTATGGTGTACAGGTGGGTACAGTAAATTTTGGTTGGGTTTTGGAGGGCTCACCATACAAAATAAGCAGGTTATAGTAATGTGAACCTGGGACTTTTAAATGTGACATTCACTGCAGTATCCCCTAGAACAGGGGTGTCAAAGTCGGTCCTCGAGGGCTGCAATCCAGTTAGGTTTTCAGGATTTCCCCAATGAATATGCATGAGATCTATTTGCATGCACTGCTTTCATTGTATGCTAATAGATCTCATGCATATTCATTGTGGAAATCCTGAAAACCTAACTGGATTGTGGCCCTCGAGGACCGACTTTGACACCTGTGCCCTAGAATGTTCGTCTGCTCTGCTCAGATGTCTGTGTGGCTAGTTTGGTAAGAATGCTAGCTGCTAGGTCAGGGATCTCAAAGTCCCTCCTTGAGGGCCGCAATCCAGTCGGGTTTTCTGGATTTCCCCAATGAATATGCATTGAAAGCAGTGCATGCACATAAATCTCATGCATATTCATTGGGGAAATCCTGAAAATCCGACTGGATTGTGGCCCTCAAAGAGGGACTTTGAGACCCCTGGGCTAGGTGGTCCGTAAAGCTGGCTTTTGTGCATTTTTCATGTGGACGTCTTTATATTAGAGAATGACCAAAAAAAATTAAACGTACTAAGAACCAAAACATCTAGATAGGTCATTAAAGGAAAAAAAAAAAAAAAAGACTTCTTGCTGTTTTGAGAATGGACATTTTCTCTACTGGATTTCTGGACGTCTTTTCCAAGACGTCCAAACTCAGACTTAGACGTCCTATCAAAAATGTCCCTCACATTAGAGCAGGGGTGTGCAACCTTTATAAACAGAGGGCCGCAAACAAAAATTACATTACATTAGGGATTTCTATTCCGCCATTACCTTGCGGTTCAAGGCGGATTACAAATGGATTGTCAGGACATTAGAAGTATTTAGGGAGTATGCCAGCAAAACTCAAAGTGATGACTGAATAAACCTGGTCTGTTACTGTATACTTCTGTCTTTCCAAACAGTTGCTAACATTGTCAAGCAAGTCTTGTTACTTTATTCTTCAGTAGTCTCACTGACAATAAAACTCTGGTTAAGGACATTTTTGCTGGCCATTTTATTGTTTATACATTGCAGGCTGCATACAATTCACTGGTTGGCTGCAGGCTGCCCACCCCTGCATTAGAGTCTTGTGCTTGGCTTCCTAACACAAGCATAATACAAAATTTTAGCACCTTGATGCAATAAGCAAATAGCATGCAAATTACTGCTGAGTTGAAAAGTATGGGCTGTCAGAAAGAAAGAGCACACACCTGCACAACAATATGGAGATGTTTGCTACATTGAAGTGTTTGTGCATGAGTAGGGTTACCATATGTCCATGAAAACCTGGACATGTCCTCTTTTTAGAGGACAGTCTTAGTATTGAAGCATTGTTTTTTGATTTTTTTTAAATGGGGGGAGTCTGTCCAAGTTTGGCAGGGTCAGCTTACAGCCTGGAATCGGTTGACTTTCCCAACTCCCCCACCTACCTCCTCCCTGGCCACTGCAATTGAATTTTAAGGCTGCTGGCAGCGGCAATGAAGTAAGCCTGCTGCTGTTGACCTGCCCTGGAAGCCACCTCTCTCCAGGTTAAGGCCCTAATGCACCTTTGTAAAAGGAGCCCTTAGTATAAGTATACAGCTTCGCCTACTCAATTTTTTGACTTAGTACATAGTATAAACAATTTTAAAACTGGGAATTAATTTATAAATCAGATACCTTTGAAATCATTTACCGTATTTTCACGCAAATAACGCGCACCCGTATAAAACGCGCACACGGGTATAGCGCGCAGAAATCACGATGATATGTACAAAAACTTTGGTATACCGCGCTCACGGGTATACCGCGCATGCTGCCCGACGCTCCTTTCGCCCGCCCTGACTTTCCGTGCGCTGTCCCGACTCTCCGTTCACCCCCCCTGACTTCCGTGCACTGTCCCCCCTTGAAGGTCTGTCCCCATCCTGAAAGCCTGATGCCCCCCCCCCCGACGTCCGATACATCCCTCCCCCCGAAGGACCGCCGACTCCCCAACAATATCGGGCCAGGAGGGAGCCCAAATCCTCCTGGCCACGGCGACCCCCTAACCCCACCCCGCACTACATTACGGGCAGGAGGGATCCCAGGCCCTCCTGCCCTCGACGCAAACCCCCCTCCCCCCAACGACCGCCCCCCCCAAGAACCTCCGACCGCCCCCCCAGCCGACCCGCGACCCCCCTGGCGACCCCCACGACCCCCCCACCCCCCTTCCCCGTACCTTTGGTAGTTGGCCGGACAGACGGGAGCCAAACCCGCCTGTCCGGCAGGCAGCCAACGAAGGAATGAGGCCGGATTGGCCCATCCATCCTAAAGCTCCGCCTACTGGTGGGGCCTAAGGCGCGTGGGCCAATCAGAATAGGCCCTGGAGCCTTAGGTCCCACCTGGGGGCGCGGCCTGAGGCACATGGTCGGGTTGGGCCCATGTGCCTCAGGCCGCGCCCCCAGGTGGGACCTAAGGCTCCAGGGCCTATTCTGATTGGCCCACGCGCCTTAGGCCCCACCAGTAGGCGGAGCTTTAGGATGGATGGGCCATTCCGGCCTCATTCCTTCGTTGGCTGCCTGCCGGACAGGCGGGTTTGGCTCCCGTCTGTCCGGCCAACTACCAAAGGCACGGGGCAGGGGGGGGGGGGGGTCGTGGGGGTCGCCAGGGGGATCGCGGGTCGGCTGGGGGGCGGTCGGAGGTTCTTGGGGGGGGCGGTCGTTGGGGGGGAGGGGGGTTTGCGTCGAGGGCAGGAGGGCCTGGGATCCCTCCTGCCCGTAATGTAGTGCGGGGTGGGGTTAGGGGGTCGCCGTGGCCAGGAGGGTTTGGGCTCCCTTCTGGCCCAACTACCAAAGGTACGGGGAAGGGGGGTGGGGGGGTCGTGGGGATCGCCAGGGGGGTCGCGGGTCGGCTGGGGGGGCGGTCGGAGGTTCTTGGGGGGGGGGGCGGTCGTTGGAGGGAGGGGGGTTTGCATCGAGGGCAGGAGGGCCTGGGATCCCTCCTGCCCGTAATGTAGTGCGGGGTGGGGTTAGGGGGTCGCCGTGGCCAGGAGGGTTTGGGCTCCCTTCTGGCCCGATATTGTCGGGAAGTCGGCGGTCCTTCGGGGTGGGGATGCGAGTGGTCCTGCCGGGGGGGGGGGATGTATCGGACGTCGGGGAGTCGGCCGGGCAAGAGGGCTTGGGCTCCCTCTTGCTCCGATCGTGGATGCGGGTGCGGGTGGGAGCTCGTGCGAGCGGTCGTTCGGGGTGGGGGTGCGAGCGGTCCTGCTGGGGGGGTGAATCGGGCGTCGGGCGGGGTGGGAACTATGTTTTAAAACTTTTGTATACCGCGCTCACGCATATAACGCGCGAGGGGTATGCGCGGTAGGTAAAGCGTTATACGCGTGAAAATACGGTACTCAGAACTAGTGATATTACTAACAATGATAGCATTTTAATCTCTTATAAAGTGAATATAATTATTAAGATTTTGGGTTTTGAGAATGAATATTGATTGAGTTTTGCGCAGTTTGCAGCTACTATTAAATTCCTCTTGAAGAAGCAGCAAAACTCATCCAGAGTTGGGGAATTTGTACAAGAAGATAGAAATTTGGAGAGTTTATAGAAGATTTATTAGCATATGATTTACCCCCTCTTCTATGAAACTGCTCTAGCAGTTTCTAGCGCATAGAGCCGCGTTGAATGACCCATGCGGCTCTTTGCGCTAGAAACTGCTAGTGCAGTTTCGTAGATAAGGGGGCTAGTTTTGTAACTTTTTGTATTGGAGTAATTGGAGCACACATTGTGGAGACCACTCTTAAGGAACCAAGACTCCTTTTAAAATACTTTTTTTACCACCTAAATCTTTGAACATTTTAAAAGCTACAAAGACACAGACGAAGATGAGGAAACCTCCTCGGATACTGGAATAAGTTTCAGGTAAGTAGTAGTTTCTTACACTTATCAGGACTATAATGTAAATTGATTTCTGTTGCTAAGGTATTGATAATGCCTTTTTATTCAGATTTTGTGTTGAAGTATGACAAATGAATGACAGTGGGAATGCAGTGATGGTTCCCAAATTCACTGGTCTTCAACATATGACACCGAGCACATTTATTATACGTAAAAGAGATTTTTTTAGACACATTGAGAGAAGTTGGCCTAGTGGTTAGACTCCTGGCTGCTGGTTCTGTGTTTAAATCCCAGGCCTCCGTTAGTGAGTAAAACCATTTTATTTAGGTTTTTATTTTGCTATTTAAATATGTTTTTGGTTTGTTTTTTTTTAAATTGAATAGACACTAGTTTTGAGTTAGTACTTAGGATAGTCAAGGGTCAATGTAATATACCACACTATTTGATTTTCCCATATAAAATACTACATTTTGGCATTATTTTTTTACTTCCACAATCTTTACTCCAGCTCAGGACTGGAGTAAAGTTTTTAGCACAGGAGCAAAAGGTCATCTGAAGTCCAGAACATCACTTCAGATAATCCTGGTTGAATCAAGTGGCCCCTCCCTGAGAAAATCCCTGGTGGCTGAAGTTGACCTTGCACACCCCTCCCCCACGAGAAACACTCTGGTAGCCCAAGTGGGTCCTGTGCAACTTCCCTCCATTCCTGCCCCCAGCCAACCTGTGAAGGAAAGCAGAAGCAATGACAAAGAAACAGAGAAAATGAAGGCAGATAAAGGCCATATGTTCTATCTAGTCTGCCTATCCATGCCATCTACTATCCCTTCCTCTCCCTTTCAGATCCAGTATACTTATCCCAAGCTTCCTTGAAATCAGATATATTTTTCATTTCCACCACCTCCACCAGGAGGCCATTCCATGCATTCATTGCCCTTTCTGTAAAAGTATTTTCTGAGGTTACTTCTTAATCTATCTCCTTTCACCTTCATCTATTCCCCCTCATTCCAGAACTTCTTTTCAATTGAAAGAGGCTTGCCTCATGTGCATTTATGCCTTATAGATGTTTAAACGTCTCTGTCATTTCATCCAATCCCGCCTTTCCTCCAATGTATTCATATTGAGATCTTTAAGTCTGACCTCATACACTTTATGATGAATACTACCAACCATTTTAGTAGCCTTCCTCTGATTTCATCCTGTTTATGTCTTTTTGAAGGTACGTCTCCAGAATTGTATACAATATTCTAAATGAGGTCTCACCAAAGTCTTATACAAGGGCATCAATACCTCTTTTTTCCTATTGGCCATACCTCTTCCTATGCACCCTAACATCCTTCTAGCTTTTGCCCGTGACACTCATGCCTCTGGTTCTGCCTTCTAAGAAAATTTCAGTGCCTGAAACAATGTTTGCCATAAATTTTTATGGTTTATGCGCCCAAAAACTTTCTTTTAAGGAACTTTTTAGAAGCTGGGTTCAAATTTATGTGCTATGAGTCAAGTATCTTAGAAACTATAAATGCAAATAATATTGGGATTTCAAAAGTGTTATTTAAGTAATTGTTTTTAATGAAAATAATTCTATATTGTTATTTTAGCTAGCATTTCTGTTAAATAATTAGAAGACATCAAATAAATTAAATTTGATTTCATAATTACTAGTCGGGGTCAATGCAAAGATATTTGGCACCCTAGACAAACCATCAATCTTGCGCCCTTTGAGGAGTGGGCTTTGGAGCCCATTTTGACTCATTTGAGCCCACAGGGCCTCAAAGAAGAGAATCCTTTTCTTCCTTCCTGTCAGTGCAGAAGCCAAATCTCATTCTGAACAGAGTATGTGTGTGTTTCCAAGAGAGAGATATAGAGATAGTTTGTGCCTCTTAGAGAGGATGAGAGAATCTGAAACATAGAGGGGCATTTTCGATAGGATGTCTAAGTCCGACTTTGGATGTTTCCTACAAAATGTTCAAATATTGGGTAGAAGAAATTACTATTTTTGTAATTGTTTATTTATAACAAAAAAAAGCCATCATAGCTAAGATGTCTAATATTTTTTTCTTCAAAGATGACCTGCTACTCATCTTAGCCTAGCAAGATGTCTATCTTTTTTGGCCATTTTTGAAAAATAGGAAATCCAGATGAAATACATCAAAAACAAGCCATTTCCTTGTAGGAGAGGCCAACATTTTTAATGGACTGGCCACACAGACATACCAGCAAAGGAATGGGGCACCTTAGAGGGCCCTGCTGTGAACTTCACCTAAAGGGTGCCAGGTATACATCTCACCATAACTCCCTTATAATGGATGCTAAGCTCTTCAAAACTCCCCAATACCTACTGGACTCACCTGTCTATGATCCCAATAGCCCTTATGTTGCATGTGTCACCTATAGGGCAGTACATTAGGATTTTGTTGGGATCAAACTTTCCACCATAAATATAGTGGTTAGAGTGGGATATGGACCTGGGTTCCTCTCTCTGTGGTTCACTACACTACCTAGTAGAAACAAGTGGAATTGTCCAATAAGAAAAGGTGCACAAAATAAAAGTGTCTTTTAACTCATCTGGTTAATCTGGTTATTCTTTATTCTTCCAAAAATACTCGACCCGACATGTACATGTTTCGGCCCTACGGCCTGCGTCAGGAGTCTACAAATCATGTATAAAATCATATGAACACATATAGAAACATATGAACAATATGATGATAAAATATATAATAATAAAAAAACATATAATAATAAAAACATTATGAAGAAATAGCAAATTACATGTAAAAGTTTAAAAATATAAATGCAAAACAACATATTCTTTAATGAACAGAACATAAAGGATAAAAATGAATAATGACCAATATCATATAAATTTATCATATAAATATCATATAAATTTAAAAACAAACATAATATAGATATCACAACAAAACAATATAGATATTCTATATATTATCAATAGGAATCAATATATTATTACTGGGAAAATTATATATAATCAATGAACAAAAAGCAATCAGTATATTATCAATGGGAATCAATATATTATTATCAATAGAGCAAAAAGAATCTGTATATTACCAATAGGAATCAATATATTATTACTAGAAAAAATATATATAATCAATGAACAGAAAGTAATCAGTATATATAATCACTAAAAGCAATATATAGTATAAGATTTGAGAAAATATTAGGGAAATGTTAAACCAATGAAACCAATGTATACTTAAAAATAAATCATTAACATTAAAGAGAACAAATGCCAATATTAAAAAAGTGAATATAAAAATGATTAAAACATACTAAATAAGATGAATAAGATGTAAGAACACTGCAATACCTTGGAGATCTTTGGGTATATAAAACCACGAGTATGGACCACTTTAGAATACCGTTTATGTCTAAAACAAAAAACGTAAACCAACTGAAACCACTATATAAAAAGAAAGAAGAATAAAAAAGAAGAATGAAAAAGAAGAAGACGAGTGAAAAGGAAAAAACTTGTTGAAAAACCAGCCAATTAAAAAAGTTGTTCTAGACAAAGGTGAAAATATACCACAAGCTGAAAAGTGCAGTAAAATAAAACAAACACGTTGTGCCACAACCCGATAAACATTAAAAATCAAAATTCAAAAGAAAGCTTACCAGAACGCCGTCGTGTCGCTACTTGCTGTAAAGCAAAAACCGAAAAATGAACAGGTCGCAAAAACGCTGTAAATAAAGAAGCGATAAAGTACGTGATGACGTCATCAGAGGCTACAGTGGGACGGAAAAAAGAGAGCGTAAGACAAATAAAGAATAAAAATGTGAAGAAATAAAATAAAAGGATGTATTCCAAAGAAATGAACATAATATAACATAATGTAACAATAAGACAAATTAACCACCATGTGAACAAAAAACAAAAGAAACAAAGTATGACCAGACATAATGTAAGAAATCTATCAGAGGAGGTAAAAGTGAGCACAAAATAAAAGTAAAAATTGAAAATAAAAATAAAAATAAAATGGATCTAAACATAAAAAATACTCAAAGAAATAAAAGCATATAAACATATAATAAAAAATATATAAAAATTGAAAACTAATAAATAATACAAAAATAAGAAAAATACTCAAAAAAATATAAAAATATATATATATAAAAAAGAAAAAATGAAAAGATGAAAACTGATAAATAATATAAAATGTAAAAATAAATCTGAAAAAAAAATCTGAAAAAAATGTAAAAATAAATCTAAAAAAAATATAAATATATATAAAGAATGTATATATATAAACAACAGTGGAAATATACATATATGGAAAACATAAATGCTCACATACAAGTTCTCAAGTCTAAATTGATGTTAAGACCATGTGGACTGATGGTATTAAAATTATGTATAAAACGTTGTTCCTCCCTTATAAGGAAATTACCTATCAGGCTACTCCAGACACCTGCTTGCTGCGCTATTAGGATTTCCCATATCATGTGCTGCTATTATATAAAGAAGGGTATGCACTATTTCATGCAGATCTTTGGGAAGTGAGAGGGGTCACTGAACATGTCTGGAGGTTTTTGACCTATGATTGAACTGAGGCTGCAGAGTGGATTTCACTGACACAGTCTTTCTCACTCACTGAGGTCTTTTTCTCCTCCTATTGAAGATATATGAAGTGATAAGTATACCGAATAGCAGTTGGTTCTGGTGAATCCACAGTGTGTGCGTGCCATAAAATCATTACAGGAATTGCAAATTAAAGGTCACTTGTGGGCATAAGACTAACTCCCTTATCAACAGGTCTCTCTCTACTTTCAATTATTGGACCCAGCTTTGTTGAATGAAGATATGGTCAATATGGTTCAAGAAACTTTCATTTTGTCCCAATAAGCTACAGCCAGCTTATCGTTTTACAAAGTTGGACTGGGAACTTTTAATTCTCTGTGAGGCTATGATGCATTGGCGGAGGCTTGTAATAGAGATCTCACACCTACAGAGTAAGAATAAGAATAAAGAGTAGAATCTGAACTGTACACCTTGAGAAAAGAATTTAAAGCCAAGTAGGGAAAGCATGCAGAGGCACAGCATCAGGAATTCTTTCCAACATAGATTTGTAGAAGGGGTTTTGTTGGCAATTAATACGCTTGGAATGTTGTGATCATTCCAGAACTACTCCCTTCCCCGTGTTTCTCAATCGGTTGTCCCACTAAAGGAAATAGAGGTAGGGGAGAGTGAAATGTACAGATCTGTCCAAGTTTCCTATCTCTGGTTTCTGAGTTGTGCTGAAAATGGGAAGAGATCGTCCTGCACTCTGTCTTCTTTCACGCTTCTTACTGCTACACTGAGGCATGGCTTAACTTCCAGAACATTTCCCAAGTCAAGCCTATGCATGTTTTCCCAGCTTTTTAAAATGTAATTAGCCAAGCGGAGGCAGGGGCTTTTCTTCTAAATAAACATACTGTCCAGAGAGTACTTTGAGAAGAGGAAATTCTATTTCAGTGATGCCATATCGTTTCTGTCATTTGTTGTTTTTTTCTTTAAGAACATATGAAACAAATCAATCCACTTCAGCATTAGTGATGAATCTGAAATATTTATTTAACAAACAGAGTTAGAGATGAAAAAAATGTCTGCAGTATGGATGTTAGTATGTAGAGATATGTGAAGGAGGGTTGTATGGGTGCATATTTGGTTGGAGTGTTGGGAATATATATTTAAATAAGTGTCTAGCAGTGTGGGGATGGAGGGCACGTGGGAGGCATGGCATTTAGATGTGTGCGCAGTAGCTGTGAGGTGAGAGTATTTGGCATTTTTTTGTGGGATGTATGGTGTAGCTGGGTATATGAAAGAATTTTGGATTTAGTTCACACATTTTTCTGTGGTAATTCAAGGTGAATTATATTCAAGTACCATAGGAATATTTCTGTCCCTAAAGAGCTTACAGTCTGTAGGGCAATTCCGTAACTTGATGCCAACACCTACTTGCCACTTACTTGTGTCAGTGTTGCCAAATTTTGCAGATACATGCGTAAGTGCATTAGACCTCATTTCATAAGGTCATGTCTAAGTGCTATAGCGTGTAACTGCAAGGGGGGGGGGGGAGTATATGGGCAGCCTAAGAGAGTATCTCTATCCTACACGTATAACTTAGAGATATTGTGTTTCATGCTTTGCCTGGCAAACTTAGGCATACCCATAGAGATATAACGTTATACAACTGGTTTGTGTGTGGCATGGCTCCCTAAGGTTGTACATGAAACAACCAAATAGAAATAAGCCACAGTGGGATTTTAGCCAGGCTTTTCTAGTTTTCTGCCCATAGCTGTAACTATTAGGCAGTGTGTAGGTAGGCGAGTATAGGTGTGGGATGTATGTGTGTGTGTTTTAGATATACAGGTATATATATAATATTGTAATGGCCAAGAGGGTACCTGAGCCACCCCTTCTGCTTCTGTAGCCCCTGAAGGTCCAGGATATGGTAGGCATGCAAGGGAAATCCTGGAGGATCACTCCCATATAAAAGGAAAGATTAATACTAGAGAATGACAGAGGGACAAATTTGTCCCCGTCCCTGCAGCAACTAAATTTCCCAATTCCTTCCCTGCGAGTTTTGTCGCTGTCCCTGTCCCATTCCTGTAAGCTCTGCCTTAACCACACAAGTCTTGGACATTTATGATTTTAAAGTGTTTGAAGCTTGTGCAGATGAGGACAGAGCTTGCAGGAATGGGGCAGGGACAGGAAAAGAACTCGCCTGGACGGGACAGGAAAATGAGTTCCTGCGGGGACAGGGAAAAATTTGTCCCCATGTCATTCTCTAATATTTATTTTCCTTCTTTAGTTTCTACACTTAACACTAGGAGGAGCCCCCGGGAGAGGAAGCCCAATTCCCTTGGGTAAGAAATCAATATGTTATACCACCTGACCAGGGAAAGCCAGATGAGTTTGGGCCTTATACGTGTTCTCCCTCCTCCCCAGGGCTGGAGAAGGGGATAGTTTTCACTGAAGCAGAAAAGGAAGAGTTCAGTCCTGAGTCCATGGATTGGGCTGAAGCTGACTTCAGAGGATCTGAGGAGCCAGAAGAGATGGACTTCTATTGGAGCCAACAATGTAATTCCTTGCGCTAAAGGTACAGGAACATGGGTGGTTGCAGTAAGTCAGTAAAATGTAGGAGGGAGGTACCTGTCTAGCCATCCAGTGCTTAAAAGACTGTTGGGAAAATTGCTATGAACATTACTTACCTTGGATTAATAGTATAAAGTAAGAATTTATTTGGTAGTGTTAGAACTATGTAGTGAAGAGCTGATTGAAAGCTCCCTGCTTTACCTAATCCCTATGTGCTTTCCTTTATTTTTGGTTTTTGTTGTTGTTGCTTGATTTTGAGATATCTTGGATATTAGATACAGGGATCTCAAAGTCCCTCCTTGAGGACCGCAATCCAGTTGGGTTTTCAGGATTTCCCCAATGAATATGCATTGAAAGCAGTGCATGCACATAGATCTTATGCATATTCATTGGGGAAATCCTGAAAACCCGACTGGATTGTGGCCCTCAAGGAGGGACTTTGTTAACCTGGAGCTTTGGGTGATTTTCAAGGGAGAAAACTTGGACTGGCTCACTTTATGACCATGGATTAAACCAGACATGGGCAACTCTGATCCTCGAGGGCTGGAATCCAATCGGGTTTTCAGGATTTCCCCAGTGAACATGCATTGAAAGCAGTGCATGCCAATAGATCTCATGCATATTCATTGAGGAAATCCTGAAAACCCGATTGGATTCCGGCCCTTGAGGACCGGAGTTGCCCATGTCTAGATTAAACTCTCTATTTTGATTTTTTCTCTCTCTCTTATGAAGTATTTCCTGGAGCTCCTCAGAAAGTAGATTTATAAATTGGAGTGATTTTTACCAGTATTTTCTTGAAGGGAAGTTTTGAAGAGCCCTCAGGAGCTTTTGAATTTACTAAAAGGATTATCTAAGAAACCTGTTTCACTGAGATGACAGACTTGCTTAAAGACACTTACACGGACCACCCGAGAAACCTTATTACAACATATTAGATATATTTATTAATATATATTTATATCTTTATTAATGTCTTTATTATATATTATTATTTTTTAAGATCTATACAATATTCACTGATTCTCAGAAAAAGAAAACAGGAAAAGGAGTACTAATTATACATTTCCAAAAAAATTAAAAAACAAACCAAGACCTCCAAAAGTCCAAGTTTATGTGTGTGTATTTATGGAGGGCTTTTGGAATGCAGTATTCCTCAGTATTCTGCAGCCTGTAAGTGTTCCTCCATACAGAACAATAAGGATTTTCTTTTGGAACTCAATTTTTTTAAAAATAATGATCAAATGTTTCTGATTTTTTAAATAATTTAATTTACACATTTTAATTCCATTTTGCTGTGAAGTTCAAACTGGATTCCAGAAGTACAAAGCATGGAAACAATACTAAATGCATTCATTCACAAATGTATGGTATACTGAAACTGCCCATTAACTGTTGTACTATGCAGTTCTTTATGCAAAGTATTGTACAGTTTGGGATTCTTTCCAAGAATAGTTTTGTTTCTACATTTCTTGCAAATGAAATTGCTTTGCAGCTGGCAGGTCCAATTAGACTTCATCTGCTATGGTAACTAATGATGTGGAACATACAGTAATACAAATGATCTCAAATAATCTGATGCAAGATCTTTAAATACAGACAGCAAATGCTTAAACAGGATCTCATACAGTGCAGTTGGATCAAATAGGGTGTCACCCCCCCACCCCCATATCAGTTTAGTTGCTCCATTTTGTAGTACCTCTAAATTGTATAGCTGTCTATATGAAAGGCCCAGCTAGGTTACATTACAATAGTCTAAACTTATCAGAATGATTGTGCAACCATCTCTTTTTGCTTTTGCTCCACCTCAAGGAATGCCCTGATTTGATGGACTAGTTTTTAATGATAAAAAATTGCCCTCACCATAGCAACAACCCAGGCTCACCATAGTAGGCCTGAAATCTATAAATATGCAAAGTATTTTAAACTCAGAACTTAGGGAAATATTAATACCTGCTAGAGTGGAGTTCGTCAGAAGTATTTCCATATTTCAGTCTCCCATTCACAGGATCTTGGTATTTTCTGGGTTAATTTTCAGTCTATGTCATTGCATTGACCAGCTGTAGGTAGTCTTTCCAACTGATATTCAAGGCATGTATACAGTTAGCACTAGGTGCAAAAAGCCAATGGAAAATAATGGGCCTGTTTTACAAAGCCACGCTAGTGGTTGCCATGCGGCAACAGCCCCGAAGCCCTTTAAATCTCTATAGGCTTCGGGGCCGTTACCGCGCTGCAGCCGCTAACGCGGCTTTGTAAAACAGGCCCAGTATGTTTCAGACCTTTCTTAAATCTTTTAAAATTTGTTTCTGCACAGAAATATGGTGCGAGGGAATTCCAAATTGCTGGGATTGGATAATAAAATGATGTCTGTCTAGTGGAATTCAATCAAGCATAGCCTAAAGAAGGGAGAACAAGGCAATTTTGTTCTTGGGATATACAAAATCAATAAATCAAAGGATAACATCAGAACCCACTCTAGAAAGCTTTATGGGCTAAGATTCACCATTTAAATTTAATTCCAATGCATTTCTTTAAGAAGTGGGGTGGCATGATCTAATTTTTGGTCTCCATCGATAAGCTTGATAATGATCTGCTGAATTATTTGTAGTCATCACAAAGTCCTAATTAATCCACTTTAAAGATCATTACAATAGTCAAGTCTCAAAGGGGTTCTTTTACATAGCTGGTCTTTCTTGCACGCTAAGGCCATTTTTACCACAGCTGTAAAAACCTTGATTTTTTATGTTTTTTCCATTAATGACTTCATGCTAATATTTGTTCATGCATTTTAATTTATATTCAGCTTTAAACCAAAGTGGATTACACTAAAATATAATAAAATAATACATACATAAAATAACAAGAAAACTATTTGTGCATCACTTACAACAGCATAGGAGAGGAGAGCAAATAGACTACAAAATAAAGTAAGAACAATGAATATAACTTTGAACAGTTAAAAAAATATTTAAAACAATAAAATAAGAACTTCGTGCAGTCTGGAGGTGAGGTGAGTAGAGGTGCAACAATCAAGGCGTGCGCCGCAAAGGGTCCTATTAAGTAGCACATGCGCTAACCTGATTGGGGGAGGAGTCTTCACCCCAATAAAGCTTTCATAAAACAGTGAGCCTTCAAGTTCTTCTCGAACTGTAGAACATAGCACATAGCCTCAAAGTACCAGGGAGCTTATTCCACATTATTGGCCCTCTGTTGTAGTTCCTTCCTATTTCTCCTACTGTAAACTGCGTCGAGCTCTACGAACGTGGAGTTGATGCAGTATATAAACCTAGGGATTAGATTAGATTAGCAATAGAAATAGCGCAAGCAAGAGTTATGTGGCTATATTTAACAGTTAACACAAGAACACATATATAAATAGCATTTCAGAACATGGGCCATTAACATGCAGAGAAGTTACAGGATTTATAGATGTGAAGGGGATTTGGACAGGTGGCAAGAGGGAGTGTCCTGGGTGGGTCTGCATTATAGATATGGATTTCCCATTTCACACAGGGAATCTACATCCATACTCAAAAAGATAGAGATCAGTATTTACAGCTGCCTCAAGGCATTGTTGTATATGTGGTTGCTGTAAGGTGATGGCTGCTGTACATCCCATTGTCTGACCCCCTCCCCATCACCTCCTGAAATCCAATCATGCTCTGCTCCTCCAAAGCATCTATCCCCACATGCAGTAACAACCCCCATGAGGCCATAACTACCCAAATGCAAGGAACCCCTGCCTCAATCTCTCCATGAAAGCAGCTCCCATAACACAGCAAATCCCCTTGATGCACATGTTACCAATCCTCCTGACACAGCCCAATCCACTGAGGGTTCTAAACTCCCTTGTGCTCTCCCTCCAGAAAACACACCGCACCCCCCATCCACCTCCACCCTGTGGTCTAGGGGGGCAAGTTCAATGGTCCCTCACTTCTGCCTTGACAATTGGATCTCTCAAAACAGTCACCAAGGGCTAGATTCACTAAGCAAACCGATCATGTACCGATTGGTTTGCGACCCCTTTGCGACCCGATTTTACTCCGGCCTGATTCACTTACCTCTCTGCCGATCCGATTCTGATCCGCGCATGCAAATGTGGGGAAACGGCATGCACAGTAGGCAGGGATGCGATTCACTAAACAAATTTTGCAAACCAACTGGGCTGGCTGATCAACACAAGAAGCGACTGCTGGGGACCAGTTGCAAACGTCCTTTCCCACTCTCCAGCTCTGTTGCCGCCCTGTTCTCTGCCCCGAATCCAAACTCCCCCTGCTCTCTGCCACCCACACTGATCTCTGCTGCCTTCCCTGCGGTGCAAGCTCGCGTGTTTAAAGCTTTAAACCTGTGGGCTCGTACAGCAGGGAATACGGCAGAAAGCAGGAGAGTCAGGGCCAGTGAGTTAGCCTTTTAAAGAGGCTTCTGCCACCGTGGATTGTCCTTCAAGAGAACTGATGTTAGTTGAAGAGATAACAAGAGAGTTGGGGCCCCCCAACCCCTCGCCAAAAAAACCCCCACAACAAAAACGACCACCAAATGCATGCGCAGACCATCTACAGGGAAAGCAGATGGTCTGTGCATGTGTCAGGATCGCACACTAGCGATCCGTGCGGTCGAAAGGGGCATTCCTCCGATCGCCCTCATTTTAATTTTATTGTTTTGGGAATTGGTCAGATCTGTACGGATCGGCCACGGATCGGGCACGCAAAGCTGGTAAGTGGATCTAGCCCCAAGACCTTTCGTGATAATATCATGATATCAGTAGAGTTCAGATTTTCATATATGGCAACACATGAGGAAGATGAATGCCATGGGGGACATACTGGGATTGGGTCTCTTTACAGAGAGAGCAGAAATTTTATAAAACTGCTCCTACATCCATGTGTGTGTGTGTGTGTGTGTGTGTGTTGGGGGGGGGGGCAATTTCTATTTTTGTGTTTCCCACTGCAGCTTTCTAAAATTGCTGCTCCCTCTGTAAATGGAGACTTAAACATGCTGTCCTATATCCTTTTTACAAGATGTTCTATATATGTCGGAGAAGAGCAAAAAGTTGGCCAGCAAACAGTCAACCAAAGAGAGTGGATCAGGATGACAGACTTGCGACAAGGATAAGAGAAAAGCCAACAGGCAAAGCAAGGCAGGCTGTGCCTGCATTAGCGGTCATGCAATCTGATGGAACCATAGTAACCTATGTCTTAAAACCAGCAAAATTCACAGTGTATTCACCAATAATATTTATTATATCTATGCGTCAGTCCTCATGATGAGCACAGGCAAATCACATAACCCTGCATTGCCCCAAGTAAAAACTCCCCCCCAAACCCCACCCCACCCTCACTAGGGACAGAAAAGTATCTGCATGTGATAAATGTAAACTGCTTTATATAATAAAGGGGTAGAGGGCTGAGGGAGGTCAGGCTGTGAAAAATATCCAGGTAGCGGTGATATTCAGCCACTCTCCCCCCAGTTCTATAAAAGGTACTCAAAATTGCACATGCAATTTAATTGAATAAGGACCCATTAGTGCCAGTAATTGGATGGTCAAAATGGAGAGGAAGTCAAAGTACAAAACAACCAGGAAGCACCAAAAAAAAAAAAAAAAAAAAAAGAAGCACAAGGGGCTTTCAGGTCCTGAGCAATCAAAACTTCCATTTATTAAAAGAACCGACAGTCTGTGTTTCAGCATATCTGCCTGCATCAGGGGTCTACATAAAAACACATATCAATTGATAGGCACAATTGATTAGACACTAGCAATCAATTGGTGCTAATTGCAGCCATATGAATTTACAACACAATACCCCAGCAGTATATATAAATATATAGTAGAGAACCAATGCAAATACTGCTATTACCCAGCACTACACTTCTACATATAAGCCCAAACAACTAGAAGGGCTTGGGTCTCAGAAACGGAGCCTACGCGCAGCAGTGACACTCACAAACTGGAAGAAATCAGCGTAGTACAATTGCTCCAACTCCAATCATTGACCCCCATACATATTTTTTAAAGCATTTTCAGAAAGCACTTAAAACAGCTAACCCACAATCGGGTCGCAAAAAGGAAGTGTAAGCTAGACACTAAGAAAAACAGCAACCAAATTACTTAGCTTTTTAGTGGTTGACTTTGCTGATTTTGCTGATTTAACTTTATAAAGGAGTGCAGTCGCTAGTGTAAATTTGCCATATGAATTTACACATGCATCTTCTTGGTGTTCTATAAACATGCGCACAAAGATTTTTAAGGAAAAAGAAAGTAACTATGGGAGGTGCATAGACATGTCAGGAGCATTTACTACAGATACACGCACTATTAAACAATAAAGGAGATCCATGCCTAAATTAGGCACCAGTATTTACACCAGGTTTCACCTGGTGCAAATCCTTGCACCCAAAATTGGGCTCGGATCTCGACTTAAGGATGAAATGTGATGCTAAATATAAAACTGTTTTTATTTTTTGGTATGTTTGTAATGTAAGTTGTTGTTTGAGAATTAATTCTGCAATAAGGCACCTTTACAAATTTAGGCGGCCTTCAAAAAAATAGGCGCTATTCACGTTAGGCTACGTGCTAGGCACCTTGTTGCAGAACTGCTGCTCTTAAGCGTGCTTAAGTGCTCACATGGGCACCTAACTTTTAGTTGTGTCTAGAACTGGCCTATTTATTGGGGCGCCTCCAAAATAGGTACCGCTCGGCGTGACTCATTAAATAGCATCCAGTTTTACTTGAATTGCACTGAACAGTGCCTAATTCAGCACCTAACTTTTGGGCGCTTCTTATAGAATTTGCCCTTTAATTCTGGCTGCACCCTTTGCAGAATTGCCTTCCACAGGTTTATGTTTATTGATTCTTGATATACCGCTTTATCAAACACATGGTCCAAGGCAGTGGATATATCAGCCTACACCCTTTCCATGGCTCCTAAACAAAACATTTCCATTCGGAATTTTAGGTCAATTTCTGGGCATCCAGTAATCATAGCTCCTGTCGCTCTCCCCACTTGTCAGCTGCTGCCCCTCTTCCATGAAAAGAGTGTAGGCTGACATATCCACCAAAACCTTAGGAGAGACCAATTAGGACCCCTGAGGAATACCTTTTTGGTCGAAACACGGGCTGTGTTGGGTCCTCTCCAATCACCAAAGTTGTGGATAAACTGTATTATTTTTAAGCTTAAATACACTTTTGGATCTTAATAAAGCCTTTAACAGTTCAACATCGGACTCCACGTTTCCTTTTGTTTTGGACTTCTACTTTCTTGTGGATCCAAAGGGTCAACTTATTTTGGTTGCTGCTGTTTATCTTTTGACCCAATATAGACTTTCTGGTAGCTTCATAGTGAGCCTGACTGGGGCTTAGAAGCACCAAATGATTTGCATCAATGGATCGTAATTGACGAGGTAGGGTATAAGGAATGACTAGTGTAGAAATATATGGGGGACAAACTGGTATGGAGTGATTTATGTGCTAGGGCCACACAAATAGTAGGTATATCTTGAAAAGCACAAGGAAAATGTTTAAGATTATATGGGATATCCATTGAGGTCACCTAAATAGATTGCACCACTGAATATATGAATGATTTGAAACAGTCTAAGTTAGATTTTGCAAACTGTATGCTATTGGTGAGGTTGAATATTGAGTTCATAAGGTCAGTGGTGCAGTAAGGGTAGGAGGGTGCCTGTGGCGGTAGCACCCCACGCTCTTTCCTCTTCATGCTCCCATTCCTTCTGTGCCCCCCCCCCCAGCTTCTTCCTGCCCCCACTCCACACTTGTGCTTTTCCTCCCCCCCTGACGATGCAGTTTGTTATAAGATATTGTATTTCAGTCTCGCAGTAGGGGTTTGGATGGGTGAGAGAGATGAAAGGGTCAGCAGGCAGAGGGGGGTGCGTGGCAGTACCGGCGGGAGGGGGGGATAGGAGGGATTAAAAAATGTTCCACGGGGGGATGGAAGGAAGGGAGGGATATAAGCTGCAAGGGTTCTGCTGTACAAGAGATGGGAAGGAGGGAGGGATTGAAGCTGCAAGGGTTCTGTTGCACAGGTGGATGGGAGGGAGGGGGAAGGATAGAAAGGTACTGCACAAGGGGATGGGTGAAAGGGGAGGAAAAATGCTGCACATGTGGAGGAGAGAAAGGAAATAGAAAGAATTGGGGTGGAGGAGAGGCAGGGAGAGATAATCATTATAAATGAAAAAAATAAGATCTCCCAAAAATAAGACCTAGTGCCTTTTTTGGGCCCAAAATTAATATAAGACAGTGTCTTATTTTTGGGGAAACACGGTAATAGCATTTACATGCGTAAATAGTCAATGTGTGCAAAAAGGTATTTTAAAAAGTCAATATGTCCACATATAAATCTACAAAAATGCATACTTTTGGAGGGGTTGTGCTGTGTTTGCGTTTCTACTGCAGTTCAGTAAAACCCAGTGTTAATTATTTAAAAAGCTTAATCTGCACTGATAATGAGAAATTAGCAACTCATAATTGGCAAAAAATTAAAATTAATTGGGTGACAAGGGAACTGCTCCGATGCTCATAGATCACCGCAGCTTAATAATAGGAGCCCTAAGTTAGACACCTAGTTTGACTAAATATAAGCGTCTTTTATAGAATCTGGGTCTACATGGATACCCTTCTTTGGAGGAGGTGTAAATTTGTGAGTCGACATTTGTGCGATAGCGTCACTCCATTTTGGAGTCTATATTTTAAGGGCACTTAACCCTTATGTTGCCTTCATAAAATAAGCTTAAAACAAGGCCCCTGTTAGGCTTAATTCAAGCCCAAAATGTTGACTTGCATGGATATCAGTTATTATTCTAGTAGCCTATAAATTACTGATGAATTACTGTTCCTTTTTTATTGGAACTCTTTTTAAACTAATGAACTGTACAAATTATGTGTGACAAATGTTCTGTATCCTTTATTTAGACTCTGTTTTAAAGAATGAGCTAAAATTTGGCAGCTAAATATAGACTGTATACAATTGACACACATAGCAAATTTTTGACAGGTCAAACACCTCCTGCAACTGAAAAAAAAAAGTTGTGGCATGCTGCCATGATTTGATGCATGTCCTATATAAAAGAATATCCAAACATTTGGAAGGCAAATGAAGAGAAAGCAGGAGTTGTTCCAGCTGTTGCTGCTTTGGGGAACACGGTTTCACAGATTAGGAATGTTACATTTATAAGCAGCTGCAATTTCAATCAGATTTATTTCAGCAAACTTTAACATCTTCTGTCTGTGCCAATCTGCATTTTATTAGCTTTTGAAAATACTGACTCAAGAACATAAGAATTGCCATACTGGGACAGACCAAAGGTCCATCAAGCCCAGTGTCCTGTTTCCAACAGTGGCCAACCCAAGTCCCAAGTACCTAGCTAGATCCCAAGTAGCAAACAGATTCTAAATCTGTCCTGGAATACATTTTATAATGTTTTACAACTTCACTTATGGGCCTTTTTACTAAAAGATGGTAAAAATTAGCAGTTACTGTGCATTGATTGTAAAATTTAATGCGCAGTAAGTACAAAGCCAGCCTGGTCACTGCTGGGGTGTGCCATACTGTTACCTCACAGAAACATCATTTATGCATAGAGGCCCAGATTCTATAAATGATGGCTAAATTTAGATGCATAGATCAGCATGTCTAACCGATCTAGGCACAGAGATAGAAACATAGAAACATATAAATTGACGGCAGAAAAGGGCCATAGCTCATCGAGTCTGCCCATACCAATGACCCACTCCCTGACTTTTACTCCCCTATAGATCCCACGTGAATATCCCATTTTTTCTTAAAATCTGACACGCTGTTGGCCTCAATCACCTGCTGAGGCAGCTCGTTCCAATGATCGACCACCCTTTCGGTGAAGAAGTACTTCCTAGCATCACCTTGAAATTTCCCTCCCCTGATTTTCAGCGAGTGTCCTCTGGTTACCAAGGGCCCTGTAAGACTGAAGATATCATCTTTCACCTCTATACGCCCCGTGATATACTTAAAGGTCTCAATCATGTCCCCCCTCTCTCTTCGCTCCTCCAGTGAGTACATCCGCAGTTTTTTTAGCCTTTCTTCATACGTGAGATCCCTGAGCCCCAAGACCATCCTGGTAGCCATTCGCTGAACCGACTCAATTCTCAACACATCTTTCTGGTAGTGTGGTCTCCAGAATTGAACACAATACTCGAGATGAGGTCTCACCATGGATCTGTACAGTGGCATTATGACTTCAGGTTTTCTGCTGACAAAACCCCTACGGATGCAGCCCATCATTTGTCTTGCCTTGGACGAAGCCTTCTCCACATGATTAGCAGCCTTCATATCATCGCTAATGATCACTCCTAAATCACGTTCCACCGTGGTCCTGGACAAGGTTTCACCATTTAGTGTGTAAGTTCTGTGTGGATTTTTTTTGCCTAGGTGCATTACTTTACATTTTTTAGCATTGAAGCCTAGCTGCCAAGTTGATGACCACTGTTCCAGCTGCCGTAGGTCCTGCGTCATAAAGTCAGGCACACTGCTTTTGCCTACTATGTTACATAGTTTGGCATCGTCGGCAAACAGTGATACTTTTCCTCTAAGCCCTTGGGTCAAATCTCCTATGAATAAATTGAATAGAATCGGCCCTAAGACGGAGCCCTGAGGTACTCCACTCGTCACTGCTGACGTTTTGGAGGCGGTACCGTTTACCATCACCCTTTGAAGCCTACCATCTAGCCAATCCCTTATCCAAGTAGTGAATGTATCCCCTAATCCCATCGATTTTAGTTTGTTCAACAGCCTGCGGTGCGGGACGCTATCAAAAGCTTTGCTGAAGTCCAAATATATCACGTCCAGGGACTCTCCGGCATCCAGATGACTGGTCACCCAGTCAAAGAAGTCAATCAGATTAGATTGGCAGGACCTTCCCCTTGTAAATCCGTGTTGATGTGGATCACGTAAATTTTCTTCGTCTAGAATTTTGTCGAGTTTCTGTTTGATCAGTGTTTCCATGAGTTTGCACACTATGGATGTAAGACTCACCGGTCTGTAATTTTCTGTATCTGTTCTGCAGCCCTTTTTGTGGAGTGGAATTACTTTAGCTGTTTTCCAGTCCAGGGGTACTTTTCCCGTGTGCATGGAAAGATTGAAGAGCACGGATAGTGGTTCAGCCAGAACTTCACTCAGCTCTCTGAGTACCCTGGGGTGTAGATTGTCAGGTCCCATGGCTTTGTCTACTTTGAGTCTTGAAAGTTCGTGGTAGACTCTACTGGGTGTAAACTCGTAATCATGAAACAGGTCATTTTGGCTGTCTCTTATCTGTAGTTGTGGACCAGCTCCCGGTGCTTCACAGGTGAATACTGAGCAGAAGTATTCGTTTAGCAGTTCTGCCTTGGTAGTATCAGATTCTGCGTAGTTTCCATCTGATTGCCTAAGGCGTTCTATCCCATTTTTGTTTCTCTTCCTGTCGCTAATGTACCTGAAGATCTGGATTCTATAAATGGCACCGTTGTCAGCGACTGCCTAAAAAATGACCGCCATTTGCATATCAGTCACACAATTGTGCCATTTCTAGAATTACGGCTTTGTGAAAGGTAGATGCTGGAAACATAGGCTAGGATTTAAAAGGCCTACATTTCCAGCACCTACCTTTCACGTGAATTATGGCTACAGAGGCGCTTTGTGTGCCTAACGCAAGTTTTGATGTTTTCCATACTGTGAACGGGCCAAGTGGTCATTGCCCTTCACCTCTTCACTTCCAGGCTCTTCTGGTCTTCCACTTCTGCTCTTCCAGGCACTGTTGTTACACCTTCATCACATGTTCTTCCTGGGTCTCTTGGGCTGCCAAAGATCATTCCAGCATTTGCCAGACTTTCTGGTTGCTACTGGTAACTTATTCTGGTCCAGTAAATGGCACCGGAGGATACTGAAGACCTGGAGGGCCAATGGAGGGTCAGAGGACTCCGGAGAAGACCTGGAGAGGTTTTCAAGGATGATGACGCGGAAGAACTGAAAGATATCTCGGGGAATCTGGAAGAAGTACTAAGCCAAATTGACAAGTTAAAAAGTGATAAATCACCTGGACCGGATTGCATACATCCCAGGGTACTAAAAGAACTCAAACATGAAATTGCTAACCTGTCTCTAAAATCATCTTTAGTGCCTGAAGATTGGAGGGTGGCCAGTGTTATGTCGATTTTTTAAAAGGGTTCCAGGGGAGTTCCGGTAAATTAAAGACCGGTAAGCCTGACTTCAGTGCCGGGTATAATGGTGGAAACAATTAATAAAATTGTGGAACATATAGACAAAAATGATTTAATGAGACAGAGTCAGCATGGGTTCAGCTGAGGGAGAACTTGCCTCACCAGTTTGCTTGACTTCTTTGAAGGTGTGAATAAACATGTGGATAAAGAAGAGCCGGTTGATGTAGTATATCTAGATTTTCAGAAAGCTTTTGATAAACTTCCTCATGAGAGGATCCTGAGAAAATGAAAGAGTCAGTTCAGTTGTGGATTAGGAATTGGTTATCAGATAGAAAACAGATGCTAAGGGTTAGCGCACAAGAAAAGGATCTGGGTGTCATCGTAGACAATACAATGAAACCTTTCTCCCAGTGTGTGGTGGCAGCCAAACATGAAAACAGGATGCTAGGAATCATTAAAAAAAGGGATGGTTAACAAGACTAAGAATGTTATAATGCCTCTGTTTCGCTCCATGGTGCAACCTTTCCTGGAGTATTGTGACATCTTATCGTACCCTTATTCTTTGTGTAATACAGTGTCAGAAAAAAAAATGTTGGTCAACTGGTAGCACTGATAAGATTTTGTTAATCAGAATTTTAGAATAGTTGCATGGTTACAATGAAGATAAGCAAGTATTGGTTCTGGGTTTGCCTAAATTACAAAACTCTTCAATTACAATGCAGTATGATCCAATGAATGTTTTATTGCAGGAGTTACCAGACGACCAGATTTTCCCATACATGTCTAGGGATTGCTTTTCAAAACCCAGCACTTTGTCTGGGTTTTGAATAGCCTCCCTCAAAATTGCCATTGGGCAGGGAGGGCAACGCAATGACATCATCGCATCACATACGTGCATGCGTGAATGCTCTCCTGCCGGACCAGAGTAGGCAGCAGGGGTGTGGCTGGGGTGGGGTTAGGGTGGGATTGGGGGCTGGACTGGGGCATGATGGGGTGGGGATGGGTGGAACTGGGTGGGCCTGGGGGGATCTAAGGGGGTGTGTATTTTCTGAACGGAAAATCTGGTAACCCTAGTTATTGCCAAAATAAAGCTTCAACATAGAGTTGTGGCTCCCGCTGTAATCCGTCCCATCTGTCATATACTCAATCTTTCGCTCTCCACTGCTACAGTTCCTGATGTCTTCAAACATGCTGTAGTTATACCCTTCCTTAAAAAGCCCTCGCTAGACCCTACATCCCCCTTCAACTACCGCCCTATCTCCGTCCTTCCCTTCCTATCCAAACTACTCGAACGTGCTGTTCACCGCCCACTTTTTTAAACTGCTTTCAACTCTTAACTTCTACTCACTGCTGTCAGATATCTATACCCACTGTATCATTTCCTCTACCATAATCTCCCCAACCCTGTAATGATCTGTCTAAATTAGATTGTAAGCTCTTCTGAGCAGGGACTGCCTATTGTATGTTAAAAAGTATAGCGCTGCGTACACCTTTTCAGCGCTATAGAAATAATAAATAGTAGTAGTAGTATAGTGAACAGGCTGTTACAAAGATGGAAGATGAAATTTTTCTCTTAGAAACTACTGTGGCTTCATTCAAAGATGTTTGTTCTAATATAGTGAAATTTCAGTTTCATTTAGACCTGAGAGTATGGAAAATGTTTTGAAGAGGGGCAATGTTAGGATTTCAAATTTTGAGAAGCAAAAAGAAAGCTGCAGACTAGTATGTAGAAGATGCAGGCTATGTTTATTATACCAAATATTTAATGCAGTTTCCGTTTTAGTTTTATTTAGCGCTGCACTGTTGGCCGGTGACCTTCTTGTAAACAGGCAATTGTCTAATACCATTTTATTGCGATTTTTTTACAAACCTTGTCAACCATGGACCCCTGAAGAAGGCGTGTTCTCCGAAACACGGACCGTGTCGGGTCTCTTGGTTTGTAATAAGGTGGTAATATTTAACTGCAGTTTTCTTTTTGCTTCTCGCTTGCCGCTTTTGCACTTGTTGGACTTCTTTTGCTGTTAGGATTCAAAGTTTTCCCAGGGTTTCCATAATTCTCCTGAAAGATATGTTTCAGAATTATAAGAATGAAACCTTGGGAATTCCAGAGTCTGTTTTACCATCTTCAGTATCTGTGTATAATTTGCAGGTTAAATTGGCAATGAATACAGCGAATCTGATTGAGCTAAAGTGAAATGGCTGAAGGGAAAAAATCATTAATCATGAGACTATTTAATCAGGCTTGTCATCTAGTATGTTAGCAGAAAATATGAACATTACTACTTTGTTAGTTATTTTCCTTCTAGAACCCAACCAAAATTTGATATCTAGATTATTTTTCCCTAACAGTGATAAAATGTTTTAGGTTACCTGGTTTGAATTTATCCTAATACACTGTATTGCCTGGGAGACTCTGAATCATAGATGGAAATGGGTTTTGTTTTGGTTTTTGTTAGATTTGGGTGTTCTCTTTTAAATTTTCTAAAACATTATCTTTTTCCTGGGGCATTGTGTAACCTTGGGGCCCTTTTACTAAGCTGTGGTAAAAATGTGCTTAGCTTATCCTAACGTGAAAGAGATTTTAAATGGTATAAAAGAAAACTAACATCAATTAAATACATGATGTCTATTCTACAGTCAGGTTTTCAAACATTTCTGGAACTTAGTTAAATTATTTTCACATCTTAACAGATTTAGTAGTGCTATTTAGATGATTAGTAATAGCTGTAGTACGAGGGACTACTGACTAGTTCTCAGCCCAACCAACAAAGTTAGGGCAGTCTATATTAAGGGCTATATACTTAGTCCAATGATTTTCCACTTTTTTTTCATTCCAGCGGAAAAATACGGAATGAAAAAAGTAGAAAATCACTAGACTAAGTCTTCGTTGGAGACTGCCCCTACTTTCTTGATTGGGCCAAGAATTTTTCAGTGGCCCCTCGTAGTAGAAGATTACAATAATTTCCATAAATTTGGAAAGGTTGTACTAAAAAGTCTTCTATGTGACGACAACAACCTAGTCATGAAAAAATTGGTGGTTCAGATTTGTTCATGTGTACCAATCATTGGTACCTAAGTAACTCTAAGAGCCTCTAAATAATTTGGACAGTCACCATATAAAAAACTTCTTAAAAACTGGGCAGACTGGATGGACCATTCAGGTCTTTATCTGCCATCATTTACTAACCTGAAACCTTAAAATCAATTCATGCTGCAACTGGAAGCCAGTGCAAGGTCATTAACAGGGGAGACAAAACTGTTGCTTTCATTTGATGAAGCAACTTCAAAAACAGGTCAGTACATATGGCGAACTATTTATACAGTTTTCCTCCTTCTCTCCAGCTCAGAAGTACTTTTAAAGATGTTATAATACTGTTCCTTTAGTTACAGATGTTACAGTTCTGTAATGTAGTACCTTGATGGAAAACCATACTGCCAGCAACGATGCTAATTCCCAATAGTCAGTTATGAAGAATCTGCTCCCTGTAGTTAGCTTAGTTGGAACTGATGGCAATAATAGAGCTAAGCAAGATATAAAGGGGTAGGGGCATAACTCAATATGTGTGAGACACTCCTTGCCTGGGATACTTGAAGAAAGACACCAATATATATACTGTATACAGTACTTAAAAGATGAAGCTGAATGATATAGAAATGCTGTAGAGTTACAATGAAAAGAATATTGTTTGGTTAGCACTACTGGTGAGTGTTACTTAAAGTTTTTAAATAGATGTTTGTACCAGTTGCTACTTCCTGTAAGATTGGGAAATAGATGGGTCCTAGAATAGGGAACCGGTCACTGTGCCCTAAGCCAACACGTTGTTACAAGATGTCCAATGCATTGAAATAATGATCTCAGCCTGTCTAAATGTAAATGTTGACAAGAGCGAAACCAATAAAGCGTGATTTATAAGTCATTATAGAATGGTTAATGTTAGGGAAAATTACTAATGACAAGAAATCACATGATCTAGTGGAAAAATGCAGCCATATGCAATTTATCATTGAATCTTAATGAAGTAATTGTATAGTAATTGGAAGATGTACTAACTTATGTACGGCTAATAATAAATAAAATGATGTCATGAAGCTAATAAAATGGGCTGTCACCCATAGCTCAGGGAGATTCTTGGTAGAGATTCTGCCAGTTAGTAGATCACTAAGATCTCCCATAAGGCCTTATTGTTTTAACCTGAATTTGTCTGGTTGTTATTCTTTGGTCTCCCTCAAAGATGGAAGAAAAGACTGGGGGGTGGGGAGGGGGTAAGAAACTTGTCCATGTACTCCCTTGGTTGGAAAACGGCTGTAGACTAGATGCAAATGCACCAGTTAAAGAAATCCCCTTCACTTTCCCTTAGGTTTCTCTGGGATGCAGTCGTTCCCCCATACCACCACACAATGCCAGGTTAGTTTTGATTCTGGTCCCAGGAACTTCTGAATCTTTCTTTCAATAACAAGTGCCTTTGTGTGCCCTCCCATGGGGGGTATAGGCAGATTGATTTTTAAAACTGCAAAAAAAAAAGTAGCAAGCTTGGTAGGAATAAAAATAAGAGATGAAAGGTCAGAGGTGGAAGATTACCATAGACAATTTTGACAACAAAGCAAGAGCTTAAATTACTTTGGGATGTTCCTTCTACCATCAGGAACATCACTCAAGCTCAAAACCCTTCCTTCACTTCCTTAGGCCTCTGCAAGTTTCCCCAAACCTCCAGAAGATTCTGGTGCTAGAAGGTCTGAGCTTCCAAGCAGGTGCAGGAAATACAGGAAAAGTTAAAAGTTCACGAAAGGACAACCTAGTGGCTTCAAAAATGGAAACAAGATGCAGACACTACTAACTCAAGTAACCTACTCTAATTGGCTGAGCGCCTATGACAGACAGGGATACTATATAGGAGATAGCCATAAGAAAAAAAAAAAAAAAAAATAGGAACAGCAGAGGATAAATTCATGCATTTATTATGCCAAATCTCTCCCAGTGTTACATTATATTATTCTGTAAGTTACGCGCATAAATGTTGGCCGTGCAAATCCCCTTCTCATGCACCTCTCCCTGTGAATGCCCCCTAGCATTTACACACTAACCGAATTGCACACTAATATTATATTGCCCAATATTCAGCACTACTTATCCAGCCAGGAATGGGTCCTGGTCAATTAAATAGCTCTAAGCTGGCTAAACACTAATATTCAACATGAGATGGCTGCTAAAAATTAGCACTTAGCAGCTAGCCAGCTATGTTACACGACTTAGTTGGCTCTCTGTGAAATTCAAGCGCTAACTGGCCAAGTGTAGTGACCAAATCGGGCCGTTTAAATAGCTGATCTTTCTTTGACCACTATAAAATAAGCTGGCCAGCACTGAATATTAACTTGGACAGTTAAATTTATAGCAGCCAAAAATAGACCGCATATTCCATGCCAGTCACCGGAAGCGGCCTGGCAGTGACTGTCTGGGCTCTTCGCTGTTGAGATTTTCTGGAATTTCCAGATGTGACAGGAATGACAGGTAATATGAAAGCTGAGTTGTTGGATTAAACCAATACTAGGCTTTGTGAATAAATCAAAACTAAGTGAATATATTAAAGTTTGGGAACTAAAATGAGAGATTTAGTCACCGGAAACGGCCTGACGGTGAATATCCGGGGCTCTGCGCCAACCACAGGAGTCAGCCCAGCTAGTACTTACACATGTGACTGTAATAGTCAGGCATGTAATTGCTAATATTTTATAAGATACATGTGCAATGGGAGCCTAACTTTAGGTGCTAGATTATAGAATGAAAGGGTTTGTTTCTCTGTATACTTCATCGAGACAATTGTATTTGACAGGAGCTTCAGCTTAAACTGCCATCAACCACCAAAAACCCACAGTCCCGGTCCTGCAAAAATATGAGCTCCACCCTCCCTGCAGTTCGCTAGGAAAATCAACTGCTTTTACACCTAAGCAGCAGCAGGACCAGCCACCACTACCAAGAGCCCTTTGCCCTGATCCAGCCAGGCATGTGAGCTCCTCCCTCTGCAGTCCATTGGAGAGATCAATCTACCTGCTTTTAAATATCAGCAACAGTGGGAAATCAACTGCTTTTACACCTCAGCAGCAGCGGAACTATCCGCAACTACCAAGAGCACACAGACCCGATCCAGCCAAGAGTGTGAGCTCCACCTCCCCCTGCAGTCCACTAGGAAGATCAACTGTTTTTTACACCTAAGCAACAACAGGACCAGCCACCACTACCGAGAGCCATTTGCCCTGATCCAGCCAAACAAGTAAGCTCTTCCCCCAGCATTCCGTTGGAAAAATCAATATGCTTGCTTTTAAATATTATCAGAAGTAGGAGATCAACTGCTTTTACACCTAAGCAGCCTATAATAGGAGCCCTTGCCCCGATCCAACCAGGCATGTGAGCTCCTCCCCCTATATCCCGTTTAAGAGATCAATCTACCTGCTTTAAATATCAGCAGCAGTAGAAAAACAACTGCTTTTACATACAAGCAGCAGCGAGACCTACCGCAACCACCAAGAGCCCACAGACCCGATCCTGCCAGGAGTGTGAACTCCTCCCCCTGCAGTCCATTGGAGAGATCAATCTGCCTGCTTTTAAATATCAGCAGCAGTGGAGATCAACTACTTTTACACCTAAGCAGCAACGAGACCAGCCACAACCACCGAGAGCACACAGACCCGATCCTACCAAGAGTGTGAACTCTTCCCCCCATGCAATTCGCTAAGAAGATCGACTGTCGGCTCGGGAGGCTTTCCCGCAGAGGAGAGAATCCTGCATTCACCGTGGGCCTCATCTGGGGCAGCCTCCTTGGAGCGGCTGGGGCACGGGCAGTGTGTCTGGGAGGGAATGCATGGATGGGAGAACATCGCAGGGGAGGAGACATAGGCATCCTGGGACTGTCTGCCAAGTCTCTTCCCTGAAGAAGCCCTTTCTGGAAACGTCAATCGCTCCTCCTAAACTTACTTGCTCCACTTCATCACTGACGCTGAAACCGTGGATTGAAGACAAAGTTTTATTTTATTTTTCTTTCCAGCTTATGATTTATCTTTAATCTTATCTATTGTTTTGCCTTTTGTCTTTGTTTTGTTCTATTTCTATCATTTAAATTTCTCCAGAATTCTACTGTTCAACGGCTCCCTCTTCTGCTTCTATTCCTTTCTCTCCTCTCTTCTACCTTCCAAAGTATTTAGATCAGTGCTGTCTTGTTAAAATGTTTATTTTATTTTTATTTTTCCTCTAACTCTACTTTTCACTTCTCTATTACCCTCCAGGTACTTTAGTTAGATTGTGAGCCTTCGGGACAGTAAGGGAATTTTTCAAGTACCTTTCTTATTTCTAATCTTAATGTATATTTTCTGTAAACCGCTTAGAACCTAACGGATGTAGCGGTATATAAGAAATAAATTACATTACATTACATTATGCTGTCTAGGAGTGACATGAATGGAACCATCATGGTCAGAGACCCTAAAGTCTGGAATCTCTTACTACATGCAGTTCCTCAGGCCTATTTCCTCATATAGGAATTTTTGGCTACATTTTCAAATCTTACTTATTTAAAAAAACATTTGTATCATATGTACTAAATGTATTGATGTTATCTGCCTTGAACTGTTCTCAGAAAGCAGATTATAAATGCCTATGTTAAATTAAATTAGAGCATCAGGGAAAATGAACAAATCTAACTAGTTATAAAGCCTTAACATTCTTTTTAAATTATTGACCGCACTGTTTTGCTAGAAAAGTAAATGACCCCCTAATATACTTATCTTTTACTTCTTTCTCTCTGCTGCCACCTAGTGGTCTGCAATTTGTGTACATTGCCTTGAAGACCAGATGGTAAATAAACCTGAGGAAGTAATTAAGGCCCGGATTCTACGAACGGCACCTAGCAGCACCTAAATTGTAGGCACTGCTCAGCACAGTTGTAGGTCAACCACTAGGTGCCATTTATAGAATCACAACTAGCAGTGCTTAAGCGGACTTGGGTGTTGCTAGGCATCCTAGACTTAATCCTCGTTCCATTAGGCTAGCTTTTCAATTGTCTAATTTGGTGGCGCCTGTGTTGGACGCCTTATGATGCTTATTCTCTCTCTGCCCATAACCATGCCTACTTTGGCAGATACCACCTTTCCAGAGGTAGAAAGGCAAGAAAAACAGCAAAGGTGACCTGGGGGTGCTCAATTTCTTTATTATATCTATTGAGACTCGACACAAGCATGTTTCAGCCAAAGGGCCTGCTTCAGGAGTGTGAATGATAATTGTATAAAGAGATAGAGAAGTATTGCCTATAATTGATAACTTATGAGCAAGGTTCATGTTAATGATAAGGTATGCGACAAGCAGTTGAAACATTCATTGCAATAGGGTGCACGTGCCATATCATTAACAAGAACCTTCCTTTCAAATGAAAGAGATTTGCTTCATTCACATTTATGTCACGTAGGTATTTATCATATCTTCGCTCTCCCACCTTTCTTCCAAAGTATACTGTCATCATGTGGCTGGGCCAAGCGATTAGTACACATCACATATCATCCCCTGGTGCCTGTTAAAATGTTTCTAATAGTTTATTCAATCTTGACCAGGTCTTTCCAAGAGTCCCTTCCCCACCCCCTCCCCCCTCTAGAATCCATAGATCTTCCAGGTCCTTCCCTGACACTTTCTTGGCCCTCCATAGCAGCTCCCTGTGCTATCACCAGTCTCTCCACCGGTCACTACCAGCGCCGCCAGTCCCTCCACTGGTTGCTTGCCAGACCTTTTGGCCAATGTTCTCCAGGGTCTGTCAAGCAGCTAACTCTGGGCTCCTCTGGTAGCTTTCTGTGCCATTACCATTCTCTCCACTGGTTGCTTGCCAGACCCCCTTAGTCGTGGACCTTGACGCTCCTGGCTGCTTCTTGTGGGGCCACTGCCAGTCCCTACACTCCCCAAACTCTTGGATTTCCCACTCTCTAGATCTTCACTGGTTGTCAAACCTGAGCCATGCCTGGACTCCAGGATCTACTGAGCCCTCCAGCTGCTTCTCCTTACAAGCCTATCATAGTCACTCAGTCATCTTATCCTGGATGCACACACTGAGGACTCTCCCAGCCCCTCAGTTGTCTTCTCCCAGACGCATGAACTGAGGACTTCTCTGATCTTTCAGCCAGTCTCTCTCTCTATGGGCTGTTCTTAAGGACTTCCTGTCCCTCAGTCACTCTTTGTGAGAACTCTCCTGTTACTCCTCTGGACTTCCATGACTACCACCAGGCCCTCTGATAGTCATCAACTCAGGGATACCCTCCTGGTCACCCCAAGGTCTACCAGGCAGGCCAGTCTACAGGCTTACTGAGGATTAGATCAGAAAACAGCATTCCTTCCCACAAAGGTCACCTAGCTCCCAAAGAAGTTTTTTGCCTTCTGAGCCTTCTGTGCTGGGAGCTGTTCTTTTCAGCACAACAATCCACTCAGGGTGAGTGCTCAGCTTCCAGCAGCACTTGCAGCTCTATGCAGATTAGCTCTTTGTTTCAACTGCTCAGGCTCCCTCAACTGGCCAGTGAATGGTATTTCAGCCTGTCACATATACATATTGAGATCTTTAAGTCTTTCCCCATTCACCTCATTCCTCAGGAGCTCACCCTACAAAAAAGTTCTGATTTTGGTGTAATCTTTGTATAAATATAAACACTCTCCAATCCCAAGCATATTGTGAAGTACTTGTAATAGAAAATCTATAGAGCTAATCTACGCTGGCTTTTGCATAACCACGGTAGAGGTTTCTACCACAGGTCAGCGAGATAAATTATCTGACGTAGAATTCTTATGAGTGTCGGAGCATTTTACCTCACTGGCCTGCAATAGAAACCTCTACTGCATTTTTGTAAAAGGGGGCTCTAGTTCACTATAACAGCACTAATTTACAGAAGTAACACAAAAAGGGCCCTAGCTAGGAAAACACAACCATGTAAATATTGCAGTAGGACCTACAACATCAATATGCCTACTGGGAAACTGAACAAGCTGAATTATTACAGATGCTTAAATAGAAACTGCATACAAACAGAATTCCTGGTCCTGGTCACAAATACTGAACAGAAATAGATCCTTGCTACATACAGAATAAGTGACCATAAACTTAAAACATGAATGTGTAGACAGAAATTAAACTTAAACCCCGAGAAACCACACTCTTCTTGCAGTGTAAATCTAGAGAAAGAGAAAAAGTGCCAGCTCAAATCCCAATACAGCTGTTTGTAATTTGCTTTTGTTTTTCTTAAATTGTGAGTCCTCCAGGGATAGAAAAACACCTACTGTGACTTCCCTCACTCTCTAGTAGACAACTACTCAGTTGGAGCACCTTCTGTAACTGTGTCAAATTCCACATCTAAATTAGAACATCCACATTTTGGGACATAGACTTTCCTTGCCCTTCTCAAATCAGAGTTAAATGTCCATATTGTGGCCCTCTCCTTAATCCTGCCCAACACATGCCCAGAACACAGCCCTAACTATACTATGTTGCTTGTGCCAGTGTCGGCTCTTCCTCTAATGTCATTTCCTAGGCGCGGGTCCAGGAAGTGACGTAAGAGAAAGAGCTTATGCTGCGTGAGCAGCAGCTTGGGGTTGCTGCTCACGCCGGAAACGTTAATGAGTTACGGGGGAAGAGAAGGGGTATGTGTGGTTGTGGAGGGTGAGAAAGGAGCAGGGGGGGCAGAGAGGAGGATGGTGCCAGCGCCCAGGGCAGACCGTTCCACCCTCCCCCCCTTACTATGTTTGAATCTCTAGCATTTAGGTACAAGCATGTACACCAGCTCCTAGGGAGCCATCTTTTTCCACTGCAATTTGTTCAAACTACAGCTGCCCAATTCCTTCAACATTACCAGAACCATGTACTGTATTTCCTGTCAAGCCATTACACTGGATTCCCTTCCACTTCCACATAAAGTTATACTTTTATAAAGTTCCTCATTACTTATCTTTTCTTCTGTCTCTTTTCCTCATAAACTTGGTTCATCTAAACAAGCCACTCATATCTGTGTCAATTCTGCTCTTTCAATTTTGCTGTGCTAATTGAGTCAATGCATCACATGTGTCCCTTCTTTTGCTAAATCCAGGAGAAACTCTCCATTTTGATATTGCTTTTACATCTCAGCTACCGCTTTTACTCTCTTAGTTCAGGCATTACTTCTGAGTATTTTAGATTGCTGTAATGTTTTATTCTTGACAAGTACTAAGAAAAATTTGACTAGACTGGCCTTGGTCCAAAATACAGCTGTAAGAATGATTTACGGCCTGAAGAAGTACGATTATGTCACTCCTTATTATCGTGAGTTGCATTGGCTCCCAGTGGAGGCCCGGGTGATTTTTAAGTTGGGATGCTTATATTACAAAGTAGCTTTTGGTGCCGCTTCTTTATATCTTGCTGAAAGATTTGGTATCATGACTATTGAGAGGAGTAGAAATCCCACACCCTATTTATGTTCCATACCATAAAGGGTTGTACAAGTAAGAAACATCATGGGCATTGTCTTTCTTATCAGGCTGTTTTTTATGATAAAGATTTTCATCCATTATTGATCAGATCCATATCCTATAAACACTATGGAAAACTTTTGAAAACTTTTCTTTTTTCCAGATTCCTGACTAGCTAAATTTTTTTTTTGCATCTCATTAATATTGTATTTTCCCATAGCATAATCTTTTGTTAACCACATTGAACTAATGGCTATGTGGTCTAGAAATTCGCTATTATGTTATGTTATATTCTCAGACTATATTGTTTATCATACATGACATAACATAACAAACTCACTTATATACTTCATTAACTTCTCAGTTCAACGCGGTTAACAAAAATCAAGCACAGTGTATAATAATCACATTCAGAAGAATTTATCAAATAAGTTGCTCTTTAGCATTTTTCTAAAGGAAAGATAGGAATTAGAGTTTATCAGGACAGAAAAGGTTTTATCCTATGATCCAGCTTGAAAAGATAAAAATTCTATGGAAAAATCTTTTGTATATGCAACCTTTTACAGTAGGAAATGTAAATAATCTAAAATGCCAAGAAAAAAGTTTTCTGTCAGTAAATGTAAAATGATCAATAACATAATCAGGTATAAACAATGTCTTGTAACAGGTACAACCTAACTTGAATAATATTCTTGCCTCAACTGGGAGCCAAAGTAGCTCCAAGCAGCAAGGACTATTTCCTTTGCTTGTGCCTATGGCCGGAAGTGCTTTAGAAATGTTAAAAAGTAGTGGTTGTAGTAACTAGAAGAAGAGGTGCCCAACTGACTTTCTAAGATATTGTGGCGGTTGGAGCGAAGAGGCCAGAAGCCTAGGGCTCCTTTTACTAAGGTGCGTTAGGGCCTTAACGCGCGGAATAGCGTGCGCTAAATTGCTGCGTGCGCTAGACCTTAATGCCAGCATTGAGCTGGCGTTATTCTAGAAGCGTACCGTGCGGTTTAGCGCACGGGAATTTCAAGCGTGCGCTAAAAACGCTAGCGCACCTTCTTAAAAGGAGCCCCTAGTGTGCCATATTGTGACATAAAAATATTTGTTATAGTGGGGTACCTTTCATCAGTGTTTTCTTTACACAAAAGCAAGAAGAACAGGGCTAGTTTAGATTCTGAGTTAAAATATCTGATTCTCTAATTCCAGGTTTCCTTTGATTCATCACTGTCACTTTTCACATTAAAGCACCCTGCAGCTCATTTTCTTCATTTCCTTTCTAATCACAGCCCTGCACAGTAAATTGCTGTCCATTGTTTATTTAGGGGGGGAGGGGATTACATGTGTTGCTATTTCATATCCAACCAAGCAGAGCACTCATAATAAGGGCAGAATTAATGACAGAGAGGCAGACAGCACCATAAAACTGAGTTTTGAGCTGATATAGTATAAATTGAGGACTGTGTGCTAATCAGCATTAAAAATAGCATGGTAAAACATGTAACCTACTAGTTAGGATATAACTCAGGACACTCTGCCAATATCTAAGAAACACAATCCACAATCTTAGATATTGGCAGTGTCCTGAGCATCCTTGATAAAGCCATGACAGTGGCGAAACGGGTCCCCGTCGGGCTTGTCAGAAACTCTGCGCACTAGAGATAAGTAACATTTCTTGCTGTTTGATACGTCAGAGGGAAGGCTTCCAGATGAAGCATGGGACGCGCACGAGGAGCTGCTGCCCACAGCTGTGTGCAATTCAGCACTCAGGGAGCCGTCCCGAAGACGCGGCATTGATCACACAGTGGACTGGCCCAAAGATAACACCAGAGGGCAGACCAGATGGCAAGGCACATGGAAGGAGAAAGACAACAACGGTAGGGGAAATGCTTTTATTTTTTTTATTTAGTGATTGATTTGTCTGTTCAGGAAGAAATGCATTTGTTTCTTTTCCTCTAGGATTGTACTGCTTGAAGAGTCTTGCATCTTAGTATTTTAGTTTTTGGTCCTGCATTTGCATGGGGTTATCTGTTTTCTGATAGGAATGAATGTTGAAAAGCATACAGTGTGCTTTGTGTATTTTAATTTTGTGGTTAACCATTATGTGTTGTTAACACGATTATATTGTATATGTGTATATATGAAAGATGAATGGAAAAAATGGTGTTACAATTAGTACTATTATGGGGGCGGGGTCTGGGGCGGAGATTGAGTGGAGATGGGCACGACTTAGCCCAGTGTTCTTCAACTGCCGGTCCACAAAATAATTATTTTATTTCCACCGGTCCATAGGTGTCAAAAGGCTGAAGAACACTGGTCTTAGGAACCGAGATACTGTTCCTCTATCCATCTCCAGGCGGGTTCGCCTGCATGCAGATACGCCCACATACATTTATTTGTAATAAGAAATAAATATTTCACAATATATAATTACATATTGTTTTTGTGATTAATCACTATGCTTTAATTATGTTCAATTCGTAACAATGAAAATACATCCTGCATATCATACATTTACATTATGATTCATAACAGTAGCAAAATTACAGTTATGAAGTAGCAACAAAAATAATAACATGAGGAACTGTATTAAAGGGGCGTGGCATTAGGAAGGTTGAGAGCCACTGCCATAAACCATCTTCCATGAACTTTTCAGTCCTTCTGAAAACCCCCACAACAATGGGTCTCTGGCCCACCTAAACACAATAGACTTTCAGGGTCCACCTACTTCTATACTCCAAATATACTGTATCTCTTGTGTCTACAAAACTCCCAGCCCCAGATCCCACCACAGTTTGGAAGAAGTCCTCCAAATCTTTGCTGGCAAATCCAAAATGATGCTGATAACACTGATCTAAACAGGTCAGAGTGCCAGTGATGCCATGTTTGATTTGGTACTGTAGGTCAGCAGAAGGTAAACCCTCTTTCTCGTAAAGATTCAGTGCATTTCTCCAAAGTGAACGCTGTTCTGGGGTCTGAGGGCTTCCGAGATAGGGATCATATCAAACAGTCTAGGAACTGGGTTAGGAACTTACCCTGAAACGTTATAATTTCAGATAGTCCACATAGCTAAAGCAGATGCATATTTTACCCTCATTTTCAAAAAGAAACTGTGTGAGTACTTCTCTTTGAAAATTAGCATAAAGCACCGTACAAGTATGCGCATTAAAAGCGGCTGGGTAGAGGATGATGACCAAGATTGAGACTGTAAGTAGTGCATTTCATTGACAGCTCCATGATTGGCTAAGAGTTCTCTTTTGCCTGGCTTTGCTTTCCTTCCTAATATGGAGAAACACAACAAATTGTCCAGGTAAGACCATCTGTGAGCCTGAGTCATCTAATGTTCTACCAGGCTTTGATGCTGGAGCAACTTTTTTCCACATCCTCAGGTTTGTCGGGTGCTGTTTTCCGTACCAACCATGGAGTATTGCACTGACTGGCGAACGATATATCTTTATGCCCCAATGGTCCCTCTCTACCATCATGTGGCATGCTGTCTATGGTACTGCAGGTCCTTCAGAGTAGTAATGATGATTCTGTATAAGAAGGGATAAAGGAGGTTACAAATGATGCAGTTGCTACAAGATCAGAGATGAACAGGAAGCACTTCTGGAGGATTAGGAGAGTATTGTAGAGCCTAGAGGAGCTTCACAAGGCTATGGGTAAGACGCAGAAAGAATGGAATCCAGAGCTGTCTCAAAGGAGTGAAGAGAAAAGTATGAATGGAACAAATTTAATGATGTTCCTTTAATACCAACTTCCTCTAGCTGAATTAAAAGAAGAGTGTTATTGATCAAATCAAAAGCGCTCTTAATTTAATTGGACCATCAGCACATCTTTTCCCTGATCCAGAGAGCATGCACTATTGTTAATCATGGATGGAATGTTTAGAATACTAGCATTTATGTGCATTTATGTGCAAATACCTGCAAAAGTGCTGGCAGGGTGACTAAGGGGCTCCTAATCAAAAAAGAAATACGTCTAAAAACCCGCCCAAGTCAGCACTTGGACGATCAAAAGGACAGATCGTTCAAGTGCTGATAATCAAAATGGCTTTTTAGACATAACCAGGGACATTTTAGGCCTCAGAATCTCGCTAAGCGCCCAGAGCAGAAAGGGACGTTTTTAGAGAAGTGGTGTGGGTGGGATGTGGGCGACGAAAATGGTAAGAGGTCTGAACAAAAAGCAGTATGAGAAGAGACTGGAAGACCTAAATATGTATACTCTAGTGGAGAGGAGGGACAGAGGAGATATGATACAGGCATTTAAATACTTGAAAGGCATTAATATAGAACCAAATATTTTCCAGAGAAGAAAAAATGGTAAAACTAGAGGGCATAATTTGAGGTTACAGGGAGGAAGACTTAGGATTAATGTTAGAAAATTCTTCTTCACAGAGAGGGTGGTAGATGCCTGGTATGCCCTCCTGAGGGAAGTGGTGGATAGGAAAACGGTGATGGATTCAAAAAAGCATGGGATAAACATAGAGGATCTCTAATTAGAAAACTAAGGATGTAAATTAAAGAACTAAGGCCGGTATTGGACAGACCTGCATGGTCTGTGTCCCATATATGGTGATTCGGTGTAGGATGGGCTGGGGTGGGCATCAATGTGAACTCCACTAATATGGAACATGAGGATGTTACTGCACAGACTTTATGGTAGATATCCTCAAACAACGGGATGTTGGATAGGCTGGAGTGAGCTTGGATGGCAACTTCAGCATTTGGAACCTAGGACAATACCAGCCTTTAAAGGTCTATGGCCCAGAAATATCAAAGAAGAGACAAGGTAATCTAATCATGTATTTTTTAATGAGTATAACTTAGGTCTTTATCTGCTATAATGTATTATGTTAGTCGTACTGCAGGGATAATCGAAAGTCCGACGAGACTGCTTAGAAGGAACTTATACGTAGTGACTTAGGCGATCTAAACACAGTTCTAAGTGCCGAAAAGGTATCCAAAGTGACCAGATAATCACTGCAGGGACAAAGTACAGACCCCCCCAATACTCCCCCAGTGTTCACTGACCCCCTCACTCCGCCATAAAAATTGGAATAAAAACGTACATACCTGCCTCTGGAACATCAGCACCTGGCATAGGAAAACCTAATAAAGCTGCACAGAGGTGGCTTAAGTAGTCTGGGGGGTGGGCTACTGGACCATAGAGAGGAGGACTCAGGCTCATAAGTCACTGTAACCACTACATTAATGGTGCAAAATTTGAGGCCATCAAAACCCCCCATATTCCTACTGTAATGTCATATAGGTACCATCTGTAGTCATAAGGGCTATTGGGATTGTAGGCAGGTGGGTCTAGTAGGTTTGGGGGAGGTTCACTATAAATTATAAGGGGGTTATGGTAAGATATACATGTGGCACCCTTTTTGTGTAGTTCACAGCAGTGCCCTGTAAGGTGCCCCACTGTTCTCTTGTTATATCTGGATAGCCATTCCATCACTTTGCTGGCCCCTCCCACATCCAAAAGGTCTTGTTTTGGACATTTCTGACTTGGATGTATTTTTGGTCAAGAATATGGTATAAAGATAGATGTAGTGGTGATCTGAACAATCAAATGCCTGGGACGCACAAATGGATGATTTTTTTTAAAAATGTATTCTTTAGATGTATTTTTCGAGAATGGATATTTATGCCCTGCTGACTTTGGGCGACTAGCACCCTACGTCCAAATCGGACTTAGATGTCTCATTTGATTATGTCCCTCTACCTATTATTTGGAAAATGCCCGATTAAATTACATAGTACATATTTGCAAAGGGGGCTTAGAAAGAGGCAGGTATGGGTGAGACATAGGTGGAGGCTCCCACTTAATGTATATAACTTATAGAATATGAACATCTCTGCCACATGTAGATGCCTACAATTACATCAGTTGTAAGGCTGGTATGTTAAGATTCCCAAAAACAAACAGGCAACTGATCTGCAAAATTGGTAAGAGCCAGTCTGAACAAAAACAAAGCAGATCACAGTGATGAAAATAGAAAATATATATATATATTTTAATATCTTTATTCATTTTACAGCCAAAAATAAGTGCAACATATTTTACAGACATTTTACACTTTAACAACACTTAAATTCTATCAAATTATATTTATGACAAATACATATATCAACCTCCCCCTTTATACATACCCAACAATTGCACTCTAAATAAAAATAACTCCCCACCCTCCCTAGACATGCATGATCAAAGGGCAAAATCAACAATCACTCCTTGCAGAATTCTGTCAATGGCTCCCAAACATCCATAAATTTCTTATACTGTCCCTGTTGTATGGCTATCATACGCTCCATTTTAAAAGTATGGCAACCCCTGTCATTATAAAGAGAAGTTTGTTATTTCGGGCAGATATTTGGATTTTAGCCCTCATTAACGTACCAAATAGGATGGTATTGTACGTCAATGCCACTGGATTTTCTAATATATTGTTCACTTGATCCCAAATAGATCTCCAAAATTTAAGTATCGAGGGACAATAGTATAGTAAATGAGCCAAAGTCCCAGCTTATTTATTAAAACACTCCTATTAGCCCAACATGGCCATGTTTTGTCTCCCACCAACCCCCCTTTTTTTTAGGGCTGTATCAGGGGCTGAATCACACCAGAAAATGCTAATCCAAGATTTCATCAATCTGGAAATAACTGGTTGTTCTCCTATATCTGGCAGTTACCAGTTGTTGCCAGTCAGGTCTAGAGCATAGCAAGTTGTGTAGGAGTAGCCCCTGATGCATCCCCAAGGGGGGGGGGAGGCAAAACATAAGAGTGTTTCAATAAATATTGTTTATATTTTCAGCACTGTTAACTGCTTTGTTTTTATTCAGATTGGAGTTTAAGGGCTCCTTTAACTAAGATGCGCTAGCGTTTTTAGCTCACGCAGGATTTTAGCGCGCGCTAAACCCGCGCTATGCTTCTAGAACTAACGCCAGCTCAATGCTGGCATTAAGGTCTAGCGCGCGGGGCAACTCAACGCACGCTATTCCATGCGTTAAAGCCCTAGCGCACCTTTGTAAAAGGAGCCCTAAATGTTAAGTATATTAATACTGGGCAATACTAATATTTTATAATGGAACCTCAGTGCCTAGATTCCATTATATACTGGGCTCCAACCATGAAGCCTCAGAATGCCTAAATGGAGGCACCCAGTTATAGAATTGCCTCCATATTGCATTAAAATAGGTGCTCTTGCTGAGCACATGCTTTCATGCGCATATACTCTTGTGCAATTTTATAAGGATTCAAGCACATCTAGGGGTAATTCTATAAAGTGAGCACTAATCTTTATGCACCAGTTATAAGTGCAAATGTTTACAATAATGGCATGTATATTATGTATATTGGTATTAGACCCGTAGTATGTGTCGAGTTAGGATAAAAACTTGTATCATAAAACTTGTACTGCAATTATGGCAAATTATAACCTGGTACCTGTCTACTGTATATTATGTATGTTTAACCTGTAACCTGTTCTGAGCTCTTTGGGGATAACGGGATATAAAACTAATTAAACAAATAAATAAATATACACACATCTGTATATATTTATATGTGTATATGTGTAAATATACACATGAATGGCAAAAATGCACCTACTATAAGTGCTATTCTGTAAATACCTGTACATGCAAATATTCCATGGCACTTATTTTACAGGTAAGCATAGACAATGGTGGAGTCTAGGTGAATCAGGGCAGGACTCACACATGTGGCTTATAGAATACTATAAGCTATGTACAGTACAGATCTCTGGCATTTAGGTGCAAGCACTTACATCAGCTCCACAGAGAGTTATGGGGTATAGGAGGAAAGAAGGTGAAGGGATGTGTGTGTAGGAAAGGTTATTCTCTCTCCTTGCACTTCTTCCTCTTCTTGAATTCTTTAGCTCCAGAGACTTTTGCATTCTCACCTTCTTCCCTTCCCTTGCATTTCATTCTCTCTCTCTCCCTCCCTTCCCTTTCTTCTCTTCCCCTTGCACTCTCTCCCCTGGCCTTCCCATTCCTCTCGGAACCCCTTTGTATTCTCTCCCCTTTTTCTTCCCCTTTGATTCTCTCACTTTCTCCCCAGCTCCTCTTTTTCCCAAAAGCTAATTAAACTCCATACACTTTTGCAAACAATTATATGTTAAGGGCTGAGCAAAACTTTATAAAAGACTGCTCCATAGACAAGGCTAAGGATAGAGAATTCCAAAGAAATGGAGCAGTAGAGAGAAAATCACTGTGATGATTACCTCAACAAATATGTAGCATGTCTTTCTGAGTTATCATATCCTGTTCTCTTTTGCCCTCCCCCTCCCCCCCGCGCCCCTTCCATCACCACATTTCCCTTCTCCCTCAAAAGCAGCAGTGGAAAGTTAAAAGATGTGCAGAACCACTTCCACTATATGTCTACTGCTGGCCCTGCCAGTTCCATCCTCTCTGAAAAGTCTACATCGCTGGGACAGGATTGGCAAAGACAGCAGCTGTGTACATAGAGAAAGTGGCTCTTTGTTTATCACAGTTGATGCTGGTTTATTGGCAAAGCAATAGCAGCTGCAGCAGTATAGTTGTGGTGTAGGATAGGGAAACATCCTCCCCAAGCCTTCTATAGTTGGTGTCTATGCTAGTATTCTAAACATTTAAGTATATAACTGGAGTGTAAATGTTAACAACTCGTATTTTATAGAATTACCCCTAAATGGCATACATTATTTGCCCTGTTAGCATGCCTCATTATGCTACTGGATTTGAAAACAGCTATTTCTCACACAGAGACCAACTTTTGAAACATTTAAAATAGAGTTGAGAGATGGCAATGCAAAATTATATATAGCAGTTCATTGACATTGAGGCCTGATTGTGTAAAAAGAGCCTATCAGTAGGTATCTAGATCGGGGCACCTACCAATCTAGGCGTCTAACTTATTTAAAAAAAAATTGGCTTACTTGGTGCTGATAATTGAAAGCACCATTCAAATTAATTAAAAACCAATTTTAAAAAATTAATTATCTGATAGGCGTCTTACTCGGTAGGTTCCTACCAACTCGAGGTAGACATCTACACTGAGGTGCCTATATAAAAAATAGGCATGGTTAGGGACAGAGTTTGAGCATGGATTGACTTAGGCACAGGTAGGAATCTATGTTAGGCACCTGTATATTAGGCCTGAGTGGTGTAAAACGGGTACGAGTGGATCAATTTTTTTTACTGCATCAAGATTTACAAAGACTAGGGTACACTCAATGAAGTTACAGGGAAATACTTTTAAAACCAATAGGAGGAAATATTTTTTCACTCAGAGAATAGTTAAGCTCTGGAATGCGTTGCCAGAGGATGTGGTAAGAGCGGTTAATGTACCTGTTTTTTAAAAAAGGTTTGGACAAGTTTCTTGTGCTGCGTTACTGATAACATCATCAGTGATGCGGCAGAGGGAAGACCTCGGCAGGGAAGGCCACGAAGCAGCCTGTTCAGAGTGCTGCCGCTGCTGCTGTTTGGAGCGGAGGTATGTCAGTCTGATGGTGGGAGGGTTGGTGAGGTTCTGCTGTGCGGGGGGATGGGAGGGAGGGAGGGATGGAAAGATGCTGCAAAGGGGGACGGGTGAGAGGGTTGGTGGGGTTCTGCTGCATGGGTGGATGGGATGGAGGGATAGAAAGATGCTATGCAAGGGGATGGATGAGAGGGGAGGAAAGATGCTGCACATGGGGGAGGGGGGCTAGAAAGCACTGCCGCAGGCAAATTGGGCAGCACTATTTTCAGGGATGGAGTCAGAGAGTATCAGGGACATTCAGGAGGGGCTTCCAGGGTTGATATAACTAGGGCTTATTTTTGGGGTAGGGCTTATATTAGGAACACCTTTAAAAATCATGCTAGGGCTTATTTTCAGGGAAACACAGTAGGAAGGAGATTGTTCAAAGATTGCACTGTGATTCTTTTGGATGTTTTCGGCACATATCTGTGTCAGTACTGTGTCTTTAGTAGAATATGTGACGTACAATGGTAGCATATTTTTGGTATCGGATGCATCTACTCTATTATTCTATGCATTTATAGTTCTTCAGGGTCTTTATTAAGACATAGCAAACTGTATGTTATTTGTTCGTTGTCCCTCTTGTGCATACCATCAAAAATGCATTAAGCATATCATTTATAAAAGCATTTGCTAAAGTTACAGAAAGTTCAGCATTGACCTCAGTCTGAGCAGTGACAGAGAGAGTTATAGCTTTTCTTTGAAACAGGGCTTTCTCCTCAATTAAGATGTTGCCAGTATAGAGAAAGTTCCTGACTCTTTTGAGGTCAAGTTAGCCTCTGGCTATATCGAGTTATAAATCAGGACATAAGGAATTCATTCAGGACTTTGCAAACTGCTTGAAACAGGAACTGCAGTTATGGATTTTCTGCCTGGTCATAAGAAGATGCTACTGGGAATCTCTACACTAGAAATCCAAACATCTAATTATATCTTTTATTTTTTTTTTCAGGGCATTGAGTAATTGAAGCAATTTGTTGATTCTTCCTCAATGAAGGTACTTCCAACAAGGAAGAGGGTTCTTACCTTTGTCATTGGGCAGGGAAGTTATTGTTCATCTGGAAAATTTCATGCCAATCGGCTAGAAGGATAATTTCCTACCCAGCAGTGGCATGCAGTCAGGTATTTTCAATAGATTCAGTGAATCCCCAGCCTGGCTGCTCTTGATACCCTGTATTAAGAGATTGGGAAGCTAAGGTGCCCTAGCCCCAGTGGTGACTTCACCTACCTATTTGTTTGCTGCCATCACTACCAGACCCCATTGCCTTCCCAGAGGGAAGAGAGAGAAACAGATTTAATACTAGATGGCAAGAGAGGGAGAGGTGATGCTGCAAACCAGGAAGAGGAAGAGAGATGGGACAATACTGAATAACAAGGGAGAAAAGAGACACACAGTCAGAGAGGAGATGTTGGGTGGTGGAATGAATATAGATAGATAGATGGCAGGAGTACAGGGATGGTTGCTCTGTCAGTTCCCTATAAAGGTTAGCAAATGAGAATACCCCCCTCCCCCCTGAAATTAAGGTAATATGCTTTTATTGAACTAGCTTTATTTTTGACTAATTTTCAGAGACTTAAACTTATTTTCTCATATCATTACACTACCCTGATCCAAGGATGGAGGTGTTGTCCTCTAAAAGCTAGTACTAAAATATATTATGTTTAAAGCTAGTACTAAAATATATTATGTTCGTCCAACAAACATCTCTCTCTGTCCCTCCATGAATCCAACTTTTCTTCCTCTCTCCTCCACCCCCCATTGGCAACATGCCTCCCTATCTCACTGCCCAACTATCTTTCTCTCATTCTCTCCCTTGCTGCAAAAGGCGTAGGGAAAGAGAGAGAATGCGAGAAATCCAGCGTACATCTTTCACACCCCTTCTACTGCCACATCCAACATTTCTCCCTCTTTCATTCCACGGATCATGTGCAGCATCTTTCACCACTGCCTACCATCTCCATGCCCAATATTTCTCTTTCTTAAGTTTGAATTTTATTAAAAATTTGATATACCACCTTATTATATATTTCAAGGTGGTTGTACAATTAAAATTAGGGTAAAATAATTAACATAAGAGGACAACAAACAGAATACCTAGATAAATTATAAGAAGACTGAACAAATGGATACAAAAGGGAATAGGGAGAACTACAATGTAATTTTAAGGAAAGGGAAAATGCAGGGAAAAAAACAAGAGGGCAAGGTAATAACATGGAAGTCCAAAAGAAATGGACCAAGAAAAGTTTTAAAATCCTTATATGGACAGTTAAACTTGGAAAGCATCTTTAAAAAGGAACGTCTTAAGAGAAGACATGAATTTCTCCAGAGCTGGTGTCTCTCTTAACAAATTTGGGGCTGAATTTCAAAGGGTGGGAGCAACAACGGAGAAGATAGTATTTCTCATAGTATTTATATGGCTCAGCGATGACTAGTAAATTTTGATCAGAGGATCGAAGGGTGCGTGATGAAGTGTATGGATTCAAAAGTCTATTGATAAATTCCGGCTGGGCTGTTTTTCTAGCTTTAAAAGTCAACAGTAGTGTTTTATATGTAACTCAATGATTGACAGGGAGCCAGTGAGCTTTAATTAGAAGAGGGGTTACATGGTCAAATTTCTTGGCCTTATAAATGATTTTAACGGCAGTATTCTGAACTATCTGTAGACATCTTTGCTCTTTCTTGGTGATTCCATGGTATAAAGTGTTACCATAGTCCACTCCAAACAGGAAATGACCAGAGAATGAATAAGAATGTTTAAAGCAGAGTGGTCGAGGAGTTTAGCTAAGGGGGTGGATCATTTTTGAACAACTGTGCTTATGTGTTTGTGCTTATGTGTTTGTGAAAAGCTTAATTGTATGGACTGTCTGTATCGGAATAGATTTGTTTAATGGGAGAGAGTAGAGAACAACCTTTCTTAATTGGGAAAATCATTGATTTGGTTTTATTGACATTGAGTGACAACATGTTAGAATTCAACCAATCATGTATTTTCTATCAACCCTCTCCAGCACATGCCACATCTCTCCCTCCATTCCCTCCAACAGTGTGTCCAACATTCCTCCCCCTTGCATCCCTTTCAATCTGTCACACTGTTCCATTTCCACGGTCATATCCAACATGTCTCCCTCTCATTCTTCTCTTCCCCAGGCATCTCTACCTCACTCTTCTCTCTCTCTCTGTGCCCATCAATTTTCCTTTTTCTTCCTTTCCCCATGTGCACCATTGCTTTCCCTCTCACTCATGCCCAACAATTCTCCTTTTCTATTCCCTCCCTCCCTTCTATGTCCCAAATTCATGCCCCTCCCTTCCTCCATCTATATGCATCTTTTCCCCTCTTCCTTTTTCCTTCCAGCCATGTGCATCTCCTCTCTCTATTTCCTTCCATTTCACTTTATCCACGTGCACCTTTTTCATCTCTAATCCGCACAATTGGTGTCTTAAGTGCCTTGGTCCTGAGCACTGGGTGAACTCTTGTTGTTGCTGTTCAAAGTTTCAAAAATGATCTTTGAAGGTTCAACTTCAACACCAAGAAAATTTGTTTGGGACATCAGATACATCGACAATGTCTGCTGTGTCTGATTTGGACAAACAACAATCTCCAGGAGCCTCGACATTGACACTGTCATTGGTACCTCGTTCAGTATTGGCTTCTTTGGTACCAGCATCTACATCATTTGCAAAACATGGTAAGAAGCATTCTCACACCTCATCCACTCATCATACATCAGTGTCATCTCAAGCACCAGTACCGAGTTAGTTGATGTATCCCAAATGTCAAAGCAAGCAGCCTCACTTTACAAGCTATCTTTACAACTGGTGTCCCCTCAGAGGCAAGTCTCCTCATCAAGGTCACCAATGCCTTGATGCACATCATCAATGACATCCTTGGTACCGGTGCAGTCTATCCAAGAACAGATAAGAGAGCTGCTTCAGAAGGAGTTAGCGGTTATGCTACAAATACATTCAACTCAAGCTCCTACCTCGATTCCATTGGTATCAGCCCAGCCCAAGCATTGCTCTACAAGGCCATCAGGTACCAGATCATGCTCTCCTCACCATCAGAATAAAATGAGGTCAACATTGTTCTGACACCGAAGCACCTCCCTCTTGATCAATCGGCATTGAAGGAGAAACAGAAGTTCTTCTCAACACTCGTCTCAGCGCCATAGTCAACGTTCATCTTAGTGGCTTCCTTCTTTTAGAGGCCACCAATCTGTCTCCACCACCAGGAGGAATTTGACTCAGATCTTTCAAGTCATTCTTTTTTTTTTTTTTTTTTTTTATTTATCAAATTTTTTTTTACATTATCATTTATACAAATAATAAGAAAAAGGAATTTACAGAAACATAAAGACAAATGATATAACCTCCTAAGGGTTCTTCTATATAATTTCCTCTAGTCCACATAATTGAGAGAGAACAAAACAGGCAAAATGAAACAGATATATTTAAATATAATCCTGATCAATAAAGATCAAACATTCTGGTGTATGAATACAATTAAAAAACTCCAAATATTAATTATGTGGTGAGAGAAGAAGATGAACTCGTTTCATGACGTTCTAAAAATTGTTCTAACTGCATTGAGTCCCAATAAACATAATCATTTTCCTGAAATTTAATCAAACATTTACAGGGAAACTTTAAATAGAATGTGGCTCCCAAAGCTAATACCCTAGATTTCAAAACCAAAAAAGATTTTCTTCTTAATTGTGTTGCTTGGGCCACATCTGGAAATATTAATACGTTGTCTCCACAAAATTTAGTTTGTTTATTTTGAAAATAAGCTTTCATTATTAAGGATTTATCTATTTCTCTCGTACATGTTATTAAGAGTGTAGATCTAGTTTGGATTATATCCTGTGAGTCCTCTAAGAAACCAGTTAAATCAAAATCAATCTGTTCCAACTGATCTATACCCGGTTCTATGGAAACTTTTTTCTTCTGAGGAATATAATATAGATTTGTTAGAGGCAAATTTTCTATGTCAGCCATTCCCAAAACTTCCTTAAAATATTTCTTAACCAATATTTCAGGAGATATCAAATGAGTTTTGGGAAAATTGACTAGACGTAGATTTTTTGCTCTCTGCAACTTCTCCAGTCATTCTTATTCTGACCCAGAACTATTGGCTCCAGAATCCTATGGCATCTCCTTAGAACCATCTCCTTCATCACCAAGATGGAGATCACCACCTGAGAGCCATTCTTTTATGAAATTCATTAGGCAAATGGGGCAAACTTTGAGTCGGAATAGAATCTGAAGCTGAACCAAGGGCTGAGCTATTTGATGCCCTGGATTTTGAACAAATCCCCAAGGAGTGCTTAAAGCTCCCATTCCATAATCTAATGAGGGATGCCATGTTCAAAAATTGGGAAACACTTTTGCTCATTCCTGTGGCACCAAGAAAATTGGATTCCCTTTATAGAGTCCAGTCATGCCTGGGTGTTGACAAACCACAATTGCAACATCACTCTCTCCTGGTAGAATCTGCTCTGAAAAGTCCTACAGTTACAGAATGTATGCTAGCACTCCACCAGGTAGAGAAGGCCGTTACAATTTTTACATAAGTTTTTTCCTTCAAACAATTGGTACAGCAACTCTCCCACTATGAACAATACATTCCATGAGACCTGCTGGCTGACTTTCAGAAAACCACACATTTATGGTGAGATCCATGTTTGATGCCGTCAGTGTCACCTCTAGAGCATCAACACTATCTATTGCTATGCGAAGGCAAGCATGACTGAGAGTATCGAATCTCAATCCAAATGTCCTAGATCATTTGGCCAATATCTCTAGTTTAGGAGACAAGTTATTTGGAGAAAATCACCAGGTATGAACAAAGTATGTCCACTCTCTCAGCTGCTACAACAGTAAAACCCAGCCACCTATGCATTATTACAATCTTAGGCATGCATCTACTTCCTACAAAAAATGGTTCACTCAGTCAGCTTCAACCTCTAGGGCTCCAGTATAGAAACATCCCAGATGACAGTGTTCTCCAAAACCCTAACCCCAATCTCAAGAAAAGTCAACTCAGTCTTTTAGACTTACTCCTAAAGATCCTAACCACCATTCTTTCATCTCAGCTTCCTTCCTCCCCCATTGGAGGTCAACTCACCCTACCCCATTGGAGGTTGACTCATCACAACTGACACCTGGGTTTTAGGAGTCATGAGAGAAGGTTATGCTCTTCGCCTACAGGAAAAATCTCTGAATAAATCTCCAAGAGAGTACTTTTCAATTCTCAGCAGACCTCTCTCCTTTATCAAGAAATCTCAACCCTCCTGCAACTCAATGCCATGCCATCACACCAGTACCTCCTCAGCAGAGGAGCCAGAGGTTCTAGTCCAAATACTTCCTCATATTGAAAAAGACTTGGAGGTACATCTGACTCTCGACCTCCGTGCTCTCAACAAATACTTAGTCAAGGAGAAATTCTGCATGATCTCCCTTGGAACCTTCTAACCCCTGCTGCAGAAGAATGACTGGTTTTGCTCTCTAGATCTCATAGAAGCATATACGCATATACACATATCCCCATTCCTCCAACCCACAGACAATATCTATGCTTTTGAATAGGAGCACATCACCTCCAATACAGGGTGCTACCTTTTGTCTTAGCATCAGCACCCAGAGTATTCACAAAGTATTTGGTTGTAGTGGTTGCAACACTCTGCTCTTATGGCTTTCATGTATTCCCTTATTTGGATGATTGGTTGACAAAGTCATTGTCACCTCAAGCTGCTCAGTCATTCATCAACTCAACCATACATCTCCTAGAACTTCTAGGGTTTGCAGTCAACTAACAGAAGTCCCATCTCCAACCAACCAAGAATCTAGAATTCATTAGAGCTCTACTGGACACAACTGACTCATACTTACCTCCCTTAACAGAGACTAAACACTCTACTTCACCTCTGCGAGCACATATCTACTCTCTAAACCATCACAGCATGATATATGATGTGACTGTTAGGACATATGGCATCAACAGCCCATGTAACCCCATTTGCATGTCTTCATCTCAGAGATCCTCAATGGACTCTTGCCTCTTAATGGTTGCAAGCCACAGATCTACTTTCCCAAGGTCATCTCCTCACTCTGTCAGTCATTCAGTGGTGGTAAAAACTAACAAACCTATCCAGTGGCCTACTATTCCATGTTCCACTGCATCAGAAGACACTAACATCAGATGCATCCATGTATGGATGAGGAGCCTACCTAGATGACCTTTGTACTCAGGGCACTTGTAGTATTCAAGAACAATCTTTTTACATCAAACTTCTAGAGCTACAAGTGATTTACAATGCTCTTCAAACCTTGCAAGATCACATACTCAACCAAGTAATACTGATCCAGATAGACAATCAAGTAGCATGGAGGCATAGGTTCTTTACTGGGAAGTGATGCAGAACTGGTTTTGGGCCATTTCACACAACATATTTCTCAAGGCCGTGTATCTAGAAGGCAAGTAAAATGTCATAGCACATAAGGTCAGAGCAAAGGCTTCAGTAGCTTATCTCTGATCCACTCCTATTGAGGACATTTGTAAAACAACCACCTGGTCCTCAATACATACTTTCACATCCCATTACTGTCTGGATATTCATTCCAGATGGGATAGTCAGTTTGGCCAAGCATTTCTGCAAAATTTATTCTCAGTTTAGATGCCAACTTCCCTCCATCCCTGTCATATTAGCTAGGGAGTCACATTTGTGAGAATATGCTGCTTGCTTGTCTTCAGATAAAGCACAGTTACTTACCTGTAACAGGTGTTATCCAGGGACAGCAGGCAGATATTCTCACAACTCTCCCACCTCCCCTAATTGGTTTTTTAGCTTTTTTTTTTACCGAAAAGATGGACCTGTGAGTCGACGTCGGGCGGGAAGGCACTGGCACATGCGCGGTATGGGCAATCTTGAGACTTCTAAAGAAGTTAAAATGACAGTATGCTTTTGCACTGTCCGTACTGGGACTCCATAGATAATGTCACCCATTTGTGAGAAAAACTGCCTGCTGTCCCTGGATAACACCTGTTACAGGTAAGTAACTGTGCTATTTTCCTATTCCTGCAAAGCTTACTATCTAAAGGGTCCTTTTATTAAGATGCAGTAAAAATAGGCCTTAGTGCACCCTGCATTATTCATTTACTATTGGAGATACTCGTCTGTGGAACTGAGTTACAGCAGGTTAGTGACTCCCACAGTAAGGGCCCCTTTTACAAAGCTGCGGTAGCAATGCTGCTTTATTAAATGCACCAAAGCCCATAGGAATTGAATTGGCATCAATGCATTTACCGCGGCAGCATTGCTACCACCGTTTTGTAAAAGGAGCCCTAAATTAGCTATGGCAAAATGTGATATTTTGCCAAAGCATACTAATTTTCCTCCTTGTTTGCTATTTATTTCTCTTTAACAAAAGCTCAAATCTCATGCTGCTCCCTGTGACCCTGGGCAAGTTACTTAATCCCCCCATTGCCCCAGGTACATTAGATAGAGTGTGAACCCATTGGGACAGACAGGGAAATATGCTTGAGTACCTGAATGTAAACCACTTAGACTATAAATGGTATATAAATACTTAAATAAATAAATAGTATGTGCATACTCGGCTTGTTCTACATGTCTCAGTTTTATTGAATTATGTTAAAATATGTTTGACCTCTCTAAATATCTTCCAAATATTCCCTTTTATATGACAGTGATTTTCTACAGGTTTTTTTTTTTTCAGATTGGAGAACTGAACCCTGTGCCTTTTCTTTCAGAAAGAGTGTAAACCCCACCTAGTTTTTTTTTTATCTCCAATTTATTTCAAATTGTGGCCTTCAGGTATTATTCTGGCTTCTTTTACACTTTTCTCCCAAGAGGGCAATTATACTCCCTTGAAGATACAGGTCTCGTTATTTTAAATGTTGTGCTGCTATTGTGTATCACTTACTTTTTCTTTGTCACATCAGTACTGAGCTAAGGCTTACAGGATTTGTCTCTGTAACTTATAAATCTCTTTCTTGGCCAGTGTGTAGAATCAATTCTATTTCATGCCTAGCAGACATTCTCTTTTATTATTATTCTCTGATCAGAGACTTATGATAGTACACTTATTTGCGCTGAACTGTATTTCCCATCTATTAAAGCAACTACTTTAATATCAGAAATCCTTTCTGAAGAGAATAGAATTGTTCTTGAATTGCTACGCTTTTCACCTTAGAGTGATCTGGAATTATAAAGTGAACCATGAAGCAACTAGTGACAGCAGTCTTGACCTGGTTGGCTTTCAATCAGGAGTTTCAGACTGGTGAAATGCATGAGAGCCTTATGCCATTAAATTCTATGGGATATATATTTAGCCAGTGGAGGTCACCATAATTTTTGACCACCACTAGCATTACCCTCAGATATTCAATGCCTGGAAATGTTTGGGGCATCAGCATTGAATATCCAACCATAAGTGGCCAGCTAACACTTATGCAGTTCAGTGCAATAATCAGCACTTAACTGCATACGTTGACCGGCATAAAGATATGACTACATTTATGCGGTCCTATGTATGAAGTTATCTTGTGCAGCTAAGTGTTGAATGTCGGCACTTAACATAAGTGCCCACTGAATATCCATGATTAGCCATGGACAAGTGATTTAAACAACTAAGAGCCTCTGCTGGATGTTCAAATCATTTTCAGTATCAACCCCTATGTGTCACTGTTTCATCTTTTACATGTGTCAGCATAATGCTACACTAAGAAGGATTAGTAATTGGTGGTTACCCATTATTTGGGGTATGCACAACCACTGTTTCATTGGGGGGGGGGTTTATATCATTGTTTGTTTCATGGGAGCTATTTTGTTTTGTTTCATACACATAGCATACTTGCAAATAGGACTTGCTACCCCTGAAATGAAACAAAACATAACAAACATTTATTTTCTATGTTTCATTTTGTAATAAAATGAAATAAAGCTGTTTAGTTGCATTTGTCAGTAGAGAATGATGTGGGGACAAATTTTGTCCCCCGTCCCCGCGGGTTCTATCTCCATCCCCATCCCTTCCCCCCCAAATTCTGTCCCTGTCCCTGCCCCATCCCTGCAAGCTCTGTCCTCCTAGTTATCATTTTAAGGACATTTTGTCAGGAACCTATCCAAACCTCTTTTGAACTCCATGCTGTTAGTCTTCCTACTATGTCCTCAGCTTAATTTGTGCAGCATGAAAAAATATGTTCTACAATTTGTTTTCAGTCTGTTTGCTGTTAGTTTCATGGAGCATCCTCTTCTCTTAGGGCTCCTTTTACTAAGCTGTGTTAGGGCCTTAACACTTGGAATAGCGCGCACTAAATTGCTGCGCAATCTAGACCTTAATACCCGCATTGAGCTGGCGTTATTCTAGAAGCATACCGCGTGGTGTAGCGCACGGTAATTTTGTGCGTGCACTAAAAACGCTAGCACACCTTAGTAAAAGGAGCCCTTAGTATTGCTTCAAAGTTTAAATAACTCTTATTATAAGGATCAACAACCGTCAAGCAGACTAACTAAAGCATCATCCCCTGAATCCAGGGAAATGGAATTGTTGGAGGTTTTTATCCTCATTCTGCATCACTGGAGCTTTCCAGTCTCTTCTTCATGGTAGCAAAATAGAATGCCAAAATCAGTCGATGCATCAGTCATTGAAGAGAGTGCAGTTTGGAGGGGCTTGACACATTGGCACAGCCATGACTGCAGGGTGGTTTTCTATGGCGGTACTTGAGAGAGTCCAAAGGAGAGCAATGAAACTGGTAAGAGGGCTGGAACACTGCCCATACGCCGAGAGGTTGGACAGGCTGGGGCTCTTCTCTCTGGAAAAAAGGAGGCTCAGGGGTGATATGATAGAGACCTTCAAGGTCATGAGGGGCATAGAGAGGGTGGATAGGGACAGATTCTTCAGGCTGAAGGGGACAACAGGTACGAGGGGGCATTCAGAGAAACTGAAGGGAGATAGGTTCAAAACAAATGCAAGGAAGTTTTTCTTCACCCAAAGGGTCGTGGACACTTGGAATGCGCTACCGGAGGAAGTGATCGGGCAGAGTACGGTACAGGGATTCAAACAGAGACTGGACAGATTCCTGGGGGATAAAGGGATCGTGGGATACTGAGAAAGTATAGTGGGATACTGAGAAAGTATAGAAACCCAACCAGGTCGTGCATGTGCAAGACCGGAGGGCTAGGACTTCGATGGGAAGATAGGACTCTTCAGGAAACCAAGGTGGCATGGGGGCCCCTTCTGGTGATTTAGACAGGTCATGACCTGTTTGGGCCGCCGCGGGAGCGGACTGCTGGGCGTGATGGACCTATGGTCTGACCCGGCGGAGGCACTGCTTATGTTCTTATGTTCTTATATGTTTTCTCCCATGGCCAATGCTTGGCAGAGTTCTCAGGAGAATATCTTTCTATCTGGATTGGCATGATGACTATGATGTGGATCTCATTTATAGACCAGGCTCTCCCTCTTCCTCAACACAAGGGTCTGTTCTTGTGGGGTCCAATTCTCATGGATGATTCCTCCCTCTTTTGTCTTATGGCTATTGAGAAGTCATGTTTAAGGTGTAAGGGTTATTCAGAAGAGGTCAATTACTTTGTTGCAGGCCAAGAAAAAGATCTATATTGGAGACCTATGCAAGAGTCTGAAGAATCTTTGAAACTTGGCATTTAGAATGATTGATCTTATCATTTCATTCTTTGGTGTTACATATTTTAGTCTTAGGTTCCTTGAAAGTACAAGCAGTAATGTTGGCTTGTTGTAGAGATTGTATGGAGAGGTTGTCTTTGGCAGCTTATTCTGATATACAAGAGTAATTAAAAACGTAAAGGCAAAATATATTTAACGGCTTTAACAGAAGTAACTGTGAGCAACAGAACATATCAATTTTCTACAAAATCCCCATGCAGGATGACATATTTGTTGTATCATTCATCTAGCTTCTACATTCCTGCAGAGAAGTTTTTCAGCTGCTACCAAAGCCAGGTGAGCACCGCTTCCTTTACTTCATCATGCTTTGTCTTTTGCTCTCTGGGTTGCAGTGATGCACCCATGTCTCGTCGCCGGTGACAATTCTCTCCAGAATGCTTGGATTTTTATACTGTCTCAGGAACTGGGTTGCAACCTCCACACACTGTTGCTTGTGCAGACCAGTAAGCTGTTTGGGAACCCGTGTGCAGACTTTCCTGTATCCCAAGTCATCATGCATTATGGCAAATGCAGATCCATTTCTAATATCCAAATTTGCAGCCAATTGAGACGCTGTTATCCATTAGTTTTCTATAATCAAGGCATCCGCCCTGTCAATGTGCTCATGTGTGTGCGATATTGATGGGCAACCAAAACGACCTTCGTTGATTAAACCTTTTTTACCCACTCATGAACCTTTCATTGATTCATGGTGTTATGCCCATACTGAGTCAATATTAGATGGTGAATTCCCACTGGGTTCACTCCCTCTACCCATAGAAAGCACATCTCTACCACTCATCAGTTCTATCACCGAATCATCCCCAAATTGTTTTTACCTTATATGTCTTCTTTCCTTTTAAGAATGTACTTCTCTCCCTCTTCCCTTCTTTTCCAGTTTGTCTATTTATTGAGGTATTTAATAACCTTGCTTGTGTTTTTATTTTTAATCCCCTATTTTAATTTTCTGTACCTCGCTTAGAAATTGTGATAAGCGATTGAATCAAATTTTAATAAAACTTGAAACTTGACACTACTGCACGTTGTCCTTCGATGGTGCAATCTTGTAATGGAGCATCAATGTTTCTGACCTTGGGACTGCCAAACGACTAAAGGTTGAGTGCTGCACTGTGAGTGGACGAACTATCCAATAGGCAATGTTCAAGTACATATGTTGCATTTCATTATCTCTGTTCTAGTTATTGCATAATTTAACCATTGCCTTTAATTTTTGATTCGCTCTCATAGGGGTCCTTTTACTAAGGCTCACGCGCACTAAATATTAGTACGTGTTAAACGCTAATGCGTCCATTATGTTCTATGGATGCGTTAGCGTTTAGCGTTTAGTGGCCAGCGCACCTTAGTAAAAGGACCCCAGAGTTTGTTTCTTGAAGGATGCTAATCATTTCCATCTTTCTCATCAAGCCATTTGTCCTGAGTGGAATTTTAATTTAGTATTGAACTCCTTACAGTAAAAGCCACTTGAACCTATCAAGAAAGCCACAATTAAGGATTTCACTTTGAAGACAGTTTTTGGTGGCTATTTCTTCAGTCAGAAAGATTTTGGAAATTCATGCAGAAATGTAAGCATTCTCCTGTATAAATAGTTCCCTTTGCGTGTCAATCACACAACTTTGCATTCCATATAGTTCCATCATTCCTTCCTAAAGTGGTGTCTTCAATTCATCTGAGCCAGGCTATCAATTTTTTTTCCTTTCATAAGGAGAATTTTGGGAAGCACTTTCTTACTTTGAAATCTTTGGATGTGAAGGTAGCATTAAGAAGGTATCTGGAACTCACCAATAAATTCTGTAGATCAGATAGGTTATTTGCATTCTTTGGAGTCTGAGGAAAGGACTCTGCTTCCAAGCCAACTATTGGTTGTTTATGATATACCACCTTTCCTCCATCTATCCCAGCAGGCTCACAATTTAACTATAGTACTTGGGGCAATGGAGAGTTAAGGAGTAACACTGGGCTTGAACCTGCAACTTCAGGGTACTGAGGCAGCAGCTCTAACTTCTAGGCCACGCCTCCATTCTACTATTGCTTATTGGCTCTTCTTTGAGCAATGATCTTGTCCATCTATCTTTTGGTGGGCAAATCTCCTCCTTCAATGCTTAAAGCCCACTCTACTACAAGGGATGGCAACTTTGCGGGCAGAGATCAGATCAATTGCCCTCTCAGATATTTGTAAAGCAGCAATATTGTCTTCTCTTTGTAAGCCCTGATGGATTTAAAAAATGTTTTAAGAGAATTTTAATCTGATTGTAAAGGGAGAAAAGCACTTTAAATTAATCTCAGTGTTTTTTAAATGTTATATGCACTTTATTAGGATATGAAACTTTTAAGCAGTTCAGTGCTGGATTTATATTTATTTCATGTTTGAGAAATAAATGTTCATTGCTTTATTGAAAAAATTGTATGAGTCTCCTTTCTGCTAAGTGTTTGCTGAGGTCCACTTTCTTTCGGGAGATGTCTGCAGAAGTGTGCTCAGTCCTGGGGATATTTTCCATACCACCCAGTACTGAGACCAACAGCAGGCTTGCTGTTGCTTCAGGACAGAGTAGCACTGAAGCCCAAAGCATTACAGAATCAATGTGGCTTACAAAGATCAGGCATTTTTCAGTGCTTTGGATATTGGTTCAGGTACTTCTGTTTCCTTACCTGTGTGTCTATATCCCACACATTTGAATTAATCTGGTGATGATGCAAAGCAAGGAGAAATTACATAGGTTTTACCTATCAATTTTCTTTCCTTTAGTCCAACCAGATCAGGCTAACTTCCCAACAAGAATCTCTGTGGAAATCTCATTGATGTTCCTCATGACATTCTTTATTCAAGAATCAGACCCTTATTATTTCTATGTTTATTTATATTCTGCTTCATGGTTGGCAACATTTGGAAGAAAAGTTCTGGTTAAAAAAGTGAAAGAAATAAAACTGATGGGTTCTCTCTGGTTAAAAAATACTGGATTGTGAGAGCTGCCATGGGCCTTTATAGACTCAGCACAGTATTGCATTCTCTATTTCCACCTGCTAGTTAATGGTCATAACTCACATATTTGAACTGATCTGGTAAGACTAAAAGAAATAAAATTAGCAGCAAAGACCTAATTTCTCCTTGCTATGACAATATGCATCCATTACACTTGAACAACAGTCTACCGTTCTCTCAGTTTCTAAGATATTGGCATATTTGTCATTCTGAATGGGAATATTTGTCATTGGTAAAATCGCCATTTTGAGCCAATCAGGGCCTTAGGCCCCTCCCACTGCATCCCAAGGTGCATTGGGAGGGGGAAGGCCCATCATTCACAGAATGCAGCCCTTTAGGCAGGAGGGAGTGGGCTTCCCTCCTGCTGATCTGTCAGGGAAGTCCAATAATGTTGGGGGATGTGGGGGGATGTCAGGGTGGGGGTGTTTGTGTCCAGCAATGTTGGGGGAAGTGGGGGGATTGCAGGATGGTCCAGGAATGTTGGGAGATGTCGGGGGGAGGGGTATAGGGCTCCACGGCTCAGCTGGCACGGGGAATCCCTATCAGCTGAGCTGGCAGGAATCCCCCGAAACCAGCTCATTTGATGGCGAATCCTCTGCCACCATCAGACAAGGTACCTGGGTACATCTACAAAACTTGCTTTTGTGCATTTTTCATGTGGACGTTTTTATTTTTGAAAATATCCAAAAAAGATAGATGTCCTAAGGACCAAAACTTATACAGTACATAGGTCATTTTCAAAAATAAAAGATAGATGTCTGGCAGTCTGGCATTTTTTCTGCTGGGCTTGTGGACATCTTGCCCAAATCATCCAACCTAGATGTCCTATCGAAAATGCCCTCATAGTGTCATTCGGATGAATGGTATGTCTCCACAATAATGAATGTTGATAATCTTGGAGAGTGCCAGAAATGTGGTTGCTGTTCTGTGTGTTGTATTATGATAGAAGGTACCTGTTGACCTGATATCAGGTAGATCTTTGGGCTGGATTCTACAAACAGTGCCATTATTGGCAGCCACCTACAAAACAGCCACTGATTGCGTGTCAGTCATGCAACAATGCCTTTGTAGAATCGTATCCATATGAAAAGTAAGTGCTGGAAATGTAGGCCATGGTTTTAAAGACTTATATTTCTGGTGCCTACCTTCCACAAGAATCACATCTAAAGAGGTGCCTAATTTATTCAATTCAATTTTCTATACCGTTCTCCCAAAGGAGCTCAGAATGGTTTACATGAATTTATTCAGGTACTCAAGCATTTTCCCTGTCTGTCCCGGTGGACTCACAATCTATCTAATGTACCTGGGGTAATGGGGGGATTAAGTGACTTGCCCAGGGTCACAAGGAGCAGTGTGGGTTTAAACCCACAACCACAGGGTGCTGAGGCTGTAGCTTTAGCTATTGCTCCTAAGGCTAATTCTAGCATTAACCACGTCTACAGTGGCCATAGGCACCCTTAGGAGCCTCCATAGTTGGGACAGGTGCCATTTTTGGAGGTGCCTAAGGGCTTCTTGTGAATCAAGGAATATAATCTACATAATTTGATTCTCTTATGAATTAGTTTAAATTTGGCAAGATTCATGAGGACTGAAAACTAATTTAATAGAATATCACCATTGTGTTAATTATTGGAAGTTTGAGGAACCTTTAGCAAAGCATTGTGCTGAAAAAAGTCCTATATTTGATTATTTACATTTAGGTGATTGATCCAGTACAATTAACTCTCTTGTGAGGAGATATGTAAATTATTGAGACAACAGGAGCAACAATGGATTTTTCAATTAAAAATCATAAAACCTTGAGTTTTGAATTATGAAGTAGAATAGAATGCTTTTTTTGATTATATCAGGGGGATCTGTGATGTAAGAATGGGAGCCTAGGAATGCTCCTTGATGCCAACCTATTGCTCTCCAACCACATTTCTTGGGTGGTATCTTCCTCATTTTACTACCTGCAACAGCTGCAAAAAAATAAGGAATTACTTTTCCGACTCTGACTTCACTCAGCTACTCTATGCCTTAGTCCTCTCCCACATGCGCTACTGCAATGCGCTGTTAAATGATCTCACAGTGAAGAACACAGCAATCAGACTTCTAAAAAGCCTCCATCCCTGCAACCCGATCTCTCAGGCTCTATCATCAGCTCACTGGCTGCCCATAGCTAAACGTTGTGCCTTCAAGGACCATGGTGCTACACTACATGATGGCCAAGCTTCCTCTATACGTGCCGAACAGGTCCCTCCGCTCCTAGGATGAAATACACCTCAAAACACCCCCTGGTCATGCCCTTCAACTGCAAACGTCCAAACAACCTTCCTACTCCCACTTCATTCCAACTAGAGAGCTGCACGGGAACGGGGATGACGGGAATCCTGCGGGACCCGCGGGCATCCCGCGGGTTCCCCCTTTGGGTCACGGGGATCCCGTGGGGACGCCCCCTAGGGTCGCGGGGATCCCGTGGGGACGCCTCTGAGGGTCGCGGGGTTCCTGCGGGGCTGGATGTACTCAGTCACGCGGCTCTTCTCCCTACCTTCTCTGCTTGCAGCACAGAGCCGAACGGAAGTCTTCCCGACGTCAGCGCTGACGTCGGAGGGGAGGGAGGGCTTAAACAAAGCCCTCCCTCCTTCCGACTTCAGCGCTGACATCGGGAAGACTTCCGTTTGGCTCTGTGCTGCAGGCAGTGCAGGTAAGGAGGAGAGTAGCCTCGCGGTTCGAGTGGCTACCAAGGGAGGGGGCGGTCCGCCCCGCCACACCCCGCCCTGGTTGCAGCACAGCCGGCCAGGTCCCCTTACTTTTGTGGCACTTCCCCGACCGACCGACAACAGCCCCGGTCCGACAATCCTCCCTGCCCTGTAGCCGCGAATCTAAATTATCTTCTTACAGCAGCTGTAATAAGGTAATTTAGATTCGCAGTTAAGGGCAGGGAGGTTTGTCGGACCGGGGCTGTTGTCAGTCGGTCGGGGAAGTGCCACAAAAGTAAGGGGACCTGGCCGGCTGTGCTGCACCCGGGGCGGTAGAGAAGGAGTGGGGAGAAGGACGCTGAAAGGCCATGGGGAAGACGGGAGGGGGGGGGAAGGACTCTGAAAGCACTTGAAGACAGAGGAGGGAGAAGGACGCTGAAAGCACATGGGGAATACAAAGGGGTGGAGAAGGACGCTGAAAGGCCATGGGAAGGGCGGGGGGAGGACTCTGAAAGCACTTGTGGAAGACAGAGGGGGGAGAAGGATGCTGAAAGCACATGGGGAAGACAAAGGGGTGGAGAAGGACGCTGAAAGGACATGGGGAAGATGGGGGGGTGAAGAAGGACGCTGAAAGGCCATGGGGAAGACAGAGGGGGGAGAAGTTCGCTGACAGGACATGGGGAAGATGGGGGGAGAAGGACGCTGAAAGGAAATGGGGAAGAGAGAGTAGGGAGAAGACGCTGGCAGGGAAGAAGACAGATGCCAGACTATGGGGGGAGCGGAGAGAAGAAGATGGGTGCCAGACCAATTTGGAAGGGGGAAGAAAGGGAGAGGCACAGTAACAGAGCAAATGGAAGATGCAGAAGGAAGAGAGACAGTGGATGGAAGGAATTGAATGAGAACATGAGGAAAGCAGAAACCAGGCAACAAAGGTAGGAAAAGAATTATATTTCTTTTTTTTTATTTTGCTTCAGGATAAAGTAGTATATTAGTTGTGTTGATAAAAATTTATAAACATTAGAGGCTCTGGTAGAAACCCATTTGCAAAGTATGTATTCTTCCCAATTAATATTTTCAAATTAATAAAGTCTTTTTGCTTCTTTGTAAATGGGTTTCTACCAGAGCCTTTAATTCAGTAGCATAATTAAATGAAATAACTATTTCTGAAGTTTATAGGGACGGGCGGGGACGGAGGGGATTCCTCACGGGGACGGGTGGGGACAGAGGGGATTCCTCGCGGGGACGGGTGGGGACGGAGGGAATCCTCACGGGGACGGGTGGGGACGGGTGGGATTCCTCACGGGGACGGGTGGAGACGGGTGGGATTTCTGTCCCCGCGCAACTCTCTAATTCCAACCCACTGGAATTGACTACCCCCATGGATTAGATCCCTTGAAGGACTCCTCAGCTTTAGGAAAACAATAAAAACATACCTGTTCACCTACCTCCAATGAGCAATAGATTACAAAGAAATGTATATTGATACAAAATCCTCAGTATGTGTCGTGTTAGGATAAAAATTTGTATTGTAAAATCTTATACTGTAACTTTGATAAATTTAACCTGTAAACTGTATATTACAGATTGTTGAGTTAGGATAAAAACTTGTACTAGAAAAAAAAACCAAAACTTGTACTGTAACTATGGCATACTGTATATTATGTATGTTAACCTGTAACCCATCCTGAGCTCTTTGGGGAGGATAGGATAGAAAATGAAATCAATCAATCTTGTGATATATGATCACCATTTTGAAAGTGTGTTCGTTATTTTCATACATATCCAGGGAAGGGTGGGGGGGGGGAGGGGTTATTTTTTTGTTTTAGTTTGTCCTTTGAATAGTTACACTTGGGGAGGGTGGTTGGGAGGATATTATTAATTTTAATAGGGTATGAATATTGGGATATTTACATGTTTTCTGTGTTTTATTGATTAATCATTGGGGGTAGGGGGAGAAAATGGGTGATTATGTGCTTTTGTTGATCAATTAAATGCACTTTTGAAAATCGAATAAAGAATTAAAAAAAAAAAAAAATAGTAAGTGTGTTAGTCAGTGTGTCTAAGGATTTTCCCCTGAATCAGCTGGAGGGTGAAACAGAGACCTTTGTTGGGGTTTATATTTGAGATCCAGGTGTTCATTTAAGAAAGAAGTATGACTAGAAGGAAGAAAGTTGTTTAGATAAGTGGATAAGATAAGTCCTGTTTTGGGTTTTTTTCCAAACGGATTATATTCTGGATATTTTTGGAACTCTGATCTTTGCAATTCCTTATTTACATTTTCTGCGGTTTTTATGGATGGGACTTATTTTAAATTGATGATTGTAATTAACAGACTTGAAGAAGTTGATCTCACTGGATTGTGGATGATAATTGCTGGTTTTTTTCCTCTACCTTATAAACTAAAGAAGGCACATATTGTAGACCATTGTCATTGAGGGAGGAGGAAGAACTGGGGAAAACAAGAAGTAAGAGGTCATATATGGACAGGACTATTTGTTGGGGGAGATGTGAAGGAGCTATTAAACCAACCCCTCACTATAAAAATCCCATCCTGTGTGACCTGGTGAAGAAACAGCACCTGCATGTCTTCTCTAGCATTGTCATGGACTCTCCGGGCATGAAGGATGGCATCGCTATTCTCAAAGTTTGGATGATGATGATGGAAAGGAGATGAGTTTAGGAAAGACTGGGTAGGTGGCATGTTTTAGGGAATGAAGAAGATCTGGGGGAGGCAAGGGTTGAGGGAATATGCATGGGAAGGAAAAGTGGAAAGGAAGATGAGCTGACAGAAAGGATGCTAAAGAGGGGAAGAGAGAACACTGAAGGAGGGTAAGATGGTAGGAGAGATAGTGTTAAAAGTGAGATAGCCTGAAAAGGTCTGTGTATGTGGTTTGTGTTGGGGGCAGAGTGATCTACTGCCTATGGTTAGGGCTTCTGGATTTCATGTACAGCATTTTCATTTGGCAATCTGCGGAGTCCAAGAGGATTTTAAGACATTCATAGCAACAATTATGAACACCATTGTATAGCTGCAAGCTTTAGCAGCTAGTCCATTATATCGCAAACTGAGTCGTCCATGCCAGCTGCTTGCCTACAGGATGTATGTTGGAAGTCAGCCGGCGCAGATGACTCCTCATGGCCGGTGTCTCTCCTCCTCTCCACGCACCTCCTGGATTCCTCCACTGGCGGGTTGCGGCCAGATGGGCCTCCGCACACTTCCAGGTGACTTCTGGCTGGGGCACTGGATTTAGTGTGCTGCCAGCCGGAAAATTTGCGAGACACTGAGCCAGTACATGGTACAGCAATCATGGTATATGGGCTTGTTGTGCCATTGGGGCTTGCGCGTATCTGTGAAGCTGAAAGCTATGCTGTCAGTAGTTTCACTACCAACAGGGCCTCCCAAGGCAGACAGGTTTCAGCGGAAATGGGTCAGTGTTGGAGGCGGAGGATCAAGTATGATGCGACAACTGTGACAACGTTGAATTTATACTTTGCAGAAGAAAGGCCTGACCATCTACTTCTGTATTCTGCCACAAAAACCTGATGATGTTCATCAAATTGCTTAGGACTCGAGCACAAGTTGACAGCACCTAACATAAGCAGCTGCAAGAAGTTAGTGGTGTCTGCAGTCAGAACTTCCCTTGGACTCAGTGGATTTCTGAAATAAAAAAAATCACTGAAAGCCAGAAGCCCTAATTTCAATGCACTAGTACTGTATTCCTGGGGAAAATATGCACCAAAAACTTTAAAATTTTGCATCTTTGAATAAGAACTTTTGTTTATAAGTTTAGGTATTATTAAAAAAGGGATGGTTAACAAGACTAAGAATGTTATAATGCCCCTGTAACACTTTATGGTGAGACCTCATCTGGAATATTGCTTTCAATTCTGGTCTCCTTATATCAAGAAAGATATAGTGGCGATAGAAAAGGTTCAAAGAAGAGCGACCAAGATGGTAAAGGGGATGGAACTCCTCTCGTATGAATAAAGACTAAAACGGTTAGGGCTCTTCAGCTTGGAAAAGAGACGGCTGAAGGGAGATATGATTGAAGTCTACAAAATCCTGAGTGGAGTAGAACGGGTACAAGTGGATCGATTTTTCACTCCATCAAAAATTACAAAGACTAGGAGACATTTGATGAAGTTACAGAGAAATAGTTTTAAAACCAATAGGAGGGGGGGGGGCGCTGCTGAGCCCGTGGAGAATGGCAGCTTGAGAACGGAGCTCCTGCACTCACATTTGAGAATCGATAAATTACTACTTTTACTACATACAACGGCAAATAGCACCTGCAGAAATCAACATTTAAAGACCTGCTTTTTCATCGGGTGCGAGTGAAAAAGATCGAGATGGCTGACAAAAAGCTGAACAAACGGCACAAACCGGAGCCGACATCACCGTCCAAGACTCCATTACCCGACTCGGTTGCTGACGGGAACCGCGAAATTCTGGCAGAATTAAAAGAACTTAAGGATTTAATGACAGAAACTAAATCCGAAACGACTGAAATAAATGAAAAGCTAACAAACCTCACCACGGAGTTCTCTGCACTGCAGACACGTGTGACCACGCTGGAATCCAAAATGGACGTCAACACGAACAACGTGGCAGAGCTAAATAAACAAACACACAAAATCGCGATGCTTGAAAGAGAACTTGAAGACAGCAACAACAGATCTCGCCGAAGCAATTTTAGGATCCTTGGGCTATCGGAGAATATTCCTGATAGAGATCTCATCACCCATCTTGAGACCTGGATACCGAAACTGCTGGACTTAAAGTTTACAAAAGATTTTGAGATAGAAAGAGCGCATCGTGTGCCTTCTCACCGAATCTCTAACGGAAAATATCCGAGGCCAGTTGTGGTGAAGCTGCTGCGTTACCAACAGGTACTAGAAATTATGCAACGTGCTAAAATAAAAGCACCTCTGAAATATGAGGGTGACAACATCCTCTTTGTGCCTGATCTTAGCAAAACAACAGCAGCTAAGCGCAAACTGCTGCTTTCATACAGACCTAAACTTAAGATGCTGAATGCTAAATATGGCTTGCTTTACCCTGCCAGGATGAGGGTGACCCTCAACAACCAAACAAAAGATTTTCTCAACCCTGAGGACCTGGCATCATTCATAGAGCAGCATGCTCCGACTCCAATTCACCAGGTTTGAGTAGTGTGTGATTCACCTGCATGCTGCTCACAATCCATAAACCATGCATGCCTATTTAAATATTATTTCTGGACTTGTGCTTTTCACTGTGCACCACTATAAATTCTTGCATGTGCTATTACATAAACTATAAGTAGTTTATCACTGTAAAATTAAACTTTAGGGTGCTTCTTCCCTGCCGTTCTTTGCATGCTACCCAGCTGCACTCCCGAAAGTTTTATAGAGATGTTTTCATCACCTTTCCACTGTGTTTTTTCCTTGCATGCTGTTATATATCACACTGGTTGTATCATTTGTTTTTCAATGCATCAATTCTTTGCTAAGTGCATATGGGAGACCAGTATTTCAAAATATTTGCTTGTATTATGTACTGATTCATATTTAGGTCTTGTTGATGTCACTTAAAATTGTATCCTTAAATGCAAAAGGGCTAAATAATAATATCAAAGCAAAAAAAGTAATGTCTTATCTAGAAGGATTATCCCCAGACATCATACTGATCCAAGAGACACATCTAGATGACCATGCATCACGGAAAATCAAGCTTCCTTGGACACTTACACCTGCCTTCTCTCCAGCGATTGAAAAAAAAGGTGGAGTATTGACACTCATTAGAAAGAGTCCTGACATCAAACTTTTATCCTCTTCGGCAGACATGAATGGCAGATGGGTAAGTGTATCACTCTCTTGCGGATCTTCAAATTATAATGTTTACAATATATACGCACCCAATGCTGATAAACCTGAATTTTTTCATGAGCTGTCTGCTTCAATCCTCACATCCTCTACTTCAAATATTGTCATTGGTGGTGATTTTAATATAGTTATGGATCCTGTCAATGATCGTAAATCTCAAGTCAAATACAAAAAACCGAGAGCTTGGTTTGCACTACACCAAATGTCTGAATCCTTGAAGTTGACAGATTCATGGAGACTTTTACATCCGACTCAGAATGAATATACCTTCTTCTCACACCCACATCTGTCTTACTCTAGGATTGATTACCTATTAGTAAACCATTCCATAAGCCCTGATATCTTAGATACAAGTATCCAACCGATCGTTGTTTCAGATCATGCTGCCACCACACTAACTCTTAAAGTACATACCCCTCCTGCTCCGCCTAAACAATGGAGATTCAATTCTGCACTCCTTAAAGACTCTAATTTTATAGAACATACCAGAACAGCTATATCAGATTATTTTCTTTTTAATTTACCGGAACATACTTCCTGGTCCACATGGTGGGATGCTTTCAAAGCATACATAAGAGGGGTTATTATTTCCTATGTTGCTCATCAACATAAGGTTAGAAAAAATACACTAAATGAGATGGAATCTGAAATACAACGATTGGAATCATTACACCAACAGTCTCCCTTGGATATCACATTATTGTCTGAATTAGGAAAATTAAAACTTAAATATAACTTACAGCTAAGTTCCTCAGCAGCCAAAACCATATTTCAACAATCAGCATCATATTTTGCGGATAATAATAAATGTGGTCATCTCCTTGCAACATACCTCAAACATAAAGAACAAAAAGTTGCTATCTCTAGCATAATAAAAGATGATGCTTCAATATTGACCAATCCAGTAAATATCTCCCAAGCCTTTAAGGACTATTATAATATCCTATACACTTCTGAAATGGTTTCGGATACATCATCCACATCCGATTTCCTAATGGATTTACCTCATCCTACCCTAGATGAGTCAGATGTGTCCTTGCTAGATCTACCTATTACACTAGAAGAACTGTATACTGCGCTTAATTCTATGGCAATCGGAAAATCACCTGGACCAGATGGTTTAACAGTGGAGTTCTACAAAACATTCCAAGATACTTTGCTTCCCTTTTACAAAAATTATATTGATCACCTTATTGAATCTGGCGAAGTCACTGGATCCTTCACAGAAGCAACAATAATTGTACTACCCAAACCTGACAAAGATACCAAATTCATACCAAATTATAGGCCACTATCTTTAATAAACGTGGACGCCAAGTTATTTGCTAAATTGCTTTCCCTCAGAATGCAACCAATTATCACTAAAATCATAGATCCTGACCAATGCGGATTCATAAATGGTAGATATTCCTCAGATCATACATATACATTCTCCACTGTTATTTCTCAATTACATACTAACCAGAATTCTCAGAAACAGCAGATTTTGGCCATTGGTCTGGATGCCGAAAAGGCGTTCGACCGTGTTGAATGGCCTTTTATGTTTCAGGTATTACATTGGTTTGGTTTTCCTGATAATTTCATTCAAAAAATTAAAGTGTTATACACCTCTCCTACTACAAAAACTTGTATAAATGGCATTTTATCTTCCAAATTTTCACCTAGTAGAGGAACAAGGCAAGGATGTCCACTTTCACCAATCCTGTTTGATATAGCATTAGAACCTCTATTAATTGCTATTCGTGCAAATACCATGATTCAGGGATCTAATTTAGCTGATAAAATTATTAAAGTCGCTGCTTATGCGGACGATATTTTGTTATACATTACACCATCTTCATTGCCTTCCTTATTATCCACAATAGAACTGTACTCACGAGAGTCAGGATATAAATTGAACACGAACAAATCTGTAATTATGCCGCTCAATTGTCCTGAGGTTAAACATGACATTTCACAATATGGGTTTCAATGGACAGATACCAAAATGAGATATCTGGGAATTTTTTTAGGACCAACCATTGAGGAAATGATTCAACATAACAGTGAATATGTACTAGAAATAGTGTCAAAATGCACTACTAATTGGTCCCCTCTCATATTATCCTGGTGGGGAAGATTAGAGTCCATTCGCATGGTCATCTCACCAAAAATAACATATATACTTAGCATGCTTCCTTTCATTTTCCAAAGTTCAATATACAAGAAAATGGATTCTATACTTACTCAGTTCATATGGAACAAAAAACACCCCCGTATTGCCCTATCTAAGCTGAAAGCTTGTAGAGCTAGTGGAGGTGTAAATTTTCCAAATTTTATACAATATCATTATGCATTCCTACTGAGGCGTTGGTCATATTTTTTATCAACATCTTCTGAGGTCACCTCTCCCACCTGGGTTCAACTAGAAAATGCAATATATGGTAACTTCAAATTACAAGGAATTGCTAGTGTTTTGCTCTCTAAATCAGATAAATTGGACCACATATTATCATCTACAAAGACAGCGGTTGTTGCCATAGATTCAATCCTTCCGATTCCCTGGTCTGAATCTCGCATGATACCTATATGGAATAACCCACTATTCGCTATACAAGGAAAATCGATTTACTGGCCTGCATGGCACCGTAAAGGTATTCAGTTCCTTCAAGACCTTATGGATACCGATCAATGGTTGTCTTTCCAGGATCTCACTAATAGATTTAACCTTATTCCTACTCAATACTTCCAATGGATGCAATTAAAGCACTGTTTATCAAATACTCTTCCAAATGCTCTTAAAAATGTTTTACAACCTTCTTTACTTACACATGTTTCTCAAATCTCCAACATGGGCGGTTCAGCTTCTTTATGGTATCGATTGTTCCAAACGTTAAATACGGTAACAACCTCCAAAGCTGAAAGTAAATGGGCCTATGAACTGTCACTTCCCTCAGATGCCATAGATTGGAAATCTTTTTGGTTTCTTATATTCAAATCCATAAGAGCAGCATCATTACTACAATCAATTTATTTCCTGTTTCACAGAGCTACATGGACGCCCATTCTTTCTCACAAGATAGATCCTTTAGTCTCACCTAACTGTTGGTCATGCCAAAGATCGATAGGTACATTACCACATCTCATATTTCACTGTGACCAACTTACAGACTATTGGGCCAATGTTTGGAAAACCATATGTTCTGTTATGGGGTTGACAGATAATTTATCACTCTCCATTATAATTTTGATGTCAAAAGGTCTTACCATTCCGTTAGACATATATGAATCCAAATTATTTACAATTCTTATGGCATTAGCATTACAAAATATTCTGTATAATTGGAAGGATCTTTCTAAAACTGATTACCACGCTTGGTGGAATTCTGTCTGCTTAACTGGAAAGTATGAGAAAGTACTAGCTGAGAGAAACAATTCTTCTTCTACTTATAATCTTATTTGGGCTCCTCTTTTGAAATATTGTGATAAATGATTTAGCCTGTTTTTGCTAAATGGTTTATAATTAGTATTACATAATATACTCCATAAATACATTTGCTTCTCCTGTATGTACATTTAATATTTCAGTTTAATACTCATCTTGTTATATGCATTGATACAACCTTTATTTCTTCTTATCTGAGAAAATGCAGTGTTATTGCTTGTAACCCTTCCCTTGAACATGTACCCTACCTATTTTGATATATAATAAAAACATTTGAACTTAAAAAAAAAAAAAAAACCAATAGGAGGAAGTTTTTTTTCACTCAGAGAATAGTTAAGCTCTGGAACGCGTTGCCAGAGGATGTGGTAAGAGCGGATAGCGTAGCTGGTTGTAAGAAAGGTTTGGAGAAATTCATGGAGGAGAAGTCCATAGTCTGTTATTGAGAAAGACATGGGGGTAGCCAGCCACTGCTTGCCCTTTGTTGGTAGCATTGAATATTGCTATTCCTTGGGTTTTGGCCAGTTACTAGTGATCTGGATTGGCCACCGTGAAAGCGGGCTACTGGGCTTGAGGGACTGTTGGTCTAACCCAGTAAGGCTATTCTTATGTTCTTATATTAATTATTACTTAGAGACAGTGGTTAAATTGTATTATTTCGATAAACAGAGTTTGCAGAGTTTTCTATTTATTTATTTATTTTGCACAGAATTTCCCAGGAGTACACAAAATATACTACAAAAAAGGGGGGTGGGCTATACTGAATACTTACATAGGAGCTAATATAAAATGCCCACTATTCTAAGGTTTAGTAAAGGCTGTGTAGGAGGCTACATGGTTATGAAATGGGTAATAATGAGTGTCTAAAAAAGCATCTGGGGCCCACCTGGCTCTGAACTTTTCAATGTACCATTAGCTTTGTGACTCTGCAACGAGACAGATGATGCACTAAAAATGTCACTAGGCTCACGGGACCTTCCTGCCTTATAAGCCAATGTTTTAACACTTGAAAGGCAACCTGTGGTGATGAGCTCTCCGCATTGCTAGCTCTCAGTGTCAAACTCAGTCATCTAAGCCGCTCATCTGAAATAATAGTCAAAGATTCAGATAAAGCTGCTACACCATTACGGTAATCTACCTTATTTCAATGCACACATTTTCCAGCTATTCCAGAAATCGGAAATGTTTAGACAGAAAGACACTTTGGGAGCTAGAAAGCTAGAAACCGCGATTACGGTTGCTTATTTACCATCTCTTTTGTTGTCCTCTTTAAACAGATTCCAAACCAACAGACTGAACTTTCCTCCAGTACCTTCCTTGTGTGTGTGTGTGCGCGCGTGCTTGTGTTGTTTTCTGCTCTCTCCTCTTGCCTGTCCCAGCAGGAATACTATAGTCTCAAAGAATTCCAGCAAGTTAGTGAGGCGTAACCTCCCCTTCCTGAAAACCACATGCTGGATATCCCTAATTTGTGCTTTTCCAAAGCCTCTTCCATTCTGACCTTAAAACACTTTCAAAGGCATTTCCCGCTCGGCCCCCATGTCAGGCAGAATAGTATGCTGTCTCCAGCTTTGCCCCCAGGCTCTGTTTAAAATAATGGCATTATGTTCTTTAATCCTATCCCTTGGAGATTGGTCCCCAAAGTGAATAACCTTGTAGAAACATAAGTCAAAGTTTCTCCGGTTTCCTCTGCTATCCTTTTCAGCACTATCCCACATACCAGTGGCACAAGCATCTGAGTAATTTTTTTTGAGCTTGTAGAAATTTAATAACCTTGCTATTTCTGCAGTTATGCACAAGAACCCTTCACATCTCTTATACTCAGGCTCACATGTTCCCTGTTCCTTATAGCATTAGATGGAAAGTAATTTCTCCCGATCCGCGCATGCAAATGAGGGAAAACGGCATGCAAAGTAGGCAGGCAGCGATTCCCTAAACAAAATCTGGAACATCGACTGGGCTGGCCGATCAACAAAGAAGCGACTGCTGGGGACCAGTCGCTCACGTCCTTTCCAACTGCCCTCTCCTGCTCTCTGCCCCAGTTCTCCGCTCTCTGCCGCCCTTATAACCCCTGCTCTCTGCCCCAATTCTCCACCGCCCTGCTCACAACTACTGCTCTCTGCGCCGATTCTCCGCTTTCTTCCACCCTAATAACTCCTGCTTTCTGCCTCGACTGCCCTTCCACGCAGTGCGAGCCCGTGGTTTTAACTTGCAGGTTTAAAGCAGGTTAAAACCACGGGCTCGCAAAATGTAAAAAAAAAATAAAATAAAATAAAGTTTTATTTACAGCTCTACTGGGCACAGAGGGCCAACGCATGCGCAGACCATCTACAGATGATCTACACATGCGTCAGGAACGCTGGAGAGTGATCCGTGCGGTCAGTTGGGGGCGTGATTCCGATCACCCTCATTTGCATGAGGGCGATTCGTGAATCAGCCTCCGTGTCCTTAGTGAATCTATCCCTTGGTCACAGTTTGTCACTGACACTGTGAATCTTTTAGGATTATCGTTATCTGCAACTACTTTGCTGGCGTGGAAGTACAGTGTCTCGGAAAAGAGTGCCTAGACAGGCACATAGGTACATATGTTGTGCCACAGTTTTGTAGACAAGATGGGGCAGATTCTACAAATGGTGCCGTTAATTAGGCAGCGGTGGGCGCCCTATCACTGCTTAACTTACCCCCCTTTTATGAAACCGTGTTAGGGTGTTGTTGTTTTTTTTTTAAATTGCCGGCCGTGGCGGTAAAAGTTCCAATGGTCATAGAATTCATGTGAGCATCGGAACTCTTACCGCTGTGGCCAGTGATACAAAACGCTAATGCGTCTTCATAAAAAGGAGAGCGGGTGGTGGTGGTGGTTAATTGTTTTCATCGGCACACTAATTGACTGTACCAATTAAAAATCAATTAAAATGCAGGTAAATTAGGGAAATCCCTTTTCTTCAAATTCACTGAGATTTGGAATAACCTCCCTGCTCCGCTGCGGAACCTAGGCTCATTCCAATTATTCCGAAAGCATCTGAAAACCTGGCTTTTCTCCAAAACATAAAGCTATCTATTTAAAATGTAAAGCTAGCTATCCTCTTCTTAACTTCTAATTTCTTATTATGTCCTTCCCTCATTTATTGAATTTACCTGTAAACCGTGCCGAGCTCTATCTTTATGGAGATGATGCAGTATAAAAACTTAAGGTTTAGTTTAGTTTTAAAATGCTGCTGTAATCATGTCTTTGGAGGCGCCTAGCGGTACCTAAGGTCAAAGTAAGTAGTTTGGGCTGGAAATTGCCTTAGGCGCCGGTCACGTGCACCTTCTTTGTTATGTATATTACTTTGTAACCCATTCTGAGCTCTTTGGAGAAAATGGGATGTAAAACAAAACAAATAAATATGGTGCCAGTAATATAGACATTCTCACATGTTCACCAGAAAAGGTGCCGTGAATTCAGTGTGGAAAACTCCACAAGAGCCTGAAGCTTGGTTCGAAAAGAAACATGCAGAAGGAAACATGCAGAGGGAATCACCGGCAGGAGAAAGCCACGAAGCAGCCTGCTTAGAGTGCTGCAGTGCTGTGTAGAGTGCTGTTTAGAGTCTCGCAATGGGAGGGAGGGAGAGATAGGAGGACCGGGTCGGAGAGGGGAGAGTAGCAGTCTGTCCTGGGTGCTCGGCGTGGCGTCATGAACTTCTTTGGCTAGCAACAGCATTTACAATTCGCTGCTATTGCCAGCTTCAGGCCTTCTTCGCTGCCGGGTCCTGCCTACTTCCTGTTTCCATGAAGGCAGGACCCGACAGAAGAAGGCCCGAAGCCAACAACAGCAGCAACTTTTGAATGCTGCTGCTGCTCGAAGAAGTTTATGACGCCAGGAGGAAGGAGGAAAGGAGCAGAGGGGGAGAGACTTGCTACACCCAACTTGAGGGAGAAGAGAGGGAGAAGGAAGATAAGGGAGGGAATTAAAGGAGATGCCAGGGCATGGAGGGAAGGAGCAAAGTATGCCAGACCAAGGGAAAAGGAAGGGGGAAAGGAAGGCTGAGATGTCAGAGCATGGAGGGGGAGGGAGAGATGGAAGAAAAGGAAAGGAAAGAGATGCCAGAGAATCAGGGAAGGGAAAATACCAGACCGTGGGGTGGGAAGGAAAGAAAGGAGAAGAGAGAGATGCCAGAGCATAGGGGACGGGGTGGTGACAGAGTGAGAAAAATGGAGAGGTGGCAGAGCTGAAATCAATCACGTACAAAGGAGAGAAGAGGCACAAGATAGACAGTTTATGGAAGGAGCGTAGAAAGGGGGAAGATGCCATATGGAACGGGGAGAGGGCTGACTGGCTGGAAGGGGCAGAGAGAGAGGGCAGACAGTGGATGGAAGGGGCTGAAGCTGCATGAAAGACAGATAGAGGACAGATGCTGGCTAGAAAGAAGAACTGGTTAGAAAGAAGAGACAAGATGATTAAAGCAGAAATGACAAAAGGTAGAAAAATTTTTGTTGTTGTTGCTTTAGAATAAAATAGTATTGTAGTTGTATTGATAAAACTTTTATAAGCAAAAAATAAGATAATCTTTTTATTGGACTAATTGAATACATTTTTTACTAACTTTTAGAGACCAAAACCCCATTTCTCAGGTCAGGACAATGTAACAGCAGTATACTATATTGACCTGAAGAAGGAGTCTATGGCCTCTGAAAGTTAATTGAAAAATGGATTAGTCCAATAAAATGGTATATTCTTATTTTCAATTTTTGTTTTATTTCTATTTGTTAATTTGTAAAGTGATGATTGTTTGTCAGTTTCTTCAAATTTACATCTGCTATATGTATATTTTGCAGGGTATTAGGGGGCTATGTGACATTGTTTCTGTGGTGTTTCACTGTATACAGTTTGGCTTCTTGGCGGTTCAGTTTAACCTTTATCAACATATTTCTATTATTAGTTTGTGATTACTTATTCCATACTGGGTGAGGGTAAATCTGTGTTCTGTGTGTATGAAAGATATGGTTTGGCGAAATGCATCAGGCATGGTTCTTGGGAGCACCTTGAATAAACCTGATTTGAATCTCCTTATTTTCTGCCGATCTTTGGTGGACTGCTTGCCTTGTTGTTTCGTTACAAGTTAACATACACGGAGTGGAACGTACTAAAGGAGTTACAGATTGGGTGTTTATACATACATATGGGTTACAGCTGGTTGACGTAGAGGTAGTTGAGAGGCATTATAAACTTGGTTATTAATGTAGACTTATATATATGCTTTACAATATATTTGAACACTTTTATATACATATGGAAAGAGTTCAGAGTTAAAGTCTTGGGTAAGTAGGTGGGAAGGGAAGGAAGGGGGATTTGTTCAGAGATGTTTGGGGGTTGCATAGAAGAAAAACTGTGCACTGGCATGTTAATCTTTGTTTGTTTTGAATTAAAAGAAAGAAATAGAAGTGAATAAGAAACAGATAAATGGGGGCGGGGTGTGGGCGAGGCAGGATCAGGGCAGAGCCAGAGGGACTCCAGTATACTTGTGTGCCTAGGGGCCCTCAAAGAATTAATCCTGCCCTGCCCATAGGCCATAATGCAAACTCAGAAGATTCGTTCCACAACCAAAGTTTGCAATGGTGGCCCAGGGGTGGGTACCTGCCTGTGGGTGCTGGAGCTCCTTCAGTGGGGTGGCTTCCTTCCCTCGGGGTCCCCATGCGGCTGTCCTCCCGCTTCAGCCGATGCCTCTGCCGTCTGCCAGCACTTCCTGGCTCCCGATTCAAGCCGGCCGCCATTCTGCAGAAGCATGCGCAGGACTTCTCAACTCCCAAGCCATGCTGGCCGCCGCCCTGACATCGTGCAAGCCAGATAGAGAATACAGGCCTTTGTACCATTGAATATCTCTGTAATCAGCATTTATTCTGTTAACAGCACTTACTAACGGAATAAGTGCTTTACAACATCAGCTCCTATATAACTAATTTTATTATGATGTGTTAAACTGAGCTTTTCTTTTACTTACTTCCTCTTTTTGCTTCTTATTTGAGCATTTTTCATCTCCATTGTGTTTTTTGCAGAAAGGCAGGTTAAAGTATATGAGAACAGAAACAACAACATGGTTCTTTGACTGAGTCTGGCAGGATTTAATGTATTGCATTGCTGATACCCTCTAAGAAGCTGCTTCCGTAGGCAGCTGGTCAGTCTTGCCTAGTAGCTGAGGCAGCCCTTTCCCCACCCTAATTTTGGATGCTGGGGGAGGGGAACCAACTCATCCCTCGCCTCAAGCAGCAGATTGCCTTGAGCCGCCCCTGATGGAGACACATAATCAAATTTGACTTTACGAAAAATAAGCCTAGTTGCTGTGCTCTAAATCAACTGTACTCTCTGTAATTGTTTTTGATTAATTCCAATAAACAAAGAATTACAGTTGCCCAATTATGAAAGAATTAGTAACTGCACTAGCACTTTAAAATAATTAGGAATAAAATAAGACAAATTAATCAAAGTTTTTTCATTTATTGTTAAAGTAGAATAACCCCCAAAACTCATGAAGTTCTATTCATCATCAATTGAGAAACATCCAAACAAGATATATAACTGGGAATATTATCTATGTTTACACTAAACCAAAGAATTTTTCTCTTATCTCCTGCTGATATTCAGCTGGCAACAGCTGGCTATGTTTTTTGTTTTTTTTTTTGTCACCGACTAAATTAGCCCCCAATATTAAGTGCTAGGCCATGTCTGGTCACTGACATTGAATATTTATTTATTTATTTATTTACCTGTATTTACGGTACCTACATTTGAAAGTGTTCTATAATGCAGTGAGCACTGCCTTAGACAGTGACTCCTAAAGCTGGTCCTTGGGTACCACAGTCAGTCAGATTTTCAGGATATCCATAACGAAAATTCATAAGAGGTGGTTTACATGCACCTCTTCCACTGCTTGCAAAACTGAAGGCAAGATGCACCAAGCTCCATCAACGTCTGCCAGGGTATGCTCAGCACAAATAGCATGCAAATTATTTATGCAGAGTACCTCAGTGAAAGGGGGAGTATCTGTGCCTGGCACCTGTGCACAAGAACTGAGCGTTAGGCACAGCTCTTATGTGCAGGCCCAGGATAGTGCAGGGCTGTGCTCCACAGCTCCAAGCAGAAACAAGAAAGGGCCAGAAGAGCTCAGAACGGGTTACAAGATATTGGTGGCTTAATGTGGGTGGGCTGGGTGCTGGAGCATGCAAAGATATGCAAATGCATGTAAGGCAGCTCATTACTACGTAAATGTACGCTTGAAGTCCTGTTAAATCCCAAAAAATAATCCCAGCAGTTTAAAGGGCCAATCAGAGTTGTCAACCCCCATCCCCCTGAGCACTCTCCTGATTCTCACCTGACTGCTCCCAATGATTAATCCCAGCCCCTCTGACCATAACCCACACTCTGATGAAGACCCCCAACCCCCGATCCTCACTCGCACCCCCAATAAAGACTCCAGTTCCCTCAATCATCGCCTGCATCCTCCAATGACTACCCCAACCTTCCAAACAGAATTCTCACTCACCAAACAGAATCCCTACTTCCTGAAGGTTCCTTTCTCAGCCATATCTTATTTCTGCTGTTGTGTCCCCAGTCACTCCTGCCCTTACCGGCACCATTTTCCAAAATGGTGCTGGTGGCCCAAATGGTAGTGCCATGGCATTTCAACTAGAAGTTGTGCTTCCGTATCTTAACTGTTTATGTTTCTAAGATCAAACATAACCAGTTATGTCCTGGCTTGAAAAATATTGATATATGTTCTTTCTTTTCACTTCTTTTTGTCACTATTTCCACAGCTTATGTAAAGTATCTTTGTTGTCCACCAGCTCAATCAAGCCACAAGTTAACAGTTAACAGTTAACCACAAGTAAACAGTTTTTACAAGTTCCCAATAATGGTTCAGATATGCTTTTGCATATATTTCTGTTCATTGGCCAAAATTGACTTATACAAAAAATCATAGAACATGAATGGACCTTACTTTGTGCACTTTTTTACAATTATGTTTACATTCATGTTTTTAAAATTATTCTGTGTATGAATACATGATGGCTTTCATCTGTAGTCAAAAACAAAAACTGTGGATACAGATGTTCTGGAGATAATTTATTAAACACTGACATATAAAACCATGATAATTCAATTTTAAAAGTACAATGATAAAAAATACTGTGCTAAAAATCCAACTGGACCCTACACGGTCCGTGTTTCGACGAACATGCCTTCCTCAGGGGTCCAATGGTTTGCAACCTCACATATAAAGAATTGGACTGAAAACAGTCTTTTGTCTTTAAACATGTGAGCAAAGAACACCTCAGACAAGTTGAAGTAACAATAAAATGCTCTCCCCATTTTTCATTCATTTGTAGTCACCAGTATGGCATTTGTTTATTCGGTGATTACAACTGATTTTATTTACTGACTTTTGTTGTGAAGTAAAGTCTGATAAATGACATGTTGTATTTTACGTCATGCAAACATTGCATTTATTTTATTAAAATTAGCAGTATCTATAAGAAGTTGCCACTGCCGGGTCAGACCAGGGGTCCATCGCACCCAGCAGTCCGCTCCTGCGGCGGCCCATCAGGTCCATGACCTGTAAGTGATCCTTTGTCTAAAACCCTTTAATCCCCATATTTATTTATTTATTTTTTTAATCTGTACCCTTTCATGATCCTATCTCTACCCCTATCTATATCCCTCAATCCCCGTATCCTTCAGGAACTTGTCCAATCCTTCTTTGAATCCCCTTAATGTAGTCTGTCCTATCACATCCTCTGGAAGCGTATTCCAGGTGTCCACCACCCTCTAAGTGAAGAAAAATTTCCTAGCATTGGTTTTAAACCTGTCCCCTTTCAATTTCTCCGAGTGCCCCCTTGTTCTTGTAGTTCCCAATAGGCTGAAGAATCTGTCCCTTGCCACCTTCTCTATGCCCTTCATCATCTTGTATGTCTTTATCATGTCTCCTCTGAGTCTTCGCCTCTCCAGGGTGAAGAGCCCAGCCTTTCTGCGTATGAAAGGTTTTCCATACCTTTTATCATTCTTGTCGCTCTTCTCTGAACCCTCTCAAGTATCTCCATGTCCTTTTTTAGGTACAGTGACTAATATTGGACACAGTACTCCAGATGTGGTCGTACCATCGCGTGGTACAGCGGCATGATGACTTCCTTCATTCTGGTTGTAATACCCTTCTTAATAATACCCAACATTGCCTTCTTCGAGGCTGCTGCGCATTATGCCATTGACTTCATTGTTGTGTCCACCAGTACATCCAAATCTCTTTCAAGGTTACTTCCCTCTAGTACTAATCCCCCCATTTGGTAGCTGAACATCGGGTTCTTTTTCCCTACATGCATGACCTTGCATTTCCCTACATTGAAGTTCATCTGCCATTTAGTTGCCCACTCCTCCAATTTGTTCAGGTCCCTTTGTAGGTCCTCACATTCTTCCACAGTTCTAACCTTGCTACAGAGTTTAGTGTCATCCGAAAATTTTATAACTTCACACTTCGTCCCCGTTTCCAGGTCATTTATAAATACATTGAACAGCAGCGGTCCGAGCACCGACCCCTGCAGAACTCCGCTTGTGACCCTCCTCCAGTCCGAGTAGTGACCCTTCACTCCAACCCTCTGCCTTCTGCCTGCCAACCAGTGCTTAACCCATCTGTGTACGTCCCCTTCCACCCCGTGGTTCCACAGTTTCCTAAATAGCTGCTCATGGGGTACCTTGTCAAAGGCCTTTTGGAAGTCGAGGTAAATGATGTCTATGGGTTTCCCTTTGTCCAACTGGATGTTTACCTCCTCAAAGAAGTGCAGTAAGTTTGTTTGACACGATCTTCCTTTGCAGAAGCCATGTTGGCTCACTTTCATTAGCCCATTTTTTTCGATGTGCTCACAGATGCTATCCTTTATCAGTGCTTCTACCATCTTGCCCGGAACTGATGTCAAACTTACTGGCCTATAGTTTCACGGGTCTCCTCTCGACCCCTTTTTAAAGATAGGTGTAACATTGGCTATCTTCCAGTCCTCCGGAATCTCGCCAGTTTGCAAGGATAGGTTGCAAACTCGTTGGAGTATTTCCGCTATCTCATTTCTTAGTTCTTTTAGTACCCTAGGGTGAATCCCGTCCAGGCCTGGTGATTTGTTGCTTTTCAATCTATCTATCTGTTGGAGGACATCCTCATGGCTCACCTCTATTGTCAACAGTTTTTCTTCTTGGTCTCCATGGAAGATCTCATTGGGTCTGGTACACTGGATGTGTCCTCGCTTGTGAAGATTGACGAGAAGAACTTGTTTAACCTATCGGCTACCTCTTTTTCTTCCTTTATCACTCCCTTTCTGTCTCCATCATCCAACGGTCCTACTTCCTCCCTCGCCGGTTGCTTCCCTTTAAAATATCTGAAGAACGACTTGAAATTTTTTGCCTCCCTAGCTAGCCTCTCTTCGTATTCCCTTTTCGCTCTCCTAATCACTCGATGACATTTTATTGTTTTCATGATCATTTTATTGTTTTCATGATCATTTTTATGATTTTATATGTAATTTCAGTGTATTTACATATTTATGCGTCTTGTACTGTAGATTCCTAATACAAACTGTTTAGACCGAAACACAGACATATTGAGTCTTTATTGGAACAAATAAAACTCTTTAGAACCCAGAGGTCACCTTTGCTGTGCTTTTTGCTTCCTCCAGTGTGAGAAGGGATTTTCTCCTGCGCTTGTTACTATTTCTCTAAAATGAACATTTATGCTTCATGCACCCAACACATAAACATGCATTTCTCAATATTTTATAACAGGCTCTATGTCAGTAGATTCTGTTCTAAAATACTGGTAAAACTTGAGATGTACTGATCTGTATGCCTTTACTCCTGCTTCTACAATTTATCCAAAATGTTGCAGCAGGAACGCACAAACTCAGATTGCAACCAGAAAAGCACGGCCCTGGTTTATGTCTGACAAAACGAACACATTTCCCTCAGAACTAGTGAAAACTATTACAATGAATCCAAAAATTCTAAGAAGATTTGGAAAAGCCACATCAGATAATTAGAAAATCCAACTTGAATCAGTTTATCTGGAAAAAAAAACAAACCCTCTCACTTTGACTTTTTCCAAAGATCAGGGAGAGAGAGGTTAGGATTCAGTTTTGATTTTATTTTTCTTAAAATGTTGTTGTTTTTTTTCAAGTCAATTCAATGAACTTTCAAAATGTTTACAAATTCATGGTTCAATGAACCTGTTTTAAAGAAGTTAATACATCTCTGTATACCAGATAATCTTGGCTCCCATTGATCCAATCACCTAGCAGAGAATGAGTCCAAATACAAACTCTTAAGAAAACGATGAGCCTCTTGGAAGAAAGCCAGCATTAGCTGGAAAAACAGGTAAGACTTCAGACTGTGAAACTACAGAATGCTGATTCAAGACCAGCCAACCCTGACATCCACACATAGCCGTAACAATATCACATCCATCTTTCACAGGGCAAATGTATAGGAAGTTCAGTGACACATACTTCCCTTCATATAATGGCATCTATTCCACTGAAGCTTTTCAGCATTGTTGTAATGTTTGGAGCCCCCTTCAAATGCTTTTATGCACCTCTTATATAATTTTATGCATTGCGGCCCAGAATCTATAAATGGTGCCTGAAGTTAAGTGCCTAGATCAGCACTCCTAGCCAATCTATGTCCCTAAATTAATTTTTAAATTAGCTTAATCAGTGCTGTTAATGAGCTCATAATTGGCAAAAATTAAAATGAATTGAGTGGTATGTTACTAACTCGGTAGGAGCCTACCGCTTTTGGGTAGGTGCCTAACTCAAGGCGCCTATCAGAAATTGGGCATGGTTATGGGTAGATCGTGGGCAGATGGGTGTGTTTTGTGGTAGATGCTTCAATTGGAATTTGGCATCAGTATTTAGGCCAAGAAAACCCTGGGAAGTGTGTGGCATAGTGGTTAGAACTACAGCCTCTGCACCCTTGTGACTCTGGGCAATCCCCCATTACCCAGGTACATTAAGTAGAGTGTGAGCCCACCGGGACAGATAGGGAGAAATACCTGAGCACCTGAATATAAACGTCTAAGACCGTTTTAGGCCTAAGTCACTAGTCGTCCAAAGTCAGCAGTCTCTAAAGTTCATTCTCGAAAAATACGTCCAAAATATTTTTTTTGGGGGGAGAATCGTCTAACTGTACATCCAGCTGTTTTGATCGTCCAGACCGCTAAGTCGTCTATCTTTATATCCCATTCTTGTCCAAAAATTTGTCCAAGTCAAAAACACCTAGAAAAAGACCTTTTGGATGTGGGTGGGGTCAGCAAAGTGATGGACTGGCCACCCAGCCATGGCAACAGAGTAGTGGGGCACCTTACAGGACACTGCTGCAACCTTCACAAAAAGGGTGCCACATAAACATCTCACCATAACTCCATTATAGGTCATAGTGAGCTCCTAAAAACACCCCCCAAAACCTACTAAACCTACCTATCTACAACTCCAATAGTCTTTATGGCTGCAGGTGGCACATATATGGCAGTACAATAGGGTTTGGGGGGATTTGGGGGGGGGTGCACATATTCCAGCATAAAAGCATAAATGTAGTGGTTAGAGTGGCTTATGGGCCTGGGTACTCCTCTCTATGGGTTACTAGCCCACCCACCCACCCCCGACTACTTAAGCTACCTCTGTACTGCTCTACTAGGCTTTGCTAAGCCAGGTACTGATGTTCCTGAGGCAGGTATGTATGTTTTTATTCTGATTTTTATGCTGTTGTGGGGGGGGGGGAGGGGGGAACAGTGATCACTGGGGCAGTGTGTAAGGGTATGTACTTTGTCCTTGCAGTGCTTATCTGGTCACTTTGGATACTTTTCTGCCACTTAGACCTGGTTTTACATAGCCTAAGTCACAACGTACAATTTCTGTCCAGGCTGCCTTGTTAAACTTTTGGTTATACTTGCAGTCTAGATCAGCCCACATCCCTCCCAAATCCCGTCCTCACCACTCCTCCTAAAATGCCCCTTTTAGTTCTGGGCGTACAGTAGCACTCAAAAGGCCTAAGTTGTTTTTAGATATGTCTAAAACCCGTTTCGGTTATCGGCACTTGGACGACTTGTCTTCTTGATTGTCCAAGTGCTGATTTCAGTGGGTTTTTAGATGTATTTTTAAAAAATTATGAGCCCCCTAAGCTATAAGTGGTATATGGTATATAAATACTAAAACACAAAGAATACAAGTTTCTGAATGTCCAGGATAAATAATTTATTCAAAACAAAAACAGTAAAATCAGGCTAAAAAGCAACTTAAATGTCAATTAGGTACAAATTGAGTCACTGATAGTACATGCTCACAAGAAATGAGACTCGAACTAGAGAGTTGCACGGGGACAGAAATTCCACCCGTTCCCACCAGTCCCCGCCAAAATCCCACCCATCCCTACCCGTCCCCATGAGGAATCCCACCCGTCCCCACGAGGAAACCCTCCGTCCCCACCCGTCCCTGCAAGGAATCCCCTCCGTCCCCGCCCGTCCCTATAAACTTCAGAAATAGTTATTTCATTTAATTATGCTACTGAATTAAAGGCTTTGGTAGAGACCCATTTATAAATAAGCAAAGAGACTTTATTAATTTGGAAATATTAATTGGGAAGAATACATACTTTGCAAATGAGTTTCTACCAGAGCATCTAATGTAAATATAAAATATAAATACTCAGCTGATGAGAACCCCCAAGCTGTCAGCTGAGCACTTCCTTTGCAGTTGGCCAGGGCTCCCTTTTGCCAAGCTTGGCAGGCAGCAGTAGCATCCCTGAGTCACAGATGCTGGCACCTCAGTGGCTCATGGATGTTGCCAGCGACTGCTGTGCTTGGTGGAGGGGAGTTCTGGCCATTTCTAGATGAGGTCCTCTGTTGTCGGTGCTGTGGATCCCCACCAGTCATAGCAAGGGTCAGCAAGTACTTCAGCACTGTAGAAATAAAACCAGAAATGCATTTCCTTTTCTTTTGAACACAATACAAAAACATCTGCTATATACATTTTCCAAAGCTAACATATTTTAGTCAATAAATTCCGTTTTTTACCTTTGTTGTCTGGAGACTTATTTGTCCATAAAGTTGGTCCCAGTTTCTTTTTTCCGCTTTCCCATCTTATGTAAATTCTTCTGTTGCTGTCCATTGGTTCCTCCTACCAAGGTCCAGCATTTATCCCTTTCTCATCTTTCGTGCTTGCCCACCAGCTCCATGCCCAACATTTCTCCATCACCCCTCTCCAGCACCATGCCACATCTCTGTCTCCATTCCCTTCACCACTATGTCCAACATTCCTCCCTCTTGCATCCATTTCAATCTGTCCCACTGTTCCCTTTCCACCACAATATTTCTCCCTTTCATCTGTACCTCACTCCCTCCCTATGACCAAAAATTCTCCTTTCTTCCATTCCCATGTACACAACCATCTCTTTCCCTCCCTTCCTCTCTCCCAAGTTCATGCCTTGTATCCAAAACGCACTCCCTCCCCCACCTCAGCATCTCTTTCCCTCCCTTCTTCCATACTCTCTCCTAAGTTCATGCCTTGTGTCCAAAACGCACTCCCTCCCCCACCTCAGCATCTCTTTCCCTCCCTTCTTCCATCCTCTTTCCCAAGTTCATGCCTTCTGTGTCCAAAAACGCATTCCCTCCCCCACCTCAGCATCTCTTTCCCTCCCTTCCTCCATCCTCTTTCCCAAGTTCATGCCTTGTGTCCAAAACGCACTCCCTCCCCCACCTCAGCATCTCTTTCCCTCCCTTCTTCCATCCTCTTTCCCAAGTTCATGCCTTGTGTTCAAAACGCACTCCCTCCCCCACCACAGCATCTCTTTGCTTAAGCCCTCCCTCCGGCTATGTGTGCTGCGGCAGGGCAGGTAGGAAAAAGAAGACGAGCCTTGCTGCTAGAGTTGTATCGAACCCCGCAGGATCCCCGCGACCCTAGGAGGCATCCCCACAGGATCCCTGCGACCCTAGGGGATGTTCCACAGGATCTCTGTGACCCTAGGGGGCATCCTCATGGGATCCCCGTGACCCTAAGGGGGAACCTGCAGGATCCCTGCAGGTCCTGCGGGATTCCCGTCGTCCCCGTTCCCGTGCAGCTCTCTAACTCGGACCCTACATGGTCCGTGTTTCAGAAAAAAATATGCCTTCTTCAGGGGTCCTAATTTAATGGACAATAATGTGTGGTACCTAATGCCACAAATGAACTTAGTTGACGGATTGTGACCGGAGCAGAACTTCCAATTGAAATAGAGGGTGCCTGAGATTTTGTTGCCTACCGGTGCCTAAATCCAATTTAGGTGCTTAATTAAAGATTGACAGTCACCATGTTCCACTCTCCATTGCCCCAGACCATAGTTAGACTGTCACGCTGGAACAGGAAGGGAAACTATTTAGAGTACCTGCTTACCATTCAGTTCAGTGTAAACCGCTTTGATATCTGCAGAGGAAAAATGGTATATCAAATAAAGTTAACCATAACGGCCCATATTCTATAAACGACACATAAAAAACTGGTACAAAAAAAGATGGCACTTAGCATAATTTTATAAAACAGCTAAAAGTTACGTACAGTTTATAGAATCATGCTTAGCATCCGTAGGCACGACTAACATTTAGGTGCACCCATTTAGGCCAATGAAAACCAGGCCAAATTGCCTGCACTTATGTTGCTCGCAAATTGGACATATTCTGTAACAGTGCACCTAGATTTTAGGAATGCTCACAACCTGCCCATGCTCCTCCTCTGGCCACGCCCCCTTTTGAGATTGGTATACTAGAATTTAGAGACACCACTTTATAGAATACTAGTATTTTAGCCCATTACATTAACGGGTGCTAGAAAATATGTCTGTCTGTCTTTATTTCTGTCTTTCTCTCCCTCCCGCTGTCTTTTTTTCTCTGTCTCTCTCCCTGACCTCCTTTGTCTGTCTGTCTTTCTGTGTCTCTCCCTGCTCCTGTGTCTTTCTTCTTTTCCTTTTGTATTTAAGTATTTTTTATTGATTTCAATATTATATCAAGTAAACTTGTACAAAAAGCAATTTTAACCACAACATATTACAATCATATAAATCCATATTTAACAGTGTTAAGCAGATTACAAAAGAAACTATTATGGTAAAATTAGCTCAAGTCCTCATTGAATCCAAGAATTAATTGTGAGAAAACATTAAGAAAACAATCGAAGAAGTAATGCTATTCCTATAAATCGGGAGTCTTTCTTCTTTTCTTTCTGTCTCCCTTCCGCCCGCTGTCTGTGTTTCTTTCTATCTATCTGTCTCTCTCCCTGCCTCCTATGCAGCAGCATTTCTCTCCCCCCACTTCCCTATGCAGCAGCCACAGCAGCATTCCCTCCCCCTCCATTTCCCTGTGCAGCAGCATTTCCCCCCACCCTACTTCCCTGTGCAGCAGCAGCATTTCAATCCCCCCACTTCCCTGTGCAGCAGCCAAAGCAGCAGCATTCCTTCCCCCTCAATTTCCCTCCCCCCACACCACTTCCCTGTGCAGCAGCAGCGTTTCCCCTACCCCCCCTTTTCCCTTCCCGTGGTCTGGCTGGCTCCCTTAGCCCCTTGCCGCCCCCTCTTCCCTTCAGGCAGTCCCGACAAACCTGCCGACTCCAGCAGCGTCTGTAGCACTCTACACACGCTGCTTCGAGGCCTTCTACTGCCCTGATTTACTCTGGCACGTCCTTGATGACATCATCAGAGAAGCGGCAGAGCAAATCAGGGCACTAGAAGGCCCCAAAGCAGCGTGTGTAGAGTGCTGCAGACGCTGCTAGAGACGGCAGATTTGGAGTCGGGACTGAGGGAAGGGAAGGGGGGGCGGCAAGGGACTATGTGAGCTGGTCAGATGTCGGAAAGGGAAGGGAGGGTCAGACAGCAAAGAACTTACTTTTTTTAAGTTTAAAGGTGTCGCCGCGGTTCCTCTCGATCCCCGCCAGCATCAGAAGCCTTCTCCGACACTGGTGCGGCTCATGAGAGGAGCTGACACCACGATCTTGTAGAGAGCAGGGAGTCCAGCGCTGGCGGCCAGTCCTGCCGGCGAGTGTAGTTAGGTGCTGTAAGGCTGGGGACTCATGCATGCGCACTCCTGCGGCCACAGACCTACTGATCACAGATCAGAGATCACGGAAGCACGCAGGTAAGAGTGCGCATGCATGGCTAGGGTTTTATTATATAGGATGCTTAGAAAGTCGTGCATGTAAATTCTAAGTAGTGTCAAGTAGTGCTATTGTTACTTGTTAATTGCCAAGTTCAGCACTGATTAGCTTGTTAAACAATTAAGTTGGGCTTGCAAATGGCAACGCGCACAAATTTGCAAGCACTATACAGAATCAGGTCCTAAGCCTTTGATTAATATTGTTTTGCCTAATTATGACCTACATTCCTTTCTCTTCTGCTCCCCTTTAATATTCAGTTGTGGTCTAATAAGGAACGTACTTTAATTCTTTTTTTCTCATAAGTATGTGATGTTGATTGATGTTTTCTTCTCATTCTTCTTCTGTTTTGCCTTAACAAGTGGATGCTTGAAATTTGATTATTGCTATAGTTAAGAACAAAATACCTTCAAATTACATAAATAATCCAGTTCTCACAAGTCAGCCATAATGGGGGGTGAGCAATATACAGTATGTAAGGAGCTCTATTAAGGATGGTCATTATTAGGAAACAGCCCTCAGTTTGGTTTCCAACTCGGCATTTTATCAGCAAGAAACATTGATAATTGAGAGGCATCAAATAATACATACATGGAGGGCCTTCTTCGAAAGGACTTCCAAGTCAGAATAAAGAAGTCCAGCTCCTAAGCTCCAAAATGGATGTCTATCTCGCCTGTACTTTCCATCAGGAAATATGTCAGTATTTCCTGTCCTAAAATACATGACCTGGACGTTGCTGACGCCCAGCATGAACAGCCATTTCACAAACTGGAACACCCAACATACAAACAGCAAAAAAGCAGGGACAGGGACATCTGTTTGGCAACATTCTTAGAAGAATGCCTTCACAGACATCCCTGCAGAGCAGAGGAACAGCCTAATGACCAGTGCAGTAGGCTTTAAACCAAGGGACCCAGGTTCAACTCTCCCTTTAACTCTTATTTTCTATTTATGGGTACTCCAGGAACAGAAAAATGCATACTGTACCTGAATGTACATCACTTCCAAAGCCTTCAGGCTTGCAGGTGGTTTATATATTTAGGTACAGTATGGAGGACTCACAAAAATAAACAACATTTAAAGTGGGATGTAAACCTGAATTCCTTGGTTAAGTCCACTGCTGTAACCATTAGGCTAATCCTCAGACTTAGTTCCTGGTTTGTTAAGAATGCCCAATCATAGAACTTGATACCCCCTCTTGTTCAGTTACACTTTCAGGGAAGAGGGAGGAGGACAGCAATAACTGGGGGATTAAGAAGTTTCATGCCTTAATCCCTGCAGTGGTTACCTGCTCAGTTAGAGCACCTTTTTAAAAAATCTTGGACATTCCCCCCAAGCTTATGGAAAATCTTCCGGATTGGCTGTACTTAGAGTGGCAAATTATGTACCCATTACGATTGTTTCATGTGTTGAGTATCAGGTTACCCAGATATGTTAAGGACAATAGTATTTTATTTGATACTTGGAAAACCTTGAAATTTATTAATAAATTAACAGATATTCCAATAGAGAAATCTACTTATCAATCCTTATTGCTAAACTCCAAGATTAAAATAGGCGGATCTGGGATCTTCTGGAATCATTGGATGCAGGCAGGCATTCGTACATTAGATGATGTTATATCTAATGGGAAACTGCTTGATTTTTCACGACTACAACAATCATTCAGTATTTCAAAGTCTCAAAATTATAGGTGGTTGCAGTTGAAGCAGGCCATTCTGAGTGGGTTCCCTGATTGGTGAAACTTAAAAACTCATTATAGCTTACATATCCTATGCTTCCAGACAGATTTTTTAGGACATAAGGCCGCCCGGTGGTATAAATTAATTTCTGAATTCTTGAATAAAAAACCAAAAAATAGTCTTAGAGACATTTGGAGCATTGAGATAAAGCAGTATATTTCTGTGTCCTGATGGCCACGGATTTGGACTTGGAGGATGAGATGTACAGCGTCAGCATCTATGAGACAAACATGTTTTTTTCTATTACATAGATCTTTCTGGGCCCCTGTTAGGTTACATAGGTTGGACAGTTCTAAATCTAATAGATGCTGTCACTGTTATCTAGACATTGGGACACTGGATCATCTGTTGTTCTATTGTCCTTTGATACTCAACTTTTGGAAGTCAATATGGGGAAAGATTAATCTCATATTGGAATCAATAATTCCATTGACATATGAGGTAGTTATATGTGGAACATTGCTGCATATTGTGACAAACCTACTGCACCCCCAAGGTTTATCACAGGGAAATATAGTAAATCATACAAACCCCTGTGCAGAAGGGCTGACCAGGTCAGTGCCCAAGAGAGTAATTCAGCTGACTACCCTGTAAGCAGTGAGGAAGATATGGAGACAGAACAAGAAAGCTTTACTTTACCTAAGGTAGTGGCTAAACAAAAGCAGAAATCTCTGCCTGGAAGGCAGAAAGCAGGCAAGCAGTTTTCCCTGAGAGAAACGTTACAAGCAGAGGGAAGGAAAGCCCTTCCCCCACGCAGTCAAGAGGGGAGTGGTTTCTACCCTCAGCATAAAACGAGGCTCTGAAGACAGCTAGAGAGAACGGAGGAGGAAGGAACCAGGAGAGCCCTCGAGGCAGGAGCAGTGCAGAGGCAGGGAGCCCAGCGTGAGGCTGTGCTTGTCTGGAAGCAGTCAGGGCAGCTTGCTGAGTCTGATTGGGACATGAAGGAGGAACAGGTTGAGAACTGTCCTTCAGAATCCTGTATGCCTGAGCCTATGATGATTGAAGAGAGTAGTGCTCCGTTTGAAACACAGCCTGAACAAATGGAGATTGCATAAGAACTGTGAGTCCAAAGGGAAAGATTCTTTTACCTTGCTGTTTCTCTGCTGTCTCGCTGATAAATGGGAAAGTGTTATGGCAGGAGTTATAATAGTGGAAACTGCCAGGTTTATTTCCTGATTAAATGGCTGGATAAAGCACAAGAGCCTATATCTTTTTACTATACAAACCATTAGCTTAGCTAAATCAAAGATTAAGCAGAAAGACAGCCTGGAAGTGCTCTGGTTTCATGTTACCAAACCTCTGCATGTTTACAGCTGTTAACTGATTATTATAGCAACCTGTGAAAGTCAATTAACCCTGAGTGCCTTAGAAGTTAGACAAAACTCTGACTAGAAGACTGCTCCGTTTGTCTGCTTGGTAAATACAGCTCAAGCTTAGGGAGTATTTTCCAGCTAGCCATTTTCAGCAGGACATTATTAAAGCTGAAAGAACTTTGGACTCAGATGGCAGATAGCCTACACAATTATAAGACTCTGATGAAGAGAAATGCTAGGACTGTGTTGCATTTGATAAAGTCCAGAGCAGATTGAATTATATTTTGTTTTGAAGAATTCTTTTCTCATTTTGTAAAGTTCATGCCACCGGTGGGACCGGGATTACTTTGTGTTGCTGAGGCCAGTGGCCTAATAAAGCTTATAGTTTTCATTGAAGCCATTCTGACTAATGGATTTTCTATAAAGGAACACACACCATCTGTGCTAGGTAGTAACCTATGGGTATCCTATTTGAAAGGTTTCCCTACTTCAAAGGGGCTCACGCCAGAGTTTAAGTCATGTGTCACTGCCAGGCTGCCTAAACCGCTCGGCAAAAAAGCATAGGTGGTGACAATATTAAGCCCCCCATGGACTGCTATAAATGCAGGCTTTTCTTAATTATGACAGGGATAGCCATGCAAATGGTAACTCGCAATTGGAAAAATTGTGATCGCCTTAATTTTCCATTTTGCTGAGCAAGTTTATGTTTGTGCTATAGATATGAGAAGATGAATGCTGATATGTTGGGACATAATAATTTATTTAAACTGGTTTGGGGCCCGTTGACATCTTTCATTACTTGATTATAGTTATCTTTTAATTTTAATTTTATTTATTTCCATACACATCCAGGACAAGGTCCACATCCGGGGGGGGGGGGGGGGGGGGGGAGAAATATCTCTTTGCTTTATTCTTTGATTAAATGTGTTGGAAGGGATGGGAGGGATATTTTTCTTCTGCATTGTTATTGATTGAATATAAGTGCTTATTTTGATTATTAATGTTTGTATAAATCTTGGCACTTTGTATTAGTTTTGGAAAATTAATAAAGATTAAAAAAAAAAAAATCTTGGACATGACTGAAACAGGTCAACATCCTTTTTACAACCTAGGGATAAAAGGGTCTCTCAGGGAAGACAAGGCCATAGCAGAGAGATTAAATGAATTCTTTGCTTTTCAGCCTTCACCGAGGAAGACATGAGGAAGTTACTGGTCATACAGAAAAAGATTATGCATCTAGGTCTCCAGAAATACTTCATCAGCATAAACCCCCTAAATCTATAAACCTGTGTGCAGAATTTTATGCTTAGCCTCAAAGTTGTGCATTCAAGTTATAGAATAGTGTCAGTTACACAAGTAACTTAATAATTAGCGGCTAATTGACATTAACAAGCAATTATTGGCCATAGTTGCTGTTGATGTTAATTAACAGTTATGTGCATAAGTGACCCTGGAATTCTACACATTGTGTATGCAATTGCAAGGGGGCGCATGGTCAGGCCAGTGGAATGCCTAGCATTATGTATGAAGGTATGAAGGCTATAGAATGCTATCAGTTAAGCGTCTGAGGCCCTGCCTGATGCTCTAAACTTACTATTAAAATCCTTTCCAACTCCTTGGTTGTTGAGACACCTACTAGTTTGCTGTGTAGTTTGACTATTGGGGGTTCAGCATCTGTACTTGCTATTACAGGGGGGGGGGGTGGATGGGGGTTGAGGGATGGGGGTTGCAGCACTTGTTTTTTGGAGTTCTTCTGCATGCATTACTTCTGCGTTGTACTGATGCTTCTCTGTACTGTTTTTTTGCTATAAAGAGTTACAAAAAAAAAAAAAATCCCGTGGGTCATTGTAGTGCAGGTAAATTTTCCGATTTCAAAAAGACGTGCGATGCAGCAACTTTGCTTGCAAATGAGTTCCATGGAAATTCCATCAGATCAGTCGTTGGAGAAAGTAAGTGACTGACACGCGCAGAATAGTCCACAGAAAGCGCATGAGCCAGGAAATTCTGCATCATAGAACTTAAGAAGTTGCCTCCACTGGGTCAGACCAGAGGTCCATCGCACCCAGCGGTCCACTCCCGCGTTGGCCCATCAGGTCTATGACCTGTGAAGTGGTTCCTGACCATTTCTATAACCTACCTCTACTTCTATCTGTACCCCTCAATCCCCTTATCCTTTAGGAACCTATCTAAACCTTCCTTGAACCCCTGTAATGTGCTCTGGCCTATCACAACTTCCGGAAGCGCGTTCCATGTGTCAACCACCCTCTGGGTAAAAAAGAACTTCCTAGCATTTGTTCTAAACCTGTCCCCTCTCAGTTTCTCCGAGTGACCCCTTGTACTTGTGGTTCCCCACAGTCTGAAGAATCTGTCCCTGTCTACCTTCTCTATGCCCTTCGGGATTTTGAAGGTTTCTATCATGTCTCCTCTAAGTCTCCGCTTTTCTAGGGAGAACAGCCCCAGCATTTTCAACCTGTCAGCATATGAAAAGTTTTCCATACCTTTTATCAGTTTAGTCGCTCTTCTCTGGACCTCCTCAAGTACTGCTATGTCCTTCTTGAGGTACGGCGACCAGTACTGGACACAGTACTCCAGACGTGGACACACCATTGCACGATACAGCGGCATGATGACTTCCTTCGTCCTGGTTGTGATACCCTTTTTAATGATACCCAGCATTCTGTTTGCTTTCTTTGAGGCTGTCGCACACTGTGCTGATGCTGTCCACCATCTCCCCCAGGTCCCTTTCAATGTTGTTCACCCCTAGCAATGATCCCCCCCCATTTTGTAGCTGAACATGGGTTCTTTTTCCCTACATGCATGACCTTGCATTTCTCTATGTTAAAACTCATACATGAGTGTCAATCATAGGTGTGCTTTATTGTGGCACATCATGGACACATGTCATAAGCATCCATGATGATGGAGGGGAGGGGCAGAGAACTACCAACAAACCATGCAAATACAAATGCTTTTTCTACAGTGCTTCTGTGGGACTGTGAAAGAGTAAGGGGTTATTTTCCGCTAATGCTACCATTCCACCTCCATACAATAGGGGCTGCCAGCCCAAGACTTAGCGGACTACATGTCCCAGACTGTACTGGGCTTTACAGCTCAGTACTGAGCTACCTTAACAAGGAAATCCTGCTGAGTCAGGGGAGCAGGGTTCAGCAGGGAGATGTTTATAAGAGAGAAAAGTCTCTGAGGAAGGAAGGAGTCCAGGGGAGAGAGAGATTTCCCCTTTCCTAGCTGTAGGCTGAGGGAGCCTTGGAAAGGTTTGGGAGGTGTGCAAGAACCTCCAGGGGTAACTGGTCTCTAATGAAGCAGGGTAAGCCAAACCCATAAAATAAATAAATGTGGAAGTGACTTAAGGCTATGAAACTAATCAATTGTTTGTGCAGGTTTCTTGAGTCTGTGAGGGAAAAGACTCAGGTTTCTAGAAAAATAAAAGCTTTCTTGTTGTTACACTTTTTTACAGTGGTTATTTGTGCTGTTTTGAGTGCACGAGGGCACGGCTCCTGGTGAGTCTGGACTGGACTCTGCCACAGGGACATACCGTATATGCTGTACCCGTTGTTGTTTTTTTAACTTCCACCTCTAATGCAATCGGCAGATCCAGATCAGTTGGAATATGCCTTTAATGGACTTGCATTAGATAAGCCTTTGACACATGTGTGAGACACACTTTTAACATACACGTATATGGGAACCCCCCCCAATCAATTATGATAAATGTATCTTCAACTTTCATCTCACATGCAATTTGCAGTCCAGACCTGCTGATGTACACTTTTGACACATGTGCTTGATACTCGCATTTAACACATGTACCTGAGATGCGCTTTTAACACACTACCGGCACCTCCAGACCTTCAAGTAATTTTGGTGCATTAAAGGTCAGTGCTTCATTTCGTGTATCACCAGGGAATGTCTGGGCATCGACTGGAATGGTCATTTTAATATTAATGACCTCATTGTACTACATTTACATAGTATTATTGGATGATGCTATGAAGCATGGAAAAAAACACACAGAACCATTATGTGCATCGGAAGCAAAAATACTTTGATACTAAACCAGTTAGAACTGGTTTAGCATAGATCATTAACGGTATGGTAAGTTTAGATCATCGGGGCCTGACAGCATTTAGGTGAAAACATTTACACCAGCCATTGAGCTAGCATAAGTTCTTGCGACTAAGTTAGGTGTATAACTGCAGACTTATGCTCTAGTCCAGGGGTGCCCACACTTTTTGGGCTTGCGAGCTACTTTTAAAATGACAAAGTCAAAATGATCTACCAACAATAAAATTAAAAAAAAAAACACAAAACACACCGTACACAGAGAAAATGTTAATTATCATTCCTATTCCGGGGTTTTTTCAAAGAGGTCAAGGCAGATGACTCTATGCACTGTCACCTCAGTAACAACCATACAAAAATAAACAAATATACCTCCCTCCCTTTTTACTAAACCACAATAGCAGTTTTTAGCGCAGGGAGCTGCGCTGAATGCCCAGCGCTGCTCTCGACGCTCATAGGCTCCCTGCGCTAAAAAACGCTATTGCGGTTTAGTAAAAGGGGGCCATAGTGCAAAATATAGACAGCAGATATAAATTCAGACACATTTTGATCACTAAATTTATAATAAAATCATTTTTCCTACCTTTGTTGTCTGGTAATTTCATGAGTCTCTGGTTGCACTTTCTTCTTCTGACTGTGCATCCAATCTTTCTTCCCTGCTTTCAGCCTGAATGCTTCCTCTCCTCCAGACCTAATTCCCTCCCCCAACTTTTTCTTCCTCTCTCCCTGCCCTTTCTTTCTCCCTGCCTCCCTTTCTTTTTTTTCTCTTCATGCCCCCTTTCTTTTTTTCTGTTTCCCTTCTTTCCTTCTGTCTCCCTGCCTGCCCCCTTTCTTTCTTTCTTTCTTCATGCCCTCCCCCAAGCCACTGCCGCCGCAATCGGGGAACAGGCCCCAAAGCTGCCGCTTTCCCAAGCTCTCCCTGCATCGGGCCGACCAGCATTCCTCTCCCCGACGTCAATTCTGCCGTCAGAGAGGAAGTTCCGGCCCAGCCAGGCAGCGAATGGCTGGCCTGAACTTCCTCTCCGATGGCAGAATTGACATTGGGGAGAAGAAGGCTGATCGGCCCAGTAGATCGCCAAGGCAAATTGAGTCCATCACGGAGCCTGGGATAGGCTCCGCGATCGACTCACTTTGCCTTGGCAATCTACCGGTCGATCGTGATTGACCTATTGGGTACCCCTGTTCTAGTCTATAATAGCAATTATGTGCATGATTGCTAATATAGAATTTGCACTTAGTGTGTATCATCCCAAAGCCTAACTTTTGGTGACCAGTAGAGAATTACCCCCTAAATCTTCAAAAACTGCAAAACTGTGAAAGTAAATGTCCACATTCAGGGCCGGAGTCTTAAAACTTACCATGTCTTTAACAATGGTTGCTAAAATGATTACAGCTGGTTTAGTGTGTCAGTATTTTACCGGCTAATGGCTCACCATGGTCTTTTCTGAGCTTCATAGCAATTTCCGACTCTGCCATATAAATGTAGTACAATGAGGTCATTAATATTAAATAGTAGTAAAATGGGCTCATTAATATTTAAATGAGCACTCTGGGCAATTCTCCATCATGTAATCTCATTGTGCCACATCTATGGGCAATATTTTCCAGCAGGGTCTGAGCTGTTATAGATATACATTCTGGTCAGTGCCTGAGCACTGATTGGCTGAGGCACTGACAGGACAGTAAGGTTTGACAGCTCAGACCCCCCTCGCCCACATATTTTTAAAAAAATCCAAAAACAAACCCCAATTCCTCCCTCCCACCGATCCCTCCAGGCCGTTCGATGCTCCCGACAATGCCGGCGTCCCCTCCCCCCCGACACCCCACCCCCATTTCTTTACATTGAAGGATGGCAGGAGGAATGCCCACTTCCTCCCGCCATCAGGGATTTCCCCTGCCCCCCCACCCCCCATACCTTTAAGATGAACATCGGCAGGAGGGATGCCTACTCACTCCAGTCAGCAGGCCCACCTCTTCAAAATGGTGGGCCTCCTCCTTCCTGGTACATCCTTAGATGAACTGAGGAGGAGTCTAAGGCTCTGTTTGACCCAGGCACCTGACCAGACAGGAAAGGTAGAAAGAAAAATGTTATTTTTAATTCAGTGAATGGAAAAATGTTAGTTTACAGTAATTTTCACTGCTTTATATTTTCCAGAGTGCAGGGTGCTTTTTCTCTTTCTCTTTTCTAGATTTGCACTGCAAGTAGAGTGCGGCTTCTTGGGGTTTAAGTTTAATTTCTGTCTATATATTCTTATTTTACATAAGTATATGGTCACTTATTCTGCACTTGGCAAGGATTTGTGTTCAGTATTTGTGACCAAGGCAAGGAACTCTGTATGGAGTTTCTATTTAAGTTTCTGTAAAATAGAAACAAAGAAAAATGAAGGCAGATAAAGACCATATGACCTATCTAGTCTGCCTAACTATCCCCTCATCTCCCTTAGAGATCCAACATACATATACCAAGCTTTCTTGAATTCATATATACCTTTTGTCTCTACCACCTCTAATGGGAGGCCATTCCAAGCATTCACTACCCTTTCTGTGAAAATGTATTTTCTGAGGTTACTTTTGAATCTATCCCCTTTCACCTTCATCCTCTGCTACCTCAATCCAGAGTTTCCTTTCAAATGAAAGAGACTCAGCTCATCCACATTAATGCCACGTAGCTATTTAAACATCTCTATCATATCTCCCCTCTCCCGCCTTTCCTCCAAAGTTTACATATTGAGATCTTTAAGTCTGCCCCCATATACCTTATGATGTATACCATCAACTATTTTAGTAGCCTTCCTCTGGACCAAGTCCATCCTGTTTATAACTTTTGAAGGTGCCAGTCTCCAGAATGCTACACAATATTCCAAATGAGGTTTCAACAGAGTCTTATACAGGGGCATCAATACCTCCTTTTTCCTACTGGCCATACCACTCCTTATGTACCCCTAGCATCCTTCTAGCTTTCGCCATCACTCTTTCAAGCTGTTTGGCCACTTAAAGATCATCACATCCTATCACACCCAAGTCCTTTTCCTCTTTCATGCACAAAAGTTCTTCATCTCCTAAACTGTACCGCTCCCTTGGATTTTTGCAGCCCTAATGCATGACTTTGCATTTCGTAACATTAAATCTTAGATGCCAAATTTTAGACCATTTTTCAAGCTTCACTAGGTCCTTCCTCATGTTATTCACACCATCAGGGGGTACTATTCTATTGCAGATTTTGGTATTATCCGCAAAGATAATTCAGCTTGTTCAGTTTCTCAGTGGGCATATTGATGTTTTAGGTCTGACTACAATATTTACTGTGTTGCATTTTGTTAGGTAGGGGCTCTTGTTGTGTTACTTGTTACCTGGATTGGACACAAACACTAGGGGACACTCAATGAAGTTACAGGGAAATATTTTTAAAGCAAATAGGAGGAAATTTTTTTTTACTTGGAAATAGTTCAGCTCTGGAACGTTTTGCCAGAAGATGTGGTGTCAGTGGTTATTGTTGCAGGGTTTATAAAAGTTTTGGACAAGTTCCTGGAGTAAAAGTCCACAGTCTGCTATTGAGAGACACGGGGAGAAGTCACTGTTTGCCCTGGGATTGGTAGCAGGGAATGTTGCTACTATTTGAGTTTTTGCCAAATACTTGTGACCTGGATTGGCCACTGTGGAAACAGGATACTGGACTAGATGGACCATTGATCTGACCCAGTATGGCTTTCCTTATGTTCTTTACGTTGGCAGTGTGACAGTGAACTAGATTAGTTCTATACTGTAGGTCTTGCATGATTTTTGTAAGTTTTGTATAACAGGTACTTCACAATATGCTTTGGACCAGAAGGGCTTATAAGAGGAATTACACCAAGATCGGAACTTTTTTTGGTATGGCGAATTCCTGGAGAATGAGGCATTTATATTTGTTTTAAAGCAAAGCTGAAGGACATGTGCCATTATAGTAATCATTTTACAGGATACTATGATGTGTATTGAGATGTTGACCAGACTCAAGTCTACTATAATGGCAAAGCTTAAGTTATGGGCTAATGCAACTTTATTTAAAAATGTCAGTGAACTTCCAAGTTTCCATAAGTATGTATATGGTTTATGTTGATGCAGAACAGACTGTTTACTTAGAATCTGTCAAGTGCACTCTAAGGCATTATTTAGGAGTATACCGAGCACTACTCATACCTATATGCCTAGTGCCCCCCGTGTGAACTCGGCCTCCCCCAAAACGACCTGTCTGGCTACACCAGTGCACTGAATCATAAAAATCAACTAATATGTTACAAAAGACCAGATACAGGCAAATGATGCTATATTACAGGCTGAACTCATCTGCTTGGTTGTATGGCATAAAATAATGAAAGCACTGGTGATTCAGAGGAACTTATTAAAGTCTGTAGGGAATTATATGTGCAGCTTACAAAATGACACTTCGGCAAACACTCTAATAGATCCAATAAGCTTCTCTTATGGTAGCTCAAGAAATTGAAAGAATCATTTGACAAATTCAACAAATCTGAACTGATAATATAATGAAATGTAAACCCTTTTTATGCTAGACTACATTGGGGCCAGAGTGTTTTTCAAATTTGGGTGTTTGTTACAAGGCTCTTTTTGGACTATTACCCTCTTATCTGGTACCATATCTGAAACTGTTTAATTCAAAAAAACATACCAGAAATTTGGGTATGTTTATCTTCCCTACCCCAAGGGCATGTCGTTATAAAACTTTATTTGACAGGACTCTAGAACACTGTTCTTCAACCGCCGGTCTGCAGACCGGTGACAGTCCGCCGAAAATTTCTGCCGGTCCACGCAGTGCCGGCAAGATCATGTCGGCAGTTAAATTTCCTGCCGACTGCGGTTCCTCCCGACTGTGGTTCCTGCCGACTGCTGTTCCTCCCAGCCTCAGGCGATCAAGACAGGCTGCCGATGTCGGGGCCTTCCCTCTGTGAGTCTCGCCTGTTAGGAAACAGGAAGTTGAAACAAAATAGGCAGGACTCAGAGATTGAAAGTCCTGACGTTGGCAGCCTATCTTGATCGCCGCCCCTGCCGAGTTGCTGAAGAGGAAGTTGCAAGTAGAACGGAGAGAGCTGCAGATATAGGTGCAGATGGAGGGAGATGGTCAGCGTGTGCGAGCAAGAACCTGGGAAGCCTTCACAGTGGCTGTCTCCCCTCCCACCAGCTCTCCTACTTGCCAGGGCAGTGATTTACCGGCAACTTCCTGCAGGCAAGTACTGAGAAGGGGAGGAAGCCACTGTAGGAGACTGGGAAGCTGTTGGATAAAGGGAGAGCTGTTACTGGACTTGGAGGGAGTTAGAAGGGAGGGGAGGGGAGGAGGGGAAAGGATGGGAAGAGAGTTAATGTTGGATAGAGGGAGGAGGGAAGGGAGAAAGAAAAAAGGAAGGAGGGAAGGGAGAAAGAGAAAAGGAAGGAGGGAAGGGAGAAAGAAAAAAGGAAGGAAACAGCTGGCAGGGAGATTACAGGAGGGGAAGGGGGTCAGGGTGGAATTGAGAGATCAGATGAAGAAAAGGGGAGAGAGAGGAATGTAAAAGTAGAAAGACATTGATGCTGGAAAGGGGGTCAGCAGAGAAATGAAAGAGGGATAAAGATGCAAGATCTGGTGTAGGAGAGATAAAAATGAAGAAGGCAGTGAAGCTGGAATGAATGCTGTAAAAAGGAGAGAGGAGGCACAGGCTGGGTGGACAGGGGAGAGGGGCATAGAAAGAAGTCAGATACATATGGAAGGGGGAGAGGGCAGACATTGGATGGAACACGCAGATGCTGGATTGAAGAGACAGGGCAGACGCTGGAAGGAAAAGTGAAAAGAAGATGAAAGCAGAAATCAGAGCCAACAAAAGGTAGAAAAAAATAATTTTATTTCTATTTTGTCATTAGAATATATCAGATTTGAAATATATATCCTTCTAGAGACATAACTGGGGACTGCAGTATTCTGTTAACATGATATTTCTATGTAGCATTCTATAATAACTTGGCTTGTTCAATTTTCTTGATAGTAGAGGGGATATATGTGAAGGGAAGGGGAGACAGGGGTTTTGTTGGTCCGTGCTCTGTATATTTGTATTTATAAAATCACAAATGTTCAGAATATTGTTTCTTTTTATACTTTAATAAAATACGTTCAATATAAAATCATAACTGCGGCTTGTGCAGATGGGATCAGATGGTTTGCGGGGACCGAGCTCGCGGAGATGGGGTGGAAACGGGTTTTTTAAATTTTAGTCCTACTAGTTTGCCGGTCCACAAAATAATTCTTTTATTTCTGCCAGTCCACGGGTGTAAAAAGGTTAAAAAACACTGCTTTAGAATATCAGGCGGGGAAAGTGAATTCCTGGATAAGCCCGTTGATTGCTCAGGCTCATTCTTTCCCTATATTTAGGAAATTATTAAAAACTCATTTATTTGATAAACAAGAATGTTGATTTTTATTAAATCTAAGTTTACAAAGGTATTTTTATTAGGCTGTGTTTTTGTAACCTTTTCCTCCAATTAGGTTGCATTTAACTAAGATATTAATAGCTGTGTGTCTGAAATTGTATTTTAACTATGGTGTTTTAATTTGCTCATAAGTAGTGTGTATGTGATTGTATTTATTAATTGAAATGTTTTTTAACTCTCTGTTGTGAATCACCTAGAACTACTGGCAGGGCGGTATACAAGAAATAAAATTATTATAAATCTGAAGAAATAGCCTCCTGTTTTTGCTGAGTTCTGTAATACTTTACAGACATGTTAGCTCAATGACTTACCTCTATAGGGCTAGATTCTCAAAACTTTGTGGTAAAAAACGATGGGCTGCTGTCACAGCCGTTAATGTAGCAATTTCAAAAAGGCGAGTTATTCTCAAATAAACGTGCATTCAAATGAGGTTGGCGGAAAGTAGTGAAGGTTCACTAAATGTACTTGAGAAGAGTCGCTGGTGATAGTGATCGACACATGCGCAGAATACACCATGAAAGAGGCGTAAATGTGCGTATGTGCTGGGGAAAGCAATGGCGTAAATGGTGTGTCAATCATAGGCATGCCAGAGCTACTTTAATGAAAGGAAGGGAGGGGAGATGCAATGTCGGCTTTCAATAAGCACGCATAAGACATACTATACCTTTTCTCCCCCCAAAACTACTATAATTCATGTAAATCTTGTAATTTGTTTTTAATGTCAAATTTTATCATGAACCACAGCCATAAACACATAAGACACGGCTATAATACATGCGCTCAAGAAGCGGGCTTTTGTCCAAACTGTCCCCTCCCCCAAAAAAAGGACTATAATTTATGTGAATCATGTAATTTTTATTTTCATGAGCCACAGCCAAAATGCATGGCACAGATGCGCTTTTCACAGTACCGGCACCCCCGGACCAGTCGCTGATTTTTAGTCACCAAAAGCTGATGCCGCGCTTGGAGAATCACTTGGTGATGATGAAGAATGGCCCGGAGTGCTCTAAATATTGATGAGCCCATTTGCATGACAGAATCAGACATTCTAGGAAGCTTGGAAAAGACTATGATATGCCGTTTTGATAATTCCCCACTAAAATACATGCGCACTAAACTGACTGGAACCAGTTTAGCGACCATGTTAAAGGCAACCTTAAGTTTTGAGAATCTGGCCCTCAGAACTTTCTCAGATTGGATTCTCTAAGTGAAAATGCTGATTGGCCTTTTGACATCACTGAGGTTCATAAGGTGATCACAAGTCTTAAGAATAACAAAGCAGCTTGCCCAACCACCTGCTTGTGAAACTCCAATTCCTTGAAGGGCCAAGTAGCAATTATCTAGGTACCAGTGTTCAGCTGAAGTTCTTCCCTAATCCTTTTCAAAATGTCACTATTCAGCTGATAATTAAAGGAGGGGAGAGATCCCACTGTGTAGTAATTATTTATCCATTTCTCTAAATACGTGGAGGGCCATAATGAAAAGAAACGTCTAAGTCCAATTTGGACACAGGACACTAGTCACCCAAAGTTGGCAGTGGCAAAATGTCCATTCTCAAAAAAGTATGTCGAAATTTTTTTTTTTTCCCGAAAATCGTCTCTGCACGTCCAGGTGTTTGATTGTCCAGCCAGCCACTATGTCTATCTTTATACCACATTCTTCTTCACAAATTTATCCAAGTCCCAAAAGCCCAGAACAAGACCTTTTGGACATGGGAGGGGCCATCATTGTGATGGACAGGCCTCCCAGACATAGCAACAGAGCAGAGGAGCACCTTAAAGAGCATTGCTGTGAACTTCACAAAAAGGTTGCCAGATAAACATCTCACCAGAACTCCCTTATAGGTTATGGTGAGCCCCCCAAAACCCACTATACCCACCTGTCTACAACCCTAATAGCCCTTATGGCTGCAGGTGGCACCTATATTGCAGTACAGTACAATTTTGGTGGGCTCACATTTTCCATCATTAATGTAGTGGTTAGAGTGGCTTATGGGCCTGGGTCCTCCTCTCTATGGTTCAGTAGCTCACCCCCCAGACTACTTAAGCCACCTCTGTGCAGCTCTACTAGGCTTTCATATAGCAGGTGCTGATGTTCTGGGGGCAGGTATGTATGTTTTTATTCTGAACTTTATGGGGGTGCGACAGGGACAGTGAACATGGGGGGAGTGTGTGTGGGTCTTTACTTTGTCCCTGCAATGGTTATCTAGTCACTTTCGATACCATTTTGGCTCTTGTATACCTGCTTTTACATTGTCTAACTCACAACATATAGGTTTCGTCTAGGAAATCTCGTCAATCTTTCGATTATCCCTGCAGAATCACTAAATCTAGGTCGGCCCACATCCCGCCCTAACCTCTCCTCCAGAAGCGCCCCTTTCAGCTCTGGGTACACAGCGAGATTCAGAGGCCTAAAAAGCCATTTTGATTAGCAGCATTTGGATGACCTATCTTTTAGGATGACCAAGAGCTGACTTAGGTGGGTTTTTAGACATGTTTAAGTTTTGATTATGAGCCCATTACTACAATTTTCACTAAACTACTGAGTTTCAGACTTGAATACTGCTGTATGCTGATAACAGAAGAAGCCCAGTTCAAATCCTGCTGCAGCTCTTTGTGATCTTGGACATCTCATTTAACCGTTCAACGTAGGGTCACCAGATGTCCAGGAAAACACAGGCATGTTCTCTTTTTAGATGCCCCTTATTCTATAATTATGTGTGTAAATGTGAGGAACACCCCTGATGATTCATGATCTTCCCATTTTCACCTTCCCTGTTTTTGGTACTGTGTATAAAATTTATACACGGATTCTGTGCCTAAATTTATGCACATAAATTTAAATCCAATTAATGCTGATAATTCCTGTGCCTAAATTTATGCACATAAATTTAAATCCAAATAATGCTGATAATTCCTTGTTAAGAAGCCAATTATCAGACCTAAGTGGCTCTGTTGGCATGTCGGTGTGGCTAGTCTATTGCAATGATTGCCACTCCCAAATCCAAATGATCTAGATTTGGACATTTTCAACTTGGATGATTCTTTGGTCGAAAATAGGGTACAAAGTTAGGCATCCTAAGGGTTGGACTTCCTCTCAGCTTAGACGTCCAAGTAGACAATTAAAAAATATATATATTTATGGACGTCTAGTGGTTTGGCTTTCGAAAATGTATGTTTCTATGCTTCTTACTTTGGATGTTTAGTGGGAAACGTCCAAATTGGACTTAGATGTCCTTTCTGAAAATGGCCCTCCACATGACCTATCCATTCCATTTCCTTTCCCTTCCTCTCCCTTAGAGATCCTAAGTACCTGCCCAATTGTTTTTGAATTCAAATACAGTTTTGTCTCCACAACCTCCGTCAGGAGGCCATTCTGTGAATTCGCTACCCTTTCTGAATTCTGTGAATTCGTTACCCTGAGCATTTTCTCAGGTTACTTCTGAGTCTATCCCCTTTCACCTTCAACCTAAGCCCCCTTCATACCAGAGCTTCCTTTCAATTGAAAGAGATTCACCTCATTGCGCATTTATGCTATGGAGGCATTTAAATGTCAATTTAGGGGAGGGAGGGAGGGGGGTATGGGGTGGGATTGGGATGGGGGGATGGTTCTTGACTTGTTTCGTTGAGTTCTTTAGTCTCCATGCAGAAACCCCACGGATGACTATCTTATCTTTAGTTTTGTATAGGTTGTGTATGTGTTCCGACTGTTGTATCTTTTCCTTTGTATGCAAATTTGTCAAAATAAAAATTTTTGAAAATAAAAAAAAATGTAAATGTAGCGAAACTGCTTTAACATCTGCGGATGAATGGCACTATATCAAGTAAAGATAATCGTAACCATAACAAATAACTTTCAGGCCCCTAGTTCACCATCTCCAACCAAGAGTTTTATGTGTGTTTGTGTTGTTTATATATGTGTTTGGCTGTTAGGATCTTAGGATCTGTTGTTTTTGCTTTGACTGCAGGTGCTCTTTGCTGTACCCAAGGTCACTGCCTAGTGTCTAATTGTTAAGTCATCCCAGGATTTGGGAGCTGGAGATATTTCCTCACATAAATATTGTAATCCCATAGACTACTACCAGATAGCAAATGAGCAGCTCTATTTTGCACTACCTGCTTGAGCAACCAAATTGATAACCCCACATCAAGTTCTTCTTCTTGGTAGTCCAAGTGAAAGACAACTGCAGCTTGAATAAAAAGTACAACATGTTTCTTACTAAACAAGAGCTTCAGCTCCTGTATAACACAAAAATAACAGTGGACCTTTTTTTTTTTTTTTTACAGCTTTTATTACCTGGGAATTTAAACTGATATGGAAGTTGACAAATTATTCATCTTTTATTTTTGATCAGTAAGCTGTAACCCGTCTATTGAGTTATGAAATGGATCTGTCAGCAGAGCAGAATACAAAAACACAGAGAATTCCATTCTTGTCAGGTTGGAGTCTGACCTTGCTATATGTGTTGAAACCCAGCTCCACACTGCAGACAGAGAAGAATTAATGTTCTCTACGGTAGCACTGGAAATACTCCCAAGTGAAGTGCAGCTCTGTAAGTCATCAGCTATTATAAGGGAATTCATGTCAAATGGCCTGATGACCTGCCCCATTGGCTTAATATATAAATTATACACAAGTGGGGACAGTGTTATTTCTCATTGCATTCTGAAGAACTGCAGAGCTAGTTGTCAAACTATCTCCGTTTAACCTAATTCTTTATGGCCAGCCTAGTATTTGGTTGACTAAAGTAAGTTATCTACTCAAACTTAGGTGGCTAAATTTTGCCTGTTTACTGGATCAGTTTTAAAAGACTTTGATTTAGACGGTAAAGTTCTTGCAGCTAAGTGATACATTGATATTTATAAAGACATGAAATTAAATCCTCAGGCCCTGATTCTATATAAGTCGTTTAAAATATTAGCACCGATTAGTGTGATTGTAAAAATGTTAAGCACACTCTATAGAATAGTGCTTAGTGCCACCTAAGTGACCTTAGGCATTGCTAGGCATCAAAACTTTTAGGCGCACTGTATGCCAGAGTTTTCGTGACCTAAATGTCTGTGCCTAAGTTAGGTGCACATTGGCCCATATTCTATAATTGTGCGCATAACTCAAAAAAAAAAATGTCCATTATCCACCCACTAACCATGCCTGCTTTAAATAGGTGCTTTGTATAAGGCACTTAACTTTTATAGAATCATGCCTACCAAGCTATGCACCTAAAATGCAATTAACTTCAATTAATATCTATTATGAGTTGTCAAGCGCTGATTAATCCTATTAATCAATTGTTTTATTTGATGCATAAAGCTCTATGGCCTCCCATTAAAAGTTGAAAGTGTAATCCTACTCACTCATCACTTTGTTGGTCCTATCAGCAATCTCCAGGAACTTTACAATATACTGTATTTTGTATGATTGTCTCGCTGTTGCCCCCTATTGGACAGATGTTTGGAATATCGTTACGGACATCATATCTTGGCCTACCACAATGAATTTTCCACTGCTCATCTTGAGATCCACCATAGTTCCTGTGGATTTTCCTGCTGCCAATGCTAAACTACTTGATATTCTTCTCACCCTAGCTATCAAAGTAGTATTACTCCTTTGGAAACACACCTCTAAAGCCACAGTACGACAATAGTGGAATTACGTCTCAGATTGCTACTTATGAATCTTACTTAGCTGAATATCATGGCATCAAACTTAGTTACCTTTTAGTTTGGAATGCTCTTCTTCAATGTTGTGATTTAACCCTGACTTTACTTTTATAATTTTTCTCCAATTCATTATTCTAGGTGATGGTACTATAGCTTTATTCACTTGGGTCATTATAATCTTAGGGGCAAATTCTATAAATGGCGTCTCGATTATAGGCACCGGTAGGTACCCAGCCAATTGGGATGCACGTTTTCTAAAACACAAACAAAAATACCCTGAGGCAGACCGCCTATACCAGGGATGTCGAACCTTTTGGCTTCCCTGGGCCTCATTGGACAAAAAAAATGTTTCTGGGGCCGCACAAACACGCAAACGCTGCAGCAAGACAGAGGAGGGAGCCGGCAAGATGGTAAACACCCGGGGGCAGCAGAGGAAAACAAAGCATTGCCCTCAACCAGGGCCGCACAAAATACTTCACGGGGCTGCATGCGGCCTACATTTCAAACTGATCGCAGCAAAGAAATCTTCCTGCTGCGATCAGCTGAGTGGCTGCAACAGGGAACCTCTGAACCCCACTGCAAGTCGGCCAGCAGGAGGGAAGCTTACTCCTGCTGCCACCCCTGAACCTCCCAACACTGTCCGTTGCAGGAGGGATGCCCACTCCCTCCTGCCAACACCTCTCAACATCCCCGGCAGGAAGGATGACCACTCCCTCCTGTCAGTACCCCCGAAACAATCCCTAGCAGGAAGGGTTCCCTCTCCCATCTGCTGGCACCTGTCCCACAAACACATGATTCCCTAAAACCTCCACCCTTCCACCCCCAGACTGACCCTCCACCCCTCTAAAGCCCACCCGGACCCACCCTGACCTTTTTCAGCAAGCTTCATCTTGGCTGGCTACTTTTGTGCTACATCGGGGAAGCTAAGTACTTCCTGCAATTGATTTTGTTTTTCACCTGTGCCTGCTTGGCTGATTTTGGTTGCTCACTTTCCCCAGATGAGGGGTAGAGACAGCTTTCACAACTTGTATTTATTATTATTGATTTTTCACCTTTAGCACGTTGGGTTAGCCCAGGGATGTTTCACAGTTAATACTCTTCATTGGGTTATACTTGTGACAGCTGGAGCTCAAGGGTTCATTCCCCTGTGCGAGCTGTGTGACTGAGGGCTTTCCTTTATCACAATTATTTATTTCTTTAGTATATTGTTGTTCGAGCTGTTTCTCCCCCCCCCCCCACCCTTTATACTTTTTGGGGCAGGGGGGATTAGTTTTTAGGTTACTACACTCTTTCCCCTGTTAGTGGATTCTTTTTGTTTTCCTACACCCTCTGGCCGGCAGGCCCGCCAACTGGAGTCAGGCCTCCTTCCCAGTGCATTCTGGGATGCACTGGGAGTGGCCTAAGACTCCGATTGGCTGGATCCCTAAGGTCATCCCCTGGCTGAGTGCATACGAGTGTGACTCAAAATTTCACTATACTCTTACATTTAGGAGCATAAAAAGTGGATGTAACAGGGTATGATTAAGGATGGAGAAAACAAATTAGAAGCTTAGCGCATTATTAGATTCATAAATCCAGCCAAATGAAAGGCAGTCCTAAATTTATAAGTATAGCTTTAGCGCTTCTAAATTGTGATGAATTTTCCATTGAAAACTTAGCCTCCTAAGTTTGGCTGAACATAGGGCACAAATTTAGGAACCTAATGTGGAAGCTGAAATTTAGGAATTTAGTTATCTCAAAATATCTGGCCCTTGTCCAAGATAACAAGGAGCAAAAGTAGGATTTAAATTGGGTTTTCCCAGCTTTCTGGCCACAGCTTTCAGGGCATTAGGCTTCTCCTAAAGGCAAATGGGTGCTTTTGTTATATTTATAAATGACTTCTTTTTTGACATTACATAAGTGTTATTTTATAAAATCAAGCTCAAGCCCCATCTACAGAAGGCAAATGCATGTGTGTGTGCATGTGTGTGTTGGGGTTGTTTTTTTTTTTTTTTTTAACAAGGAGCCTAATAAAGAGCTCCTTTTACAAAGCCATGGCAGCTAGTTCCAGTGCAGTACATGCGACAAAGCCCACAGGAATTAAATGTGCTTTGTTACATTTGCTGCATGGGAATTGCTACCGCCAGTTTGTAAAAAGAGCCAAAATGTCAAAAAGCACCTATTATATGAGCAGATGACATAAAATAAGGCATTCTCTTTCAGTCTGCCTACTTTATACACATATATTCTCCCAATGAATTTTATAGGAGTCATTTTCTACATATAAAACTTGTTTTACACAAGGTAAATGACTAAAATTGTGCATTATATAAAGTATGTACACCGGAAGATTGTGCATACTGTTCAGTGAGCCATTTGCAGGCATACCCTGAAGTATAGCCTGGGCAGAACAGAAGCATATTTTCTAAAATATGTGGGTACATGAACAGAATCCATGCACAATTTTACACCGGCTTTGTTGGAGTTATAAATATGTGCATGTGAATCTGGGTGTTTATGTTGCCTTTTAAAATAGTGCCTCTTTGGTAAATTAGTAAATTCTTATAAAATTTAGTAAATTCTTGTAAAATTACTAAACTAAACTAAACCTTAGGTTTGTATACTGCATCATCTCCATAAAGATAGAGCTTGACACGGTTTATAGGTAATTCAATAAATGAGGGAAGGACATAATAAGAAATTAGAGGTTATGAAGAGGGTAGCTAGCTTTACATTTTAAATAGATAGCTTTACATTTTGGAGAAAAGCCAGGTTTTTCAGATGTTTTCGGAATAATTGGAATGAGCCTAGGTTCCGCAGCGAGGCAGGGAGGTTATTCCAAAGCTCAGTGAATTTGAAGGAAAGGGATTTCCCTAATTTACCTGCATACATGACGCCTTTTAACAAGGGGAAAGATAGTTTGAGTATGTGGGCGGATCTGATAGTGTCAGGTCTCGAAGAATTCCAGGATAGTGGGATCAGGGGAGGAAGAATGCCGTGTAGGATCTTGAAAATTAGGCAGGTACATTTAAAGTGAATCCTAGAAATCACCGGAAGCCAGTGAAGTTTTGACAGAAGCGGGCAAACATGATCAAATTTGCTATTTGCGAAGATCAACCTACCGCAGTGTTCTGGATCCGCTGAAGTCTTTGAAGATTTTTCTTGGTTAGACTTAGATAGATAGAATTACAATAGTCCAGTCTGGAAAGAATGATCGATTGTACAAGGACAGCAAAATGTTGTTGGCGGAAGCAGGATCTCACTTTCCTCAACATGTGAAGACTTAAAAAACATTTTTTTACTCCTGAAGTGTCTGTGGCAATTCGTTTGAAAATTGCTTAGGGAAAAAGTCACAGCCATTGCTTGAACCAGTAAATTAGGCCCCGTAAAACCTCAACTGAGGACACTATTCCCTTCAGAATCATGTGTAAAGTTTTTAAAATGCAATGCATTCTCTGCATTCTTTGTTTCCAAGAATTCCTCCACTCAGTGAGGGTAATTTTACCTACCATATTCGCAGGTAAAATGATGATTTACGGTAATGAAGTCTTCATCGAGTCCAGCCAGTGGCGTAGTAAAGGGGGAGAGGGCGGTGGTCCACCCCCAGGTGCCAGCTTGCTCGGGGTACCGCCACCCCTCCACCTCTCTCCCCCTGCGGTATGCACACCCCTACCCTTCCCCTCCCCTCCTGTACCTTTTTAACTTTGGTGCGAGCAGCCACCAACTTACTGCCCATGTCAGCTTTGGCACTCTCTCTGATGTCACTTCCAGGACCCGTGCCTAGGAAGTGATGTTGGAGAGAGTGCCGAAGCCGACACGGGCAGTAAGTTGGTGGCTGCTTGCACCGAAGTTAAAAAGGTATGGGGAAGGGGTGTGTGCACGCGGGCGGGGGGGGAGGCAGGGGAGGGACACCGCTCACCCTTGCTATGCCACTGAGTCCAGCAACTTTCCAGCTTTTTCATATTGTAGGAAAAATAGCAAATGAAAAAACTGGAAACTCACCAGACTAAGGGCTCCTTTTACGAAGGCGCATTAGCGGGTTTAACGTGCGTGACTTTTCATCACGCGCTAATCCCCGCACTGGCTGAAAAACTACCGCCTGCTCAAGAGGAGGTGGTAGCAGCTAGCGCGACCAGCGGTTTAGTGCACGGTATTACACTCATTAAAATGCTGATGTGCTTTCGTAAAAGGTGCCCTAAGTGTATAGCCCTCAATGGAGAATACGTTGTTAACTTGCTATTTTACCAAACTTTTCAAATCACTGTCATATATATGTATATGAGCTCATAAAATTAGGTCACACCCAAAAGTAGACATTTCTACAGAAGGCATGTTCAGGGTTAGAGTTTGGGAAGAGCATGGGCAGACCTGTAATTCACTTTTTATTTTATGCGCATTCATTTACCCCTGCTCTTGAGTAGGCATTGTGGGCCAGATTCTGCATACAGCGCCACTATCGGTGTCTGCCTACAAAAATGCCACCAGTCATGTGTCTATCACGTGACAACACCATTTGACCAATCACAACTTGTATAGAAGATAGGCGCCAGAAATGTAGGCCAGGGTTTTGAAGGCCTAAATTTCCGGCGCCTACATTTCACATAACTCATGTCTAAAGAGGCATCTACTGGCGCCTAACAGCATTTCCAGTGTTGACCATGCTTACTTTGGCACCAGTTTGAGAGGTGCAGGTAGGCGACTACATTTTTTTTTTTTAAATGGGATATTATATAGCTTTTACGGATGCGGGTCACTTAAGTTGGGTATTGGTACAACGCATACTGCCATCTAACTTTGCTTCAGCACTGTATGTAGAATCAGGGCCTATGAACCAGATTCTATAAATGGTGCCCTAGTTAGGCTTAAATGGCATGGTAATTGATCGCACCATTGAAGTTAATTGATTAAAAAAAGGTAACCAATTAAGAGTTCCCTACAGAACTCAGAGCGACGCCTAGCAAAGCCTAAGTTAAGGTGCCCTCCAATGCTTAATGATAGCTACTTAAAAATCAGGCATGGTTAGGGGTATACAATAGGCAGGGTTTACTTAGGCATCGCTAGGCATTTGAGTTAGGTGCCAGTAAATTAGGCCTGATATAACCTGACATAATGTTCTGGTGCTTACCTCTATAGCACCTAACAATGCCTATGTGATTCTATAAGCAGCACCTAGCGGTTGATTGTAGTTATGCACACAGGGAAAGGGAACCCGATGAACAACTACACGATGGGCGGGATGGTACTGGGGGAAGGCAACCTAGAAAAGGACTTGGGGGTTTTGGTGGATAGAACAATGAAACCGGCGGCACAGTGCGCAGCGGCCTCAAAAAAGCGAACAGAATGTTGGGCATTATCAAAAAAGGTATCACTACCAGAACCAAGGAAGTTATCCTCCCGCTGTATAGGGCGATGGTGCGACTGCATCTGGAGTATTGCGTTCAGTACTGGTCGCCATACCTTAAGAAGGATATGGCGATTCTCGAGAGGGTCCAGAGGAGAGCGACAAAAATGATGAAGGGCATGGAAAACCTTTCATATACTGAGAGGCTGGAGAAGCTGGGGCTCTTTTCCCTGGAAAAGCGGAGACTTAGAGGGGATATGATAGAAACTTATAAGATCATGAAGGGTATAGTGAAGGTAGAGAGGGCCAGATTCTTCAGACTGGCGGGGGCAACAAAAACTAGAGGGCATTGAAAAAAATTGAAGGGAGATAGGTTCAGAAGGAATGCTAGGAAATTCTTCTTCACACAGAGGGTGGTGGACACCTGGAATGCGCTTCCAGAGGAGGTGGTAGAGCAGAGTACAACTTTGGGGTTCAAAAGGGAATTGGACAAGTTCCTGAAGGAAAAGGGGATCCAGGGGTACAATTAGAGGGTTACTATATAGTACAAAAGGCTGTAAAGTAATAGAGTAGTAGAGTAATAGATCACTACAGGTCAATGACCTGGGGGGCCGCCGCGGGAACGGACTGCTGGGCATGATGGACCTATGGTCTGACTCGGCAGAAGCAATGCTTATGTGCTTAACTGCATGGAGAAGGTGCCTACAATGTAGGCAAACTTAGGCGCCATTTATAGAATCTGACCCTAAGTCTGTGCTATCAATCTAGATGTGATTTCTGCAGGATTTGGACAAATATTTTATTTATTTATTTTTAAAATTTATATACTATCTACATCTAGACAGTTTCCATATAAAGCATACATAGCATAAAAATTAACATTACAAAAGCTTCATGACATTTCTTGCCCACTTCCATCTATTTGCCTTTGCAAATAGAAATCTAGGTAACTTTATATCAAGACATCTTCTTGCCCTTTTAAGCTGGGCTCCTCTTTATAAAATTACCCTTATTGGACTGAATTCTATATATTGCACCTAAAAATCAGCGCTGAAAAATCATGCCTAAGCACTACTCCATAAATGTTCCCAAAAGTTTATGGAATAGCACGCTTGGGAGCTGCGCCTAACTTTAGGCGAGACCATTTTAATCAACAGAAAAGTGCTGCAAAAGCCTCACACCTAATGTTATGTGTGGATGTCCCTAATTCCATAAGTATGCTTTGAGGAAACCCTCTGACCGACCCCTGACCCTCCCATTTCTGCACCCCTTTTTGGTGCTATGTGTACATTTTAGGTGAAAACCTTGTGCCTAAATTTACATGTGTAAATTTACATTAAAACTAATTAATGCTAATAACTGCTTGTCAAGACAATTATCAGCACCAATTGGATCATTATTTAAGTTGCCTGTGCAAATTGGACATGCATCCAAATTTTTGCGTTACTCAAAAGCACCATTTATAGAATTTGAGAGATTGTGGGTAAAGGTACATATGCTGTGGAGCCTTAGAACCATAGAAATGTGATGACAGATAAAGGCCCAGCCACAGTAACCATTATCTCTTCCTCTTTCTAAGAAATCCCACGTACCTATCCCAGGCTTTCTTGAATTCAGACACAGAGTCTGTCTCTGCCACCTGTTCCAGGAGACTGTTTCACGCATCTACCACCCTTTCTGTAAAAATGTATTTCCTTAGATTATCCTGAGCCTATCACCTCAACTTCATCCAATGCCCTCTCATTCCAGAGCTTCCTTTCAAATGAAAGAGACTCGACCCATGCACATTTATGCCACATAGGTATATAAACGTCTCTATCATACCTTCCCTCTCCCGCCTTTCCTCTAAAGTATACATATTGAGATCTTTAAATATGACCCCATACACCTTATGGTGAAGAACACGCACTATTTTAGTAGCCTTCCTCTAGACCCAGGGTGAGCAATTTTCAAAAGCCCATTTACAACAATAAATAACCATTTACCCTCTGAGAATTTTTTTAATTTTCAGTCTCTTGCCATATGTATTGCATTTATCTAATATAATAAAGCTCTAAGCGCGCATGCGCACTTCCACCTGCGTGCTCCCGTTTTCCATGTGCTGTAGGGCACCGCAGGTAGGAGTGCGCATGTGTGAGAATCCCCCGAGGTGGATGTCGGCCGCCACGGCTGTCGGCGGCTGCAGGCCACAGCAGCGGCTGTCGGTGGCTGCAGGCCGTGGCGGAAGATGGCTGAAGCCTGGCTGGAGGAGGAAGAAGAGGAGCTGCGAGAGCTCCGCAGAGGTAGGAGGTGAGGAGAGAGAGACAGAGACAGATGGAAGAGAAGGACAGAGGGGCTACTAGGGGGACCAGGAGAGATGATAGGGGATAGGGAGAGATAGACTTCAGGGAGTGTGGAGGGGGCAGGAGAGAGAGATGGTCTTGGGGAAGGACAGAGGGGGACAGGAAATGGAAAGATGGCAAAAGAGGCGAAACAGGGTCAGAGAGAGATGGTAGAGGGTGTGAAAGGGGGAAAGGGAGAGATGAAAATGGTAGGACCACTGCTGGGGCACTGAGGGAGGAAAGGTTGGTACGTCAGGACAGCTGCTGCCGCCTCGGGTAAGTAAAGACCCTGTCAGGAGGGCCAAAAGGAAATTGTGAAAGGTGAGGTGGTGGGACTGGGATCAGTGGGAGGCAGGGTCCGGGCATGATAGAGGCGGGGCATGGGTGGGGCTATTCTAGCACCCGTTACTGTAACGAATTTAATGGGCTAAAACATTAGTCTCTTAATAATTTAAGTGATTCCCGGTGAATGAGTATATAATATTCCTCAGTGTTTGAAAACCTGGCAAGAAATCAGGTAGCAGGTGCCTGGTATTCATCCATTCTGCCTGGACAGCTGTACTGGCTGCAAATCTAAATCTTCTAAACAAGGTTTGAAACCCATTGGCCTCATAAGGAATGTTAGACAAGAGCTCAGTTTCTTAGTTTGGACAGGCTCAACTGGCAGGACTGATTTAGAATTGGAAAGCTTTTGTTTCTGTGTACATGTGGGTGGATGCAGAGTAGATTAAGTTGCACTCAGAAATGGGCAAACCCCAAACTTTCCACACATCCCTCAGCCTTGGGGAGTCTCCAAATAAGAAAAAAAAAAAAATCCCCCAAACTCTGAAAGCCTTGGCAATCTGCACAGATTTTCAAATTAGAGCATGGAAGGTTCTTGATGGACCCCAGAACAGTAGACTGTGGTGTACCAGCTTTAATAACATTGAGGGAAAGGGCTTGCTAATGCAACAGAAATGACTCACTGCTGGCAAAGAGTAAGCATTGAAAGAAATATATAATAATGTCCTTTTGATTTGGAGCTTATAATTGCACTTTCCATATTTACAGAATGCGCATCAAAGGATGGTCTACGCCAAGGTAATGGCAAGTGCTACAACTGTTATCTGGTGATGCAATACAGTCCTCCCTGAACTTTTCCATGAATCAACTTTTCAGCCTCTTTGCTTTAGACTCAAATGGAATATCCATGTGTGAGAAAATGGATCCTAGGTGATACCTTTTATTGAAGAGATGCAAAATTTTTGCAAAAGAATCTAATTAAAAATATTCTCCGAACCTCAATACCACATAGGGCACTTTTTCTGAAGTGATTTGTAGAAAAATGAAATGGCTGATAGGCCATAATTGTTTGCATTGCATATTCCTTACAAAATTAAAGGCTTAATTTATCTCATGTGAGAACAGATAGAAAGCTGCGGTGAGAAGGCAGCAAGACTGATAGAAGGCCGCGACATGATCACATCACACTAAGCCTGCAAACCTTCACAGTTTACCAGTACAATAAAGACCTAAATTTTAAACTTTCCAGTCAATATTCCGTCCGCAGTAGTCAGCATTTTGCCATGGGCAGAATTAGGCCTACATATTCAATGCTAGACCATGTCCGACCACTGGCACTGAATATCTGGGGCTAATTTGTCATGTGCTAGCCATTGGATCTTATGCAGTTCCTGGCTGTCATTCGGCATAAGATATTTGGCCAGGTCCTGACACCCTTTCCCTCCTCCCCCCCCCCCATTTTGATCCTCCCTCCCGGCACTGGAAGATCCAAAAGTACCTTTCTGATCTCTGTCTCTCCCTTCCCCCACGGTATATCTGGAACTTCACCCCCAGGATTTTATAGACCTCTCCCCTCAGTTTTCTTTTCTTCAAGCCAGTGAGCCTCATCCTCTTTACTCTTGCCTCACAGTGGAGTCATTTCATCCAATTTATCATTGTGGTTGGCCTTTTTTGTACCTTTTCCCATTTCCAGATCATTATAAAGATACTTAAGCCCATTATTTTTATTAGATATTATGCCATATACAGCAGAAGCAAAACTAACCTTAGGCACCTATTTATTTGGGCACCTAACTTTAGAAACTTCTTTTTTTTTTTTTTTCTTTATTTATTGGATTATTCATTACAATACCTTAGTAACAAACATTCGTGAATGAACACAAAAAATGCAAATGTAAATTCCCTACAAGGAACAACAAAATATTTAAGGAAACTAATCAACCATATCCTAGTCCACATTATTGCTGAACGCCAGTATTTTAAAATAAATCATCAAATCAATTCTTTCTATCTACTATCTAGGAACAGGCAATTGGCTTTTATATATATTATACATCATCCTCCAAAAGTAAACTCAATATTAGAAATTAAACTTTTAGCAAAGGTTTCTCTTTAATAAAATCTTCCACCTGGGCTGGAGAAACTTCTTATAGAATTTGCCTCTTTAAGACCTTCGCAGACTTAACTACTCAGTTTCAATTGCAGCCATCAGACACTTTTTTTTCTACTTACAACTGCAATATTATGTAATTTCATTGGATTGTAAGGCCCTGACTTCAGAATTGCAGTTGTTGTTGCTGGAAGCCTTTAGTTTGGATGCACAGCTTCATGTACCACAGAGATATCATCATAAATACTTACAAAACATGCTCCCAGAACTAGAATATGAAACCGAGTTAGGCTTTTTTATCGCTGGCCGTGGGGGTAAAAGCTCTGATGCTCATAGACTTCCTATTAGCGTTGAAGCTAATACCGCCACAGCCGGAGATGGAAAAAAAAAAAGTCTAACGCGGCTTCATAAAAGGGGGCCTTACGGTAATTCTTTTCACAGAGTAGTTTGTCAGCACATCTAAATCTCTAAGTTTTTTTTCTTTCTGAAAAGAATTTAAATTCAATTCAACAAATCAGAGGTATGAGGAAATTGTCCTGCCTAAATATGCTTCTCAGATCCAGTGAATAAAGCAAGTTGCATTGCTCCCTGAAAACATCTGGCCAAGGATAGTATGGGTCTTGACACTTTAAGGGGACTGGAATGTATGCAGCCTCAAAGGATTCACTGCATTCTGCCCTGTGGTGTACATTTTCTGTTTCATTTCAATAACCCTGACCCTTATTATTCCTTTGTGATTATTGATTTCCCCTTCCAACTCTCCTAAAATGACATCACACTCATCTGGAACAAAGGCAGAGGGAACCTAGCAGGTATATCATTCTTCTGCATTTTATTTATTAAAAAATTATATCCCACTTATATCTAAGCGGATTACATAAAAAGCAAGCATAATTTTAATGTTCTGATTTTGGATTTTCCGGAATGCAACACTGTGGTAGAGCAACTGGTACTAAAACCACAAATCAACATGTCCCTCAATACATTTTTCCAGATAGATTTAGAAAATGTTTACATTGTGAATGGTAGCACACTCTTTTTCCAGCCAGCTAGCAATCTGAAACAAGAAGCTAAAGAGGAAGCTAAACTCACTTCTTTTTTCTTCAGCTATTTCATGCTGCACACAGTGGCCTCAGTTACAATCCATGACCATAGATCCTCAAGAAACTTTAGAAATAAGTATGCTGTTTTAATTGTGAAGATTGCAGGGATAGGGGAGGAGAATGCTTCTAAATCTTACCAATAATGTTCATTTGAAACAGTAAAATTAATTAAGGGGGGAATTCAAGGAGGGAGGAGGAACTACAAGAGCAAAATGTCAAGTCTTTAACTTTCAGGATGAAATTTGCATAGCTTTGTTAATTGACTTTATTTAAATTTATCATCTTCATGATTTACAGTGATTGTTATACAGTTTTCTCATCAAATCCAATTATCATCTAATTATAGTATTTAGCATCAATTATAATTAGCATCCAATAATAATATTAAGTCATGCACATAACTAACAGTATTCTATAACTTGTGCACACAACTTTGTATGCAATTAGGGGGATTATATTATGATTGTTTATGTTTATATTTGTTTATTGAAAGCTTCTATACTGATACTAATGACTGGGAGTCAATTTAGAGCGGACTGCATGAGCTTCTGTAATGCTTAAACCAGTGGTTCCCAAACCTATCCTGGGGGACCCCCAGCCAGTCAGGTTTTCAAGATATCCCTAATGAATATGCATGAGAGAGATCTGCATACCTGTCACTTCCATTATATGCAAATCTCTCTCATGCATATTCATTAGGGATATCTTTAAAACCTGACTGGCTGGGGGTCCCCCCAGGACAGGTTTGGGAACCACTAGCTTAAACTGATAAACTGATCTGTAACCTGTCGCTAAAATCGTCTGTAGTACTTGAAGATTGGAGGGTGACCAATGTTACGTCAATTTTTAAAAAGGGTTCCAAGGGAGATCCAGGAAATTACAGACTGGTAAGCCTGACCTCAGTGCCAGACAAAATGGTGGAAACAATTATAAAAAATAAAATTGTGGAACACGTAGACAAACATGATTTAATGGGACAGAGTCAGCATGGGTTCAGCCGAGGGAGATCTTGCCTCACCAATTTGCTTGACTTCTTTGAAGGTGTGAATAAACGTGTGGATAAAAGTGAGCTGGTTTATATAGTGTATCTAGATTTCCAGAAAGCTTTTGACAAAATTCCTCATGAGAAGCTCATGAGAAAATTAAAGTGTCATGGGACAGGAGGCAAATTTAAGTTGTGGATTAGGAATTGGTTATCGGATAGAAAACAGAGGGTAGAGTTAAATGGAGGAGAGTAAACAGTGGAGTGCCGCAGGGGTCTGTACTGGGACTGGTGCTTAAATGTGCAGATGACACTAAACTGTTCAAAGTTGTTAAAACTCATGCTAATCGAGAAAAATTGCAGGCAGACCTTAGGAAATTGGAAGACTGGGCGTCCAAGTGGCAGATGAAATTTAATGTAGACAAATGCAAAGTTATGCATATTGGAAAGAATAATCCAAATCATAGTTACCAGATGCTAGAGTCCATTTTGGGAGTTAGCGCCCAAGAAAAGGATCTGGGTGTCATTGTAGATAATTTGATGAAACCTTCCACCCAATGTATGGCAGCAGCCAAAAAAACAAACAAAATGCTACAAATTTTTTTAAAAAAGGATGGTTAACAAGGCTAAGAATGTTATAATGCCTCTGTATCGCTCCATGGTGCAACCTCATCTGGAGTATTGTTTTCAATTTTGGTCTTCTTTTCTGAAGAAAGATATAGCAGCACTGGAAAAGGTTCAAAGAAGAGCGACCTTAATGTTAAAGAGGATGGAACTTCTCTGATATGAGGAAAGACTAAAAAGGTTAGGGCTCTTCAGCTTGGAAAAGAGACGGCTGAGGGGAGATATGATTGAAGTCTAGAAAATCCTGAGTGGAGTAGAATGAGTACAAGTGGATTGATTTTTCACTCCATCAAAAATTACAAAGACTAGGGAACACTTGATGAAGTTACAGGGGAAATACTTTTAAAACCAATAGGTAAGAGCGGATAGTGTAGCTGGTTTTAAGAAAGGTTTAGACAATTTACTGGACAAAAAGTCCATAGTGTTATTGAGAAAGACATGGGGGAAGCCACTGCTTGCTCTGGATCAGTAGCATGGAATGTTGCTACTCTTTGGGTTTTGGCCAGGTACTAGTGACCTGGACTGACGACCATAAGAATGGGCTACTGGGCTTGATGAACCATTGGTCTGACCCAGTAAGGCTATTCTTATGTTCTGTAAAGGTATTACTATACAGAGAGAGCATTTTTTAGATGGTTTTCAATACAGACACATTTATACCATAATCAATCATCCTAGGAATGTGTACACATTTATACCATAGTCAATCATCCTATGTATATACACATTTAATACTAGTATTATGTACTATATTCATACTAATCCTGTTTGCACACATAATACCTGTATCATGTTCTAGGTAGTGTTCCTAATGGGGACTAGTCAACTATCTCCTCTATGTTGCTTTATTAATTAAGGTAGTCTGTGAAGAGGATGGTCTTTATCCCTTTCTTGAATTTTCCAGTGTTCTTTTCTAGTTTTAATTCCTTCAGAAGGGAGTCAGATAATCAAATAATTATCAGATAATCAAAGCGATTGAGGGCCCATGACTGTTATATCCATTTATTTATTCAATTTGTTTTACTGATCTCCCAGAGGAGCTAAAAATGGTTAAATGAATTTATTCAGGTACTCAAGCATTTTTACCCCATCTGTCCTGGCAGGCTCACAATCTATCTATTGTACCTGGGGATTAGGTGACTTGCCCAGGGAACCTATACATCTATATCCATCATATATCTATATATCTGGGGGGGGGGGGCACTTCTCTTAAGTTGTCAACAAGGCGCATATGTGGACCCTCTCTTCTAGCTAAACTCCTGTTGCTCTAACTTGTCTATGTGTTCTTCCTCCCATTACCTCCTGTGCTGTCTATTAAGATGTTCTGTGTACTGACACTGGAATTAGCACACTATGCTATAGTGTGTAGTGTTATTTGAATGCTTTTTACTCTGTAATCTCATAGGTAGCAATTCTATTGCACTATGCAGGGAGAGCCGATTCTGAGCACTAAGATTCCATTATAGAATCCAAGTGTAACCCGGCCTCTACACACCAAACATTTAAGTGCCTGCAGTTGTACCAGCCATAGACCTGTTGTAACTGCAGGCCCCTAAATGTGGCAAGGGTATATGTACACGTACAGAATAAGCTGTCAGGTGAATGGCTAGCACTTACACATGTAACTATGCACTTACCCATGAAAATGCTAGTATTCTATAAATTTACACATCCAAGAACACCCAGTTACAGGATTAAGGGGTTATTGCTTAAGCCCAGGATATTTTAACTGCATGTCGACACTCTCAAGCAAGAAAGGATGTCCAAAAATATATGCACACTTAAATTACATCCAAATGCCTACCCAGTACTACAGATAAAGCTTCATCAGGGAATTGAGCATAAGTAAACCCGCTTTACCTCCTGATGAAGCTTTGATGCGAAACAGGGAACCCTGTTGGAAACTGTGGAGTTTATTACCAGCGGTGAAGAGTTTTTAGCCGCTATGTGGTTGGCTCACGCTCCACTGTGCGGGTTTGGTCCTACTTCTACATCCCAGTACTACTACGAAGATCTTTGAGAATTCTACATTTATAAAGATAAGTGTGATGTTTTTTTGGTGAAATAATATAACAGTGTATGATAGAGCTTGAATTTTTCCACTTATCTTACAACAGTTTCAAACTATATTTATTTAACAGCACTGAAATTCAAATAGGAGAGATGTGAAGGGACATTTTCGATATGACGTCTAAATCCAATTTTAGACATTTTGCAAAACATGCACAAAAATCCAGTACCAAACATGGATGTTTGTGCTCAGTGCATCTAATTTTTTGGACCATTAAAAAAGCAAAAACACATCCAAAACAACAATGCACAGAACAAGCCATTGGGATATAGGAGGGGCCAGCATTCATAGTATACTGGCCACACAGACATCTCAGCAGAGCAGTAGGACACCCTAGGGGGCAGCACAGTGAATCTCACATAAAAAAAGGTTCCAGGTACTCATCTCACCTTTGCAACTGCATATTGTATGGTGAGCCTTCCAAAATCCACAGTACCCAACTGTACACCACCCTAATAGCCCTTATGCCTGCAAGTGACACCTATATGTGGGTACACAAGGTTTTAGGTGGGTTTTGGAAGGCTCACAAATTCCACTATAAATGTAGTAGTTAGAGTAGAGCAGGGGTGCCCACACTTTTTGGGCTTACGAGCTACTTTTAAAATGACCAAGTCGAAATGATCTACCAACAATAAAATTGAAAAATACACAAAGCACACTGTATGCAGAGAAAATGTTAACCATCATTTATATTCCGGTTTTTTTTTCAAAGAGGTCAAGGCAGATGACTTTATGCAATGTCACCTTAGTAACAACTATACAAAAATAGAAAAATATACCCCCTCCCTTTTTACTAAACCACAATAGCGGTTTTTAGGCAGGGAGCTGCGCTGAATGCCCCACACTGCTCTCGATGCTCATAGGTTCCCTGCGCTAAAACCCGCTATTGCGGTTTAGTAAAATGGGGCCATAGTGCAAAATATAGACAGCAGATATAAATTCTCAAAACGGACACATTTTGATCACTAAATTGAAAATAAAATCGTTTTTCCTACCTTTGTTGTTTAGTGATTTCATGAGTCTCTGGTTGCACTTTCTTCTTCTGACTGTGCATCCAATATTTCTTCACTTTTTTCAGCCTCCTGTATGCTTCCTCTCCCCTAGACCTCATTCCCTCCCGAAACTTTTTCTTCCTCTCTCCCTGCCCCCTCTCCTTTCTTTCTTTCTCCCTATCCCCCTTCTTTCTTTCTGTCTCCCTGCCCCCTTTCTTTGTCTGTCTTTCTCTCTCCATGCTCCCTTTCTTTCTTTCTTTTTTTCTGATTCCTTTCTTTCTTTGTCTCCCTGCCTCCCTTTCTTTCTGTCTCCCTGCCTGACCCCTTTCTTTCTTTGGCTTTCTTTCTCCCTGCCCCCCACCCAAGCCCCCACCGCCACCATCGGGGAACAGGCTGCCAAGTTCAGAGCTCTCCCTGCTTCCCGATGCTGTAAACAGGACAACAGAAGCATCGGGCCCACCAGCCTTCCCCCGATATCAATTCTGATGTCGGAGAAGAAGTTCCAGGCCAGCCAGGCAGTGATTGGCTGGCCAGGAACTTCCCCTCCAACGTCAGAATTGACATCTGGAGGGGGGAGGGGGGAAGGCTTGTGGGCCTGGTGCTTTTGCTGTTTTGTTTACGGCGTCGGGAAGCAGGGAGAACGCAAAGGCAATGCGAGTCTATCACGGAGCCCGGGATGGGCTCCGCGATCGACTCACATTGCCTTCATGATCGACCTTTTGGGCACCCAGTAAGGTCCTGAGTCCCCATCTCTGTAGCTCACTACACTGCCTACCGGTCTATTCCAGGAACCTGCTTGCTACTCTAAGACTAACCATAATATCTGAAGGCAGGTATGCACTGTTTAATTCACCTGTTTACAGTGAAAAGTTGTCTCCTGAGGCAAGGGCTTTTGTGCCAAAACACAGGTCTGCTTTGGGTCTTTTTAAAATAAAACCCTTGTGTTGGGGGAGGCGCTGCTAAGCCAGGCATTAAAAGCTCTCATTGGGCCTACTATATTAATATATCAATGGGACTATAAAGTGTGTATTTTTCTTTCCATAATGCATTCTCTTAACAACATTTTACCTGGACAATCAATGGTGTCTGTCAAGTTATCTATGATTAAGGCAGCTTTTGCAGCATTGTGATCATTGACACAATCTGGACCTTCCGTCTCCAGTCAAGATGGCATCGGGCAAAGAAAAAGACAAAGAAAAGGAGGCTGATCCAGCTCAACAAATGCCCCTCTATGTGTCTACCTAGAGCAGTAAAATTTGGAAGGCAGCACCAAGACAGCTGGCAGCTTGTGTAAAGAGGCCTTTGCTTGTTTGGTGGCTACACTTGTTTTAGCAAAGCTTTCAAATACACAGTACTTTGATTGCCTCACAGCATATTATCCGTGATTGCGGTACTTTTTGTTTACTTTCATGATTGATATGTTGATTTTCTATTGTTATATACCAATAAAAATATTGAACTTAAAAAAAAAAATTTTGTGGTTATATCAAAACGGACCCCAGAAGAAGGTCTTCTGTGACCGAAACAAAGACCGTGTCCGGTCCACACCACAATATTTTGTACTGTGTATTATTGGATTGTTTTTATTAAACTGCACCCTTAATGTGAAGACTTTTAAATAAACTTTTGCATCAAGATCATTGATTCCACAGCCTTCGCCCTTTGTGTCGGTTTCTCCTGTTTTCCTGTGGAATTCTCTTGGAGGCTTAGCTTTAAGCATAGCCC